>NC_139246.1:38688539-39288539 GCF_977018435.1 Lepisma saccharinum
AACCATAATAACTAGGAAAGTAGGAAATTGAGTCCTACCTGACAATGACATTGTATTTAAGAATATTTTACGTAAACAATAGTAAACCGTTGCTGTAAGTTGGTTTCCACTTCGAATGCCGAAAGGTTCAGAATCACGTAGCGAACCCTGCAGACCATACATGACGTGGGTTAATGTACAGTCATCGGCATAAAAAATGAAACACCTAAATCCTGAAATACTGGCTTCCCTGCAATGCATTGTGTGTGTTGCCTAACTATACGGCAATGAGCCGACTTCAATTTCAAAATTTCAATATGAAGTTCTTCTATCGCTGTAGAATTAGGCAACACACATACGCATTGCACGGAAGTCAGTATTTCAGGCTCTTTTTTATTGCCGTTGCATGTTTCCGTACCTTTATTACTAGGAAACGGATTCTAAGGTGCAGCACCTTACCAAAAAATATAGCTGTTTTCATACCGATCGTTTGAGATATGTATTTTAGGATATGAAATATAGTAAAGTGAACACACCTTGTTGCACCTTTTTGCACCTATTCGTGAGATTAGCACATTTATCCCCTTTATACCCCCTCTTTGATGCTTCAGCATCTTTTCTCTTCCTTTTCTTTCATGTTTTGTTAACAAATTGGACATAAAAAAAAACTTTTCACTATTCTTTAGCAGCTACATTAAATCCCATAGTCTCACTTTGTACAGCAGAACGAGAGCAACATTGATGACGATGCCTAGGATTCCAAACCAGTATTCTTGGCGGTGTGGCAATGTTTGTGCTCATTAGAAGCTGGTTATACACTGTACAAACTAAAGGTGTGGAAACTCACATTTTGGGTTGAGTTTGACTTTTCACAAATAGATGTCCCCAAAAGGAGGAAATATACTCCCCATAGTGGGGTGAGTATAACTCACCCTAGCCTAGGGTGTGTTTTCCCTCCCTTTGAGAGAGTTATCCTCACCCCACCCTAGGGAGAATATTTCCTCCTTTTTGTGGAAACAGGAGGGATAATGATCACCCCACCCTAGGTAGTGTATTTTCTTCTTTTGGGAAAACGAGAGGGAGAATCCTCACCCCATCCTAGTGATTGTATTTTCACCTTTTGGGGAAACAGGAGGGATAATGCTCACCCCACCCTAGGGAATGTATTTCCACCATTTGTTGAAAACAGGAGTAAGCAACCCCCACCCTCATCGAGGGAATGTTCTTATACGTTTGAGGGGGTCGGGGAGGATGAGGTAACTGGTCTCTTATTAAGGTAAGGCATTTTACTTAACACTGTAATAATACTTACCTTGACGTACTTGCGATTCGGCATGTTAAGATTGGAATCAGAGAAACTGTTGTGAGGTTGGAAACACTGCACTACACCTGGAAGGAATCGCTGTCAAGTTTAAACACAGAAGGCCATAATTACGAATAGTTTATGCAAATATAATATAACAACAACTTGTAAAGTTTCTTGCAATTTGCAGAGAAAATGTGTTTGTCGTATAGAAAAGTGGTAGCTTGCGCAAACATCAACACGTTTCAAGGCGTTTGGTTGAAGCGATTGTTGTAGAGTATTGGTAAAGTACTCGGCTCACAACTATTTATTTCCTTAGGAATTAAGGGTCGAGGGTTCAAGTTTCTTATTTTTTGTAGGTATTCAGATACATTGAGTATGGACTTTAGTAATTACGTTGGATAATTTTGTTTCAGAATGTTCGCAAGAAATAATTCGGTGGGGAATTCGACAAATGTTTCCAGCAGCTCAATGTATTTGTTTTCTTTTTTCTGGCAGTAAGGTATACAATTCAGAGATGAGATTTACTTCAAAGCACTAACCTTCCACTCAATGTAGGCATGCTACGTGTGAAAAGTCTGCAATTATTTTGAAACTAATTTACACAACATATCTTTGATTATTATTACCATTCACTCTAAGTAATTCTTTGTATTATTCTTTGAAAAGCAATAGGGACATTCATCAATTTGGATCTAAAAATACCCAAATTGTTGCATTCCAACAGAAAGTATTTGGTCAAACATTGAATGTGCTGACTACTGCTCGGAAATTGATGAAGAATCATCTTCTTTTCCGAGCCTTCAAAACAATGCTAAACTGATATCAGTCCGTTTCCCTTCAGCTAGAACCAGGAAACGTTATTTTTTTATGTTTGTCAGCCCTTTTGTAGATTTTAGGTCATTTTCAGTATTTTGATTTTCAGTTGTTACTTTTTCTAAATTTTAAGGCTTATTTTTCTTCTTCCTTGCTTTTTTGTGAATTTTAAATGCATTTTCTAGCATAACTTATAGATTTAAATTTCCTGGCATGGTCCTTTTAGCAAGTTCGCCATTAAACGAATATATGGTCAATGGAAAAGCACAACTATTATTTTGATGTGAAATATTTGGCAATGCATTAAATAATTAATTGTGATAAATTTATTTTTCCTACACCAAACTTGAGATACGTTGTGTGAATCCTACTTTGAGATTCCCTTCTAGCTTCTATTATCGCTTTAATCTGTGCTTTTAAAATAAAATTAGACAAGAAATAATCTTATATTCGCCAAACACAAATGCATCTTTAGTTGCTGGCCGTCTACTGTATCGTGGAAGATCCATTCTCAAAGGAGGTTAATGATTTATACAGAACAAGGTGCAGTGCATGTTATGTAACCTTGAAGTTGAAATAAAGAAAACTAAATTAGAAACTTAACTGCTTTTATCAGTTTTCTTTAGTTGTTGGTAGTTAAACCAGCAAAGTGTGGGTTTTATCGAATTATTCAAGGACTCTCTTTTAATTTATTAAAGAAAATCGAGCTTTCATTTTCAGCGCGAAAAGTATATTAGGGCATTTTTAAAAATAATTTTAATGTTATTCTACAGGTCATCAACTTCCGAGCAGTGATGACTAAGTTATGCTTCGATTTGATTCCTGCACCTGTAACACGGTATCTGATTGTCTGCTGCAATTGAGATAACTGTCTGGAATTTAAGGTTTACAACTCTTGGAAGGAATCAACATTCTTTCCATGAATCTAAACAAAAATTTCGTCCAATGCTTTTTGCCTCCTAAAACATTTCCTGCTGTGGTTTGGAATCGACATTACAACCCCTGTCACACAAGTCTAGCACGCTACCTCTACACCACATATGTCACTTCTACTCAACGTATAGTTTGAAAAGTGACAGTCCAATGCTTAGGTCTTTTAGTTTAACATCTCGTATCCGTATTTCTAAAATGACGCAAAATAAAACTGTAAATACCCAACTGCAATAGTGAAGTGCCTAACTCCTTCCCTCTCTCTCAATCAATATACAGTATACACACACACACAAACATAATTACAGTTTTCCTACTTGTGCGATCGGAATGTCCGGTGCTTGGCCATTTTCTCTCTCGCAACATTTCTCAGCAGCTACTTCGAACTTCTGAACCTACGAAGGCACTACATGCACATCATCCCTAACTAACAGTGAAATCAAATACAAGATTTTGTTAGACTAATGGACATATGCAGGGTATGTCTTTCTTCAAACTGGACGTTGAGTACCATTATAAAAAAAAAAAAAAATATAATAAAAAAAATAAAGTGGCATCTGTGGTGCAGTGGTAACGTGCTCGACTTGTGTGATAAGGACCGTAAGATCGATTCCCAACCACAGTAAAAGCTTTTTCACAAGACAATAGGCTTCTCTCGAAATAGTCATTCAGTTTCAGGAATATAACGTTGATTCCTTCCAAGAGTTGTAAACCTTAATTTCGTGTCAATCTCCTCTAAATAGAGAATTGTATCAAGCCAGAATTCATAAACTCAATCACCAGCCGTTGCTCTCTCTGGCATTCAAGGAATGCCATGTCAGTAGTTAACAAACCTTCCTGGATTATTGGAAGTTAAGGTGCGGATCAACAGGTATTGCAGAGCAATGACCAGCGAGACGGAAGAAGGAATAAGTTAGAGAGCAACGGGTAGTGAGGAGTCTTTTGTCTTGGGTCTTGAAGCTGAAAGCAACAGGAGAGATTGAGCGAGGCAGTACAGGCTTACTCTAAGAGCTTTCCACAAGGTTTTTCATCATCAGTGAAAGACAGGCATTGTCCCTTTTCAACCATCCAGACTTGAGAGTATAAAATCCGAGTGATTGTGTTTTGCCATTTCAGAGTGTGTATAGTTAACCTCTTATACGTACCTTACCTGGGCCTCCCCGATGGCGTAGTGATAACGTCGTAGCCTTGTAATCAAGGGGTCCCGGGTTCGATACCCAGTGGAGGTGCATGGCACAGTGGATCGGATCCCACTTTAAACTGTAGATTCAGTCCAGATTAGCCTTCCTGTGCATAAAGTGGACTTAAAACAACAAATCAATCGATCAATCCGCGGTGGCTCAGTCGGTAACGCGTCTGACTACCATTCTAAAGGTCCCGGGTTCGATCCCCGGCCGGTTCAAATCCGGGAACTTTTCTAACGATGGAAGCGGCCCCGGCGCCCACCCAGCGTCGAATAACATGGGTACCTGGGGGAAACCCTGGGGGTAAAGGCGGTCAGGGGCGTGATGCTGATCACATCACCACACTCACGACCGGATCAAGAAAGTGTGGGGCGTTGCCCCCACACCCCCTATACGCCTTCATGGCGTGGTGCTATGCACAGGGGAGCACTTTACTTCTTTTTACTTTACTTTACCTTACCATCAAACCATCTGCAAGGGGCGAGTGTTCTACATCATCGGGGATGAATGATGAATTGAACTACATTTCCCTTATAAGATCCCCATTCCTGAGGGAATGCTACGAATTCCAGACACGCGACAGGCGCAGAAACCAGACAGGAAGAATAGTCACCACCTTCCTTGTTTGACCAAATACTTTCTGTTGAATTATGACAAGTTTAGGTATTTTCGATCCAAATGGATGAAAATTCTTATTGCTTTTTTTTTTAAAAAAAAGTAATTGCTTAGAGTGAGTGGTAATAATAATAATTAAGAATATGTTTTCTAAATTAATTTAAAAATAATTGCAGACTTTTTACATCTAGTATGCCTAGATTGAGTGGAAAGTTAGTGCTTTGAAATAAATCTAATTTCTGAATTGTATACCTTAGTACCAGAAAATAAAAGCAGATGGAAACATTCGTCGAATTCTACACCGAAATAATTATTGCGAAAATTCTGAAACAAATTTATTCAACATAATTACGAAACTCCATTCTCAATGTATCTCAATGCTATAGTACTTACAAAAAAATGTAGAGTTTGGAATTTGAACCCGCGACCTTTTTAATTCATAGGAAAAAAAATATATCTGTGGCGCGAGTACTTTACCAAATACTCTACAACGTCACTTGTAGCAAACGTCTTGAAAACTGTTGATAATTGCTTTAGTTATTACTTTTCTATGCGTCGAACATATTTTCGCTCCAAATTGAGAGAATTATTAATTTTCACTCATTTCACAGTACTTTGCAAGATGGTATTATATTTGCATAAACTATTCGTAATTGTGGCCTTTTGTGTTCAAACTTGACAGCGATTTCTTCCAGGTGGACCACTAGCGGTGCAGTGTTTTTAACCTGACACGTTCTTTCAGTCAAAAGAACATGATCGTTTAACTAAAACACCAAATAATAAGTTTACATGAAGACTCGAAAGCATTCACGTGATGCCTCTCAGGGTATTGGGTAATATCTCTCTGTTAGTTCGTCAAATAAAATCAAAGTTAAGTTTGCACTAAGAAAAAGGAAGTCTATTTTACTTCTTTGCAAACTAAATACTAATGTACCTAACATAAAATCCATTTCACTCAAAGAAATTAAACTTCTTATAATTCAACTTGATCACTCTATTAAAAAAAAACTCCAAGCCCGAACTCCAAAAACAAGACAAAACACAATCGTAATTTCCATGGTAACAGCTCTTAACAAGATAAGTATATACAGGTCAGTCACTATCCTGACATTATCAGTGATAGGTAAATTACAGAAATTAAGATTAATAACAATAAGCGTTTGTACAACGAGAAAGTTAATTATAAACAATAAATATTTGTACAAGAGGAAGGTAATTAATAACAATAAGTATTGGTCCAAGGAGAAAGGACGTGTTAAACCTCACAACAGTTCCTCTGAATTCCAATTTTAACATGCCGAACCGCAAGTATTCTTTAAAATTAATCGTCATAGTTAAGTTTTCCGTTTTGTTCTCTATTAATATGTTGGATTGATATAGTTTCTGACTTCATGTTATAACCAAGCATGTAAATCTTTTACCACAGTGCTTCTCGTCTAGTAGAAGGACCTGCAGTAAAGTTGACTACTCTCTGCTCGTTCTCAAGAGCTATGTTGCCAAATTAACGATTTCTGGACTTAGAAATCTTTCAGCGCGGTCAGATAACATTTGGAGAAGTGTACATTTTCAGTCACTGAACAGATTTCTATGCACAATAAACAAAATGACACGGATTGAATGAAAAGGAAGTTACAAAACACGCAAATAACCATAAACTATCAAACATCAAGTATCAAAATGTGTTTTAAACAAGTCTGAAAAAGACAGGTTTAAAACACTTTGTTTTAAACGTTTTAAACATTTGTGAAAAAACAAAGCCGTGTGTTTTAAACGTTTAAAAAAAGTTGTTTAAAACACTTTTGTTCTTGTAAACACGGAATTCAAGCGGACGGGCGGGAGATTTCCACTTTGTTTACGATGGTACTGTGCATTTTAAGGTTGTTTTACAGAAACTCACGTTTATCCTCGAATTTTCCGAGAAAGAACAGAAGGTGTGCTTCACGTCACGAATCTCGATAATTGTTGATCAGAAGATACCGCGTCGTCTGGTTGACGAAAGTAAATTGTGCCAACATTAATGAACAAAGCAAACATTACAGAGCATGCCGTCTCATACCCTTAGGTATGTGGGATCTTTTGGGAATGTAGCTCACTAATCATCATTCATCCTTGATGGTAAAGCACTCTCTGCTCGTGGTGAGCTTGATGGTAAGGCGCTAGAGGTACTAAATTTACACACTTGAATGGCAACACATGACACTTGAGTTTCACACCCCTAAAGATTGGATCAGCATGGGTAATGTAAGGATATACCTGTCTCTGTACTGCAACTGAAGATCTGCCGTGAGAGGTTATGCCTGTGACTGTACGTAGAGTCTGACTTGCGACTAGCGTTAACACGCTCTCCCTAGAACCTCCTCCTCTCTCTCTATTCAATCGTAACTTCCTCCTCAATAACTGAATTAGAACTGACCCCGAACTCTTTTTTTTTTTTTCCGGTCAGGACTTTTTATGTCCAGCATATTGTTTATTGAACTGGGATATGGGTTGTTTACATAGTATATGTGTACAGGAACATTGATAAATACAATTACATTAGTGTTTCCTGCTACTGTCGCAGGAGACAGGTCGTGGGTATGTGCCCAACATATACAACTAACTACTAACAATACATACAAGATATACAAGGATTAATCATGATAATTTACATGAAATTTGATTACAAGCACAAGTGCACATAGTATACATTTGTTAAAAACCATGTGAAGATATTACTTAGGTTCCCTAGGATCTGAGTGTGGTTCACTTGGTCATGGTCGAGGTAGAGGTACCTTACGCCGTCGGGGGCGGAGTGTCCCGATGGAGTTTATCAGTGGATTGGTGTGGGCTCGAACCTTGGCCCATATGCGTTGTTTGGCGATTTGGAGCGTCTCCTCTATCATTGGATATTGCAGATCATCATGAATCTGGGTGATACGGGTGTCCATGGGGTAGGACCCAATCATGCGTAGCGCTCTGTTCTGCACAATCTGGATCTTATTGTGGTGGGTCTGTGCCATCTGGGTCCATACCGGGCTGGCATAGAGTAGAATCGGCCGAACCATCGAAGTGAACACATGGAGGCGCGTGGCAAAAGGAAGAGTGTGCGCACGTAGCAGTGGAGATAGGTAGCCAAGACGCATGCGTGCGCGCTTGCAGGCCGCATCTGTGTGAGGTCCAAATTTCAGTCGTCTGTCCAGGAGGACACCCAGATATTTCACTTGATCACGATGAGGCACTCGGCGTCTGAAGAGGGTGACTCGAGCTCGTTCTGGTACGGGGCCCAAGCCGAAGACCGTAACAAAGCTCTTCTCCGGGTTTATCCTGATCTTCCATTTTGTGGCCCATTTCTCAAAACGGGTGGTGTACTTCTTCAGTTTGTCTTCGCAGTTTTCGAGACGTTTGTCCCAGACAAATACTGCCGTATCGTCGGCATACGTGGCTAGCATGCCTGTTTCAGGTGTTGGAATGTCAGCTGCGTAGAGTGCAAACAGAAGAGGGGAAAGCACTGCACCTTGCGGAACGCCGGCCAGAATGGGGCGTGAAGATGACTGGTGGCCGTTAATCGTGGTAACAAAACTTCTCCCGAAGAGGAAACTGGACAAGATCTGACAGTATGTGGTCGGAATGTGCATTCGGTGGAGTTTGTACAAAAGCCCGTGGAGCCACACACTGTCAAACGCCTTTTGCACGTCCATGAAGAGACCTAGTACTTTCTGTCTGCGGTCGAGTTTGACCGCCACTGTATCCACCACACGTAACAGTTGTTCCGTTGTACCGTGATGTAACCGGAAGCCAAATTGGTGGTCAGGTAACAGGTGATGAAGGTCGCAAAAGTGTGCCAGTCTGGTTCGAAGTACTCGTTCGAACGTCTTCCCCACATGGGTCAGGAGGCTGATTGGTCTATAGTTGTTCAGTTCTTGCGGGTTTTTACCCGGTTTAGTAACCCGAACTCTCTGCCTCCCAGACATTTATTGCAATTCAATTTAATAAACAAATGCACAGTCAGGCCTGTAGCCTCTTCCTGGATTTCGTCTGTTTACAGCTGATGACCAGGAAGAGGCTACAGGCCTGACTGTGCATTTGTTTATTAAATTGAATTGCAATAAATGTCTGGGAGGCAGAGAGTTCGGGGTCAGTTCTAATTCAGTTATTGAGGAGCAAGTTACGATTGAATAGAGAGAGAGGAGGAGGTTCTAGGGAGAGCGTGTTAACGCTAGTCGCAAGTCAGACTCTACGTACAGTCACAGGCATAACCTCTCACGGCAGATCTTCAGTTGCAGTACAGAGACAGGTATATCCTTACATTACCCATGCTGATCCAATCTTTAGGGGTGTGAAACTCAAGTGTCATGTGTTGCCATTCAAGTGTGTAAATTTAGTACCTCTAGCGCCTTACCATCAAGCTCACCACGAGCAGAGAGTGCTTTACCATCAAGGATGAATGATGATTAGTGAGCTACATTCCCAAAAGATCCCACATACCTAAGGGTATGAGACGTGGTGGATTTGCTGGGGCTTTTCATGCATTTTTTCGGAAATGCGATGAGAAAATAGCATGAGACGTGGATGGAGATGCTTAGGGCTTTCGTCCATTTTTACGGAAATGAGATGAAAATTGGTGATTACGTGGTGATAGACGCAGGATGTTCACTTATGAAAATTTCAATTTTAGAGCATGAAAAGTGAAACCACACCTAAAAATTATCAGAATCAAGGTTTTATCAGTTTTCTTATACCATCAAAAGTATGCATTTTGAAGCACGGAATCTGGAAAGTTGCTCGCGGATTTATATTAAGTATTTAGTACCAGCGGGGAAAAATAGTGCAGTAAACAATGATAGATGTCGAGTTCTAACTCGAGGATGAATCAGATGAAACCTATCGACTTCAAGCAAAATGTAAAGATGCGGAGGAACCTGCGCCCTAGCTCCGTCGCGGTTATCCGCGTAGGGCTGGCGATTTGGTATCAGGAGCGTCCGGCATTCCGCGTGGCGGAAGGTTCGATGTCGGGTTTTAGGCAGCCACATTTTGCCAAAAATGCGGTCGGCCCAGAGACGTCCTTGGACGTTTCCCTATCAATCCGCTCCTGGTAGCGCTGTGGTTCGTTCGCGAATCCTGTACCCTGGCCACGACAGAATTCCCACCAGTAGACACAATAAGAGAGTTCTGAAACCTCATTTGGGGCTCGAATCATCATGTGGGGCTAGTCGTAGCCTTTTATGATGTATATTTTGAGGGCAGAGTTGGCAACACTGTGGGCTCTTACTGTAGCCTTTTATGAGGGGGGTCTATTGCCCTCTGTTTACATCTGGCAATACTACCGTAGATTGACAGTGTTGTTAACCTACTGGGTTTTTCACTGTAAATTTTCATCAAAGGGTCTGAGGGGTCCATGTATTTTTTATGTCTGGCAACACTGTTGGGGGCCTAGTGTTGGCGACACTGTGGGCTCTTACTGTAGCTTTTTATGAGGGGGACCTATTGTCCTCTTTTTATATTTGGCAACTCTATTGGATGTTCCTTTTTTGAGGCTTGGGTTTTACCAACCCATCCGAAGAAAATTCCACTATATGATCTTTTACTGGCTAAGCTAACCTACAAATAGAAATTGCCAACACCGACGAGCATCAAATGATGATTTCGAGCCTCATATAATGATTTCGAGCATCAAATGATGATTCGAGCCTCAAATAATAATTCAAGACTCGTCGGTGTTGCCAACCCACTCTACAAAAATTCCACTATATGATATTTTGAAGCCTTTCACGGTGTATGTTAACCTCACAAGCAGTGTTGCCAACTCGGGGCGAGGCGTAGCCTTTTATGGTGTATGTTAACCCTACCAGCAGTGTTTCCAACTCGTCGTAGCTTTTCACGGTGTATAATTTTTACACGCACGCGCGTGTATTGTGACGAATGCACTCTCTCATCCTTGAAGGATGAATGCAACTTATCGTAACTTTCCAACTGTGGGACCAAATGTTTATATATCGTGATTTTTGTAAACCTCTTTCGGGAACAATGTGTCGCACACACACACGCGCGCGCGCGTGCCTGTATTGTGACGCAAGCAAACAAAAAAAAAAACTTTCCGTGTCATTACAAAAAAAAAAATTTTGACCGTATTCTTAAATAACTAACAAGGACAATGAATCTTTTTGGCTTCCGCAAACAGATCAACATGGAGACTGCACCGCCAAATTTCAATAACCTCTTACCTTCCGTGTTATCTAAACTCAATGGTTTACTGATTGTTCATCTCAACAGCATTTGGACGAAACTGAATGACGATGTGGGCAAGATGTTTTATGTTTTTAATAACAATTTACATTTCTACGAAATTCCGATCGACGGGAAACTTCAAATCACCGTGAATCCGGAAAACGCAGGCGAAATCAAAATTTCTACCGGCAAGAATATTTTTCGAATCAAGCACGACAAGATGCTTTCTAACATTACGTACGATGTTTCTGCAGGAGATTATCTTTACATGGAACTTCTCGGAGATTACGACAAACTCATTCCTCTCTTTGTAGAATTACGAATCGTCTATCCTATTATAAATAACCGTTAACCAAAAATGCCTAACGACATTTTCGGCAACACCAAGCGTGTAGACCACGCAGAAGAGATTCTCATGTTGGACATTCGAGTTAAGAAGTTGAGGACCGATTTGATTGCTTTGCAGGAGACCTTAAACAAAAGTTTAGAGTCGGAAATCGCTACGCTCCAAACGCAATGTCTCGACCCCATTCTGAAAATCGATTCCGAACTGAAGACGCTGATAAAAAATTATGTCGACGTACCTTCTTACGACAACGTTCAAAATATACATTTGAGCGTGGATTCGCTTCAAAATGATTTGGCCAAATTACAGCAATTTCAATCGAAAAATGAAGATTTGGAAAAATTGAAACTCGAAATCGAAGAACGAACTTCCGCAATAGAAAAGAATTTCTCTGAACTTCAAACCGTCGTGAACGATATAGACGCAGAACGCTTGCATGTCGTTGTTTCCAAATTACAAGAAGAATTCACCAGCACGTTGGAAGAAATTAAATCCAAGTTGCAGACTTTGGAAGATACAATGACGAACCTACCATCGTCGGACGAACTGCAGGTCATCGGTAAAAGCGTCGCGAACATAAAAATTCAATTGGAGGCCTATCAAGATTTCGAACACATTCAAACCACCATCGCCACGCTTCAGGCGTCCTTGGAATTGATCAACGAAGAAATTAAAAATATTCACGCTGAAGCGAGAGCGTTGACGAGCATTCAAGACACGTTAAGCACGGTTCAGCAGAAGATCGAATATTTAGAAAATTTAAACGTCGAAACGAATCTCGCTCATTTTCATCACGTACTCGACAACATACAGGGTGACTTGGAATCGTTACGGACGAGCGTGCCTTCGAGCGAAGATTTGGAAAAATTGAAAACGGCGGTGACGGCACTATCCGATTCGAACGACATCAAAAGTTCATTGAGCGATCTCGAGAGTAGGGTGGCCAATCTCCCCACCTCCAAAGAATTGCACGCTTTGAAAAGAAACATATCTCGAATGCTGAAACGACTAGAAACGGAAACGGCGTACGTGGAACAGATTCGAGACGAAATTAGTTCGCTGCTGTCGACGCTGCCCACTTCGCAGAGCGTCGCCGACCTTCACACGCAGTTTACAGAGATGCGAAGGATCGTGAACGATCTTACCGAGAAGAGCTCGAAATTGAATCAAGTCGAGAACCTTCAGAACATTGTCGTCAACATCAGAGATCAAGTTGGAGTGCTGGAATCCACGCAGGAATCGACGCTGGCCTCTTTCGGTGCCAAGTTGCAAGAACTCAACGAAAACTACAAGCAGTTGAACGTGGAAGTGAAAATCAAACCGTCGTTTTCTGCCGTAACGGATGCCATAATCGAGCATTTGCTGCCCATCGAAAATAAACTCGGACAAGTTCACAGTAATCTCGTCACCTTCGACACTAAATTCGCCAAATTGTTCACCTTGCAAGCCATCGAAATCAACAGCGTTCCCAATCAACAGAGAATCTCCACGTTCGTCGAAGGTAACAAACTGTACATGTTGCATCCTTATCATCCGTACTACAAGTTTCTCCTCGATGGCACGATTCAGATAAACGAATTTTCGTACTGGTCTCACGGCAGAAAAGCTAGCGTTCCTACCATGACTTTGATATCGAATCGTGGTGTCCAGAAAGCAGGAAACATTCCTCTGGCACGTTGGAACGAAACGCGCAACATATATGAAATACACGAAGACAAAGATCTTACCGTTTTCGACGTGAGTGCCGGCGATAAGCTGATCATTCAAAACACGAGCGAAGTGCCATCCTCTTTGAATCCCATCACGCTTGTGCTTCTCTTGAAACGTAATCTCTAAAAAAAATGTCTAGGCAAGCCATCGTCGAAGAATTGCATAAACCTGCACGCCGTAACTACGAACGTTTGGCTGTGGTAACCAAGGGCATCGACGACCTCTGGCAAAGCGACCTCGTGGAGATGAGTAGCGGCAATTTGAAAAACGTACATAAATTGAACAAGGGCAACAAGTACCTCCTCACCGTCATAGACACATTTTCGAAATTCGCATGGGCTCTACCTTTGAAGGCGAAAACGGGAACATGCGTCACGGAAGCATTCAAATTAATTTTTCGCGAAAGCGGCGGCAGACAACCACGGTTTCTGCAAACGGACAACGGTAAAGAATTTTACAACGCCGTATTCCAAAAGTTTATTCAAAAACACAAGATTCAACATTATTCGACCTTCAGTCACATCAAAGCCAGCATCGTGGAAAGATTCAATCGAACCTTGAAAACACACATGTGGAAACGATTCACGCTTCGGGGAAATTACAAATGGGTCGACATCCTGCCGGAACTCGTCGACACCTATAATGATACGGTACACAGAACAATAGGCATGAAGCCAGCCGACGTTACCAAGTCCGACGAGCAGCGTTTAATTTCTACAGTTTACTGTCCAAAGTACACACCCACGACAAAAAAAGCTAAATACAAAATTGGAGACCAGGTGAGGATCAGCAAATTCAAACGCACCTTCGAGAAGGGATTCACAAAAAATTGGAGCACGGAACTCTTTACGGTGGTTCGAGTTCTACCCGGAAACCGACACACGTATATAATAAAAGATAGTAGCGGCGAGATTTTGAAAGGAAGATTTTACGAAGAGGAACTCTCTAAAACAAAACACCCCGACACGTACCTCATCGAGAAAGTATTGCGTAGGAAAGGTGACAAACTGTTTGTCAAATGGCTGGGACTTCCGGAAAAAAGTTGGATCGACGCGAACGAAGTGATCTTGTGAGTACGTGGAACGTGGTGAAGCGTCTACCGGATCCGGAAAGTCAAACGAGAAAAAAAAAAGAACGGCAAGTTGCTTCCCGACAGCATCCGCTGTCTGATCGTAGGTCCTTCGGGGTGTGGGAAAACGACACTGCTCGTGGACAATTTTCTCCTCGCACCGAATTGGTTAGATTGGAAGAACAGGCACCTGTACGTGTTCTCGAAAAGTTTGGAGCAATCCAAATACCAGCAACTGATGAAACTGTACGATGGTCTGGACATTGCAACGTTCGCCTCGGAAATAAAACCACTCGACGATTGTCGTGAAAATTCAGTCGTTGTGTTCGACGACGCCATCCTGGAAAATCAAAATGAAATTCGCAACTTTTTCACGCAAGGTCGTCACAAAGAAATGGATTGCTTTTACCTAGCTCAAACGTTTTCCAAAATTCCAAAACAGTTAGTACGCGACAACGCTAATTTCATATGTTTGTTTCGTCAAGATCACACCAACCTCAAGCACGCGTACGATGACTACGTAGGCGGAGACATGAACTACAATCAATTTTCGGAACGCTGCTGCTCTACTTGCTGGAACGGTGACGATTTCGGATTCGCGACGATCGACATGACGAGGAAACCCAACGACGGAAAATACAGAAACAAAATCAACGACTTTCTAAACGTTGCAACGTTGTGAGAAACGACGTGTATAAATAACGTCATGACGAAACGAAAAATCGAAGACGAAAATCTCAAGCTTCGCGATTACCTCGCGAAACGCTTCAAAGGTTGGAAATCCGAGAATCGAGGATTCTACGAAGAGAAGAAACGTCAGGATCAACCCGTGATCGATGCCATCAGCGGTCTAGGTAAAGAAATTAAAAGTGTCACGGAACAAAATAAAAATTTGATCAACGAACTCGTACCGCTCGCAGCTAAAAGTTACGCCGTACCCACACCCATTTCGAGCATTCCTTCGACGCCGTTCGAACTGAAGGATGCACCAGCACGACGTCGAGCCATAGGCAGCACGTCTTCGGATAAAATCGAGTTGGGACCTTTGGCACGAGACTACCTGAGCACGGGGAAATTCGACAAGGATGAAGTGTTCGGATTGTATCCCAGCATGGAAACCAGCGAAGGCGGCGGTGTGGTGTGGAAGATTGGGAAATCGAAGGTGACCTTCGAAGGCAACGACATTAAAGTCAATTTAGGCGACAAGGATAGTTGGAACAGGTATCCGGGTACGGTGGGACTGTGGGAACTCGTCGCCAAAAAGCAGCCGAAAGATTACACCGACGAAGATTACCAAAGTTACAAGGAAATTCTGATCATGACGGATGCCTTGTACCAGAACAACGACGCCTCGCAGAATAGGGTGAAATCGAGCAGCGGCGAGAAGTACAGGAATCTCATCAAACCGATTTGGAACCAGGTCAAAACAGGCAGCGGCGTCAAACGCTACAACACGTTACCCAAAGAATTCGTTTGGGTGGACGACGTTAGGAAACTCGTGGACCGATTGTTGGTGATAGCCGGCGAAGAGAATGCAGGTAACCGTAATTTCTACAACGAGAAGGTTGGCATCGTGGACATGATCAGCACGAAACTTTCCAACTTCATCGTGAACGACGACAAGGGCATAGGTTACCTGATCAAAATCATCAACACGCTGCCTCCGAAATTTTGGAACGTGGCCGAAGGAAAGGGACTCGTGAACGACATCATCAACAAGTTACCTTTCGAGATGCATCTACCTGGCTACCAGTACTGCGGACCGGGTACCAAACTTGAGAAAAGATTGGAGAGAGGAGACAAGGGTGTGAATCCGTTGGACGCCGCATGCAAAGATCACGACATCGCCTACAACACCACGCAGACGGATCTGGACGCACGTCACGAAGCAGACAAAAAATTGGAACATGCAGCTTTCGAAAGGTTCGTGAGCAGAGACGCATCGCTGGGTGAACGGGTCGCCGCACTGGGTACCACCATCGCCATGAACACAAAACAAAAATTGGGGTGGGGTATATAAATAACATACCGTAAAAAAACTACACAAGAAAAAATCTCAGAATATATATATAAATAACATACCGTGAAAATAACACATAGAGCATCAACATGAAGCCCAAGGGTGTCGTGTACCAGATACCATATTCGAATCTAAAAAATCTAGGTGCCCTCGATGGGTTACTCACCAAGAAACAACGTGAGAAGAAACGTTCTTGCTTGTCGAAAGGACACGGAATGAAATTGCTGCTCAGCACACCTCAATTGAAAAGATTGCAGCGTTCGCGGAAACAGCAAAAGATCGGAGGTTTCATATTCAGCATCCCGGCCATCCTAGCAGCATTGGGGGCTGTTGGAAGTTTGGCTGGCGGAAGTGCCGCCATCGCGAAAACCGTCATCGACTCGAAGAAGAACAAGGCCGAGTTGGAAGAACAGAAACGTCACAACCTGGCCATGGAGAAGAAAGGGGGGAAGGGCGTGATGAAGAAGTTTAAAAAAAGAAACAACAGCACTCACCAACCGAGACATTGAATCTCTGATCGAACCGTTACAAATCAAACACTTCAGAGGAGTTTTCATGTCCGACTCGTTACCTTCAAGCGTTAAAAGAAGAGAATGCGGAGTAGTCAACTTGGACGGTCAAGAAAATCCAGGCACGCATTGGATATGTTACCACAAAAATGATGATAAAGCATTCGTTTTCGATTCTTTCGGAGGTGTTCCACCTACAAATTTAATTCATTATCTGAAAACGAACAAAACCTCTATATACTACAACGACGAACGCATTCAAAATTTCGGAGACGTGAACTGTGGTCATCTCTGCCTCTCCGTGCTCGCGTTTCTCTCTAAAATAAATAACCCTACGATCGAGGATTTCCAGAAAGCATTGTGGAACCTCAAACAGCATCACTAGGATGGGCGTGTTCCATCTCACGAGCGAATCTTCAATCTTGAAACTCACGCTGCACGACGACATCGTCTATCCTAAATCCGTGGCTCTGCGTGCATTCTACAGCATGTACCTCATACCTAACGTCACGCAGCACAACAACAAAATTAGCGTCGGAAGCGAACACATCGTCGTCACGCCAGGACAATACAATCTTTCCACTTTGCAAGCTCAATTACCCAAAGGTACATACCTTTCTCAAAATTCGGTCACGCACAGAGTGGAAATCCTATCCGCGACGGAGACCGTGGACCTGGGCACCATGGGAGAACTTTTAGGTTTCGAGAACAACCACCCAAAACTCGAAGCTGGCATCAAGCACGTAGCAACCAACATTCCTAAATTCTTGGCCATAGAGACTCTGAACGTACACTGCAACGTGGCGGAAGGCATGATCACGAAATCTTCGGACGGATTATTAGGAAGTCACAAGCAGACGGGAATCATAGCCACTTTCAAACCAAGTTCTGAGTTCATGGAACCGATCATCTACACGCCCTCTTCGCCGATCTATTTTCCAGTATGTCGCAACCGCATAGACGACATAGAGTTGGTGGTGACGAACGAGAAAGGAGACGTGGTGGATTTCGCAGGTGCCACTACGACGGCCATCGTGGAGATCAACGTATAATAAATAACCATACATGTAAAATGGAGCAAATCGAAAGTTACGAATTGCAATCTTTCCCTCCCAACCGTCGCACGTTCGCCAATCTGAACGAAGCGAACAGGGAGATCGAATACGACGTGGACGTAGGCGACGGGTTCATTCATCCTCACAGAGCGGACCTTTATCTTCAATTCGACGTGGTGAAGAAGGAAAGCGGAGACGCGTTTCCTGCAGCAGCAAACTTGATACTCGTGGACAACTTCGTGCCTCACCTGTTCTCGCAGGTGGAGGTGAGGAAACACAACACCGTCATCGACAGAATAGATTATCCAGGCATCACGTCGACGGCAGTGGGAACGTTGAAATTATCCAAAACGGACGCAGCGTACTACCAGGCCGGGGGATTCGAAGCCGGGACCAAAATATCGACGAGAAGTCACACGGTGCTCTTTCCCATGCGTCTGCTGCCTGGTTTCTTCTCGGACTACAAGGAGATCATGTGGAAGGGAGGACTGAGGATCACGTTTCGAAGAGCGGCCAACGACAACGACGCACTAATGCAATACGCTACTTTGGGTCCGGACGGCACCACGCCGATAGCCAATACTTTACCCGAAGCAGCGAAATGCGTCATCCGGAGCATGGAATTGAGAATGCCGGTGGTGGAATACGAAACGAACTACGCCCTCAAGTACAAAGCGGAGATCTTGAAAAGTCCGCAGGTGCCGATTCACTTTCACGGTTACCAGTGCGTGCAGAAGATGGCGTCGGGAAGTCACATGGAATTCGACGTGACGACACAGTTCAACAACATACAGTTCGACATGCCAGATTTCGTCGTAGTGCTTTTTCAGACCGGACGCGATAACGATCAGGAAAAAGATTCCAGCAAGTTCGACGACTGCAAGATCAAGAACGTTTATCTGAAGAACGGTAGGAACGAAGTGTTCCCGCGCGAGAATTACAACCTCGACATGACCAAAGACGATTACCTCAAACTTTACGAAGCTTACACGGCTTACAAACGCGTAACCGAAGGAAGCGTGGACATGTACTACGCGCCCAGCGAATTCAAAGCACGGAGACCCATGACCGTCATCAACACCACGAAAAGAAAGCAAGTGGTGGTCAACGATCGTACCAACATCAAGATTGTATGCGAGTTCCACGATGCCTTGCCTGCAGATACTCTGTGCAGTGTCATTCTTATTGCAGAGAAAACATTTGTGTATGACGTCAAGAATGAAAGAGTGACTGAACAGTTTTAAATAAATAAAAAAAAAAATAGCACACAATAAGAAATGTGGAATTTTATATATATAAGTACAAATTGCAATTAGCAGTTTCCAGAAGTTTAATTTTGCTGTGCCATGCATGCATGTAATCGAGGAAGTGGAAGTAAATTAAAATTGTTTTTTTTTCGCATTGCCTATTACTTTTTGTTACACTCTGGGCAGGCCTTACTAGTTTGGAGGCGATAGTGGCCCCACGGAAGTGTATGGACCCCACATTCAAGAATACACCTCTTGTCGTCGTGTGCATCCAGAGCAACTTTCCTGACAATATTAGTTGTAAGCACATGATCGACGCTTTGGATACGATGCTCTTTTTGTAGAATGGGCGATTTTGTTCTGAGGCACTCGAGGTAATCCTCAAACTTGAGGTGCTCCCGAACCACTTGCCTGCTTACACCCTTTGCCTTTTTTGTTACAGAACCCTCAGCCCGGATCGCATAGGCTTTGGCACGAAGTCCAGCAAACTCCACAATCACATCCCCGTCTTTCTCGTCCTTGAGTTTGCCGGGTATTTTTTTGTTCCGGGGCAGAATTCCATACCGGTTTAGCTGGGGATAGCCCGATGTGTCGAAGAGCTTGACAAGAGCTGGAACTTTGGCTATATCACCATACGCATCGGCCGTGCGAACATGGTACACCAAGCTGTCTGTGTCTGTGTAGAGGAGCGAGATATTGTGGTTGTAGTGTGCACGTAGTATGTCGTAATATGTCTCGAACATGCACAACTTGCTCAGATCCAAAACTGCAGCTCCCACATAGATGGGCTTGTTGAGTAGCACCTTGCCCCGGTTCATGTGAATCAGAGACATCTGTTCGTTGTAAATTGTTCGAGACCTGAACAGCGGGCTTGCAACAAGTCGACGACACTGTGTTTTCTTCGTCACCAACCTCACATCAACGCGATTTCGCACATTCCCCATGGTCTTCCCAAATACCGCATTGTTCATTAATTTGAAAAAATCGCGATCAAGTTCCGAAGTGGCAGCAGTGCGATGGTTGGTGTTCAGTTCGATGTACGGCTTCAACCATGGAGACTGCCTGAACAAGAGCACGTGGTAAACTGCTTTGACCGAGACCCCTTGCTGCATTAACCACTGGAGGTTCCGGTAGTGTAGCACATAACGCTTTTTGGGCTCCAAGTCCATGACGAGCTTCGGTTGATCCGAGCCAGGTGGACACTTGAATTCCGGAGCAGGCGAAAGGTCACAGAATGTATCCTGCAGCTTCTCGGGGAAGTCAAGGTCCACCTCGGCAAAAAACCTAAACACGTCGCACTCTTTTTCGATGTCGTGGTATAAAGGATCAACCCACTCAAACTGTCCTGTTGGGAGTGGCTGCATCATGGAGTGCCCGTAAAGATTATTCACGTCAGTGTACATGATGTAGCTTGATGGTTGGGAGGGGTCGTAACCAGTGGCCATGTGGTGATTGTTGGCGTGTGCGAAGCGTTGCGACACTTGGACCATGCCGCCCCGGATAGCTCTCTCGATGAAAAGCATGATATCAACATCGAAGATAAGTGAAAATTTAACTTTAGTCAGCAGGAGCATGGCCGACCATGCCAGTCCAGGAAGGCTGTAAAAATATACAGGGTCCAGGTTGTAAATTTTTATCGCAGTCGCCCGAAACGCCTGGAACACATCGGCAAGAAGCGTCACATCAAGCTTCAGGTATGCATCGTGGTAATCAGCGAAAGTTCGGCAACCCAACTCGACCCACATAGACTGAGCATGCTTGTACTCCTCGTCGGTAATACCAGAACCTCTCAGCTGGCTGTAGAACTTATCCTGGGGAGGCAGCAACTCTTCTTCGAACTTGGAAGGGTCTGTGACGTATTCGTAGGGGTAGACCCCTTTACGTCTGATGAGTGCGACATCTAAGTTCGGGAAACTTGATGTGGTAATGGCTAGTTGGTCGTCTCTGAGCTTCCCAGCAAGAGCATCGAGGCTTGCCTGGAGGAACCTCAGAGAGTCGAGGAACCGAAGCTCGATGCTGCTGCTTGAGTCGGGGATCGGCACCCACTTGCTGATGCTAATATAACGCTCCTCGTTCTGTGCCAGGACATTGATTCTCGCATTGTCGTACCCTAGATGTGTGACCAAGTGATGGAAATCATATCCCGAGCCATTGTGAAAAAAGACCGGTATGAAGCGCGGGTCCCTGGCTCTCAAGTTACACCTGTTGCACCACGGGCCAATGTAGCTTCCGGTCCCATAATGGTCATGGTGGTGGACCTTTTTGTTATCGTCATTGAAGACTGAGTTGCAAACAGGACAATTTAGAGCCATTTCGTGCTGATGCTTGTCTTCCGGAGACAGAGGCAGCATGGGCTTGGGGGCCAACAGCACCTTCCCTATCTTGATGGCTTCCTGTTTCATTCTCTCCAGGAAGTGTTTGACCGGGTCGGGACCGCGATACACATAGGGCTCGGAGGCAATATGTTGGTCTCGCCACACCACAACATAGGAGTAACTCGAGGCCTCGTGGATTTGGAAAGGAATGGTAGAGGATGTTTCGGGGTTGGGCTCGCAGTTAGACAGAGGTTGAAGAAAGGCCTCGAAGTCTGCTACAATATAGGCAGGATGCTTCACCATAGCACTGTGCATGCGAAAGCACTCTACTGCACCAGGTTCGGGCAGGATAGTTCGTGCAGGCTTGTTGGTACCACAGTAGAGCATGTGGCGAGCTAGCTTCTCAGCAGCAATGTTGGGTCCTCGAGAGTGTTTGAATTTATAATGGTTTTGGTTGTCGAAAGTGGACAGGCACCTGCGACACACCACGATGTGACCATTATGTCTATTTTTCTGATTTGAAACAAGTCTGGAAAGAGAGCGAATAAGGGTGTAATGGTGATGGGTTTCGTCCTTGATGAGCAGGAGGTTGATTTCTCGTACCTCGTTGTTGTTGCTCACGTTGCTCACCCGGATGGGGTGGACCTCATGTTTGTTCTCGGTGAGACCGTAAACATTGATGGCTAATTGCAGGCCCAACAAGTCACGAGCACGAACCTCAAACTTGCGAATATGCGAGACTTCTACAGGGTAGGCAATCCCGGCCATTGCATCCTCCAGTTCCGACTCATACTGCTTGTAGTGTGCAACACGGCGTGGACCGTTTTCCCTAGGTATAGGGTGCAATGCTGCCAGCACCGACCAGAGGAAGCATTTGGTGTCTTTGTTCTGAATATTGAGAACAGCTTTCCTTGCTTCAACCTCGGGTGGCAGGGCAATATAGCTAGACCCTGCCAGTGGCAGGAATTTGTTAAGTTTCAGACAAAGTTCGTGGGGGTCGCCACACAGCGAACCGCCCGAGCCTTCAGCCTGATGCTCCTCGTGCTTTGCCACAAGCTCCTCGACAAACTTGTCGTAGATGCTGTCGAGGTTAGTGATATCTGCCTGATGCAGTGTTTTTGCTTTTGTGGCATGGAAGAATTTATATATTTCATCAGACGGTTTCTTATACTTGCAGCATAGCACAGCATAGAATTTAGTGGAGTGTGTAGCCAATGCATCGTTGAGGATGGATATTATCTTAGCTCGCTCGCTCTCCAGAAAACTACGCACATCGCAGAAGCTGTCTGATGTTATGTTAAAGTCTTCTAATAAATGCTCAAACGCAAATCGGTCTGCTTTCTTCGCCAGCTTGACGCGTTTGGCAGGTGGCGATGCATCGAGGGAGGTTACTTCTACCTTTCGCTTGGAAGGTTGCGGTAGAGATGTTCCAGTGCTCTTGCAAGTAAGCTGGTGTCGCTTGAAGTTGGCAATAGAAATATTTTTTCCACACTTAGAGCACAGTTTGGTTGCACATATTCGCTTTCCCGGCACACAAGTACGACAGTGCCTTTGAAAATGTTTACTTGACACAGCAATTTGGCACGTAGGGCAATTTTTTACAGAACGCATAATGCAGAGATTTTTTTGGGTTATGTTATTTAATACCTAATGCTGTGCAATGCAAAATATAATTGTTCACTTTTTTTTAACTATTTTCTATGACCTTATTTGGTTTTTTTTTCGCCAAATTATATGCTTCTAGTCTCCTATACAATACAATATACGTACAATATTGTCAACAGTATCATATTTGAGCAGGTCGCTTGTCACCTAAACACTACAGCTCACAGGTTGGCAAAATCTGACATGAAAGCAGATAATACGCTTAAGTCTTATTTATATATAATTTTCACGGACGTACAATATTGTCAACAGTATCATATTTGAGCAGGTCGCTTGTCACCTAAACACTACAGCTCACAGGTTGGTAAAATCTGACATGAAAGCAGATAATACGCTTAAGTCTTATTTATATATAATTTTCACGGGCGTACAATATTGTCAACAGTATCATATTTGAGCAGGTCGCTTGTCACCTAAACACTACAGCTCACAGGTTGGTAAAATCTGACATGAAAGCAGATAATACGCTTAAGTCTTATTTATATATAATTTTCACGGACGTACAATATTGTCAACAGTATCATATTTGAGCAGGTCGCTTGTCACCTAAACACTACAGCTCACAGGTTGGCAAAATCTGACATGAAAGCAGATAATACGCTTAAGTCTTATTTATATATAATTTTCACGGACGTACAATATTGTCAACAGTATCATATTTGAGCAGGTCGCTTGTCACCTAAACACTACAGCTCACAGGTTGGTAAAATCTGACATGAAAGCAGATAATACGCTTAAGTCTTATTTATATATAATTTTCACGGGCGTACAATATTGTCAACAGTATCATATTTGAGCAGGTCGCTTGTCACCTAAACACTACAGCTCACAGGTTGGTAAAATCTGACATGAAAGCAGATAATACGCTTAAGTCTTATTTATATATAATTTTCACGGGCGTACAATATTGTCAACAGTATCATATTTGAGCAGGTCGCTTGTCACCTAAACACTACAGCTCACAGGTTGGTAAAATCTGACATGAAAGCAGATAATACGCTTAAGTCTTATTTATATATAATTTTCACGGACGTACAATATTGTCAACAGTATCATATTTGAGCAGGTCGCTTGTCACCTAAACACTACAGCTCACAGGTTGGTAAAATCTGACATGAAAGCAGATAATACGCTTAAGTCTTATTTATATATAATTTTCACGGGCGTACAATATTGTCAACAGTATCATATTTGAGCAGGTCGCTTGTCACCTAAACACTACAGCTTACAGGTTGGTAAAATCTGACATGAAAGCAGATAATACGCTTAAGTCTTATTTATATATAATTTTCACGGGCGTACAATATTGTCAACAGTATCATATTTGAGCAGGTCGCTTGTCACCTAAACACTACAGCTCACAGGTTGGTAAAATCTGACATGAAAGCAGATAATACGCTTAAGTCTTATTTATATATAATTTTCACGGACGTACAATATTGTCAACAGTATCATATTTGAGCAGGTCGCTTGTCACCTAAACACTACAGCTCACAGGTTGGTAAAATCTGACATGAAAGCAGATAATACGCTTAAGTCTTATTTATATATAATTTTCAAGGGCGTACAATATTGTCAACAGTATCATATTTGAGCAGGTCGCTTGTCACCTAAACACTACAGCTCACAGGTTGGCAAAATCTGACATGAAAGCAGATAATACGCTTAAGTCTTATTTATATATAATTTTCACGGACGTACAATATTGTCAACAGTATCATATTTGAGCAGGTCGCTTGTCACCTAAACACTACAGCTCACAGGTTGGTAAAATCTGACATGAAAGCAGATAATACGCTTAAGTCTTATTTATATATAATTTTCACGGGCGTACAATATTGTCAACAGTATCATATTTGAGCAGGTCGCTTGTCACCTAAACACTACAGCTCACAGGTTGGTAAAATCTGACATGAAAGCAGATAATACGCTTAAGTCTTATTTATATATAATTTTCACGGGCGTACAATATTGTCAACAGTATCATATTTGAGCAGGTCGCTTGTCACCTAAACACTACAGCTTACAGGTTGGTAAAATCTGACATGAAAGCAGATAATACGCTTAAGTCTTATTTATATATAATTTTCACGGACGTACAATATTGTTAAGAGCGTCAGTTTCCGTAGAGCTCTCTTTTTCCATCTTTCCTCTATACAGTGAAGCTGTAGAAGACACAATTAGCTAACCTAGCATACAACATACTTTCCTAATTAATATGGATATTGTCACATATTCCTCTTATTTTATACTGTTGTAAATAGAAAAGATTATGTACGGTAAATGTTTTGTACATTATAGGGAAAAAATGCAAAATATCCCCCAACTTTAATTCGATCCACCTCTGAATCGAATTTTTTACATATTTTCACGCCGCCATATGTTGTTCTATTTTGCTTCTTTTACTTGCCTTGCTTAATTAACTCTCGCTAATTAGCATTTTTTTGGAAGAAGTCAAATAGAACAACATATGGCGGTATGAGAAATATGCAAATTAAAGAATATTTTAGTAATATAAGGGCCCTAGCAATTAGCTTCGTCGACTAAGAGTACTCTTTTAAACGTCTTCAGCTAGATCGTATTACTACGCGAGGACGTTTAAAATGGTTGGGTGTTGAAAAAGTTTGACCCTACTTTTTATTTCTATTGTTTGCTAATAGAGGGCGCTAATAGTACCCCCTCCCCTCCCTCTCCCCTCTTCTCCTCTCCCCCTTTTTCTCCTCCTCCTCTGCTGTATGACAAATAGCACAAACATAAAAATCAAGATTTTGGAGAGCAAAACATAAAATTTGCATGCATCTGATGTCGAACTAGGAACTTTTATCTTTCGGGGAGTCAATATTATTTTTTTACTCAGTCGTCATATAACATGAACACACGCAAATATTCACATGTGCTTTTTATTATTTTGTGTTCGGTAAGTACAAGTATATTCTTACATAAATTATTGTTTAATTTAATAAATTGTAAACTCGGAGCCTGCTATACTAACATTCCTTCTGTCTATTGAAAGCGAATGTTGCGTGCATACGGAAATAACACCGAAAAAAAAAGCGGATGGAAGCAATTTAAAATCAGTGGAGCAAGGTTAGTATTACGAGAGCGTAAAAACATGTGCTTTCATTCAACTTCGAAAAATAAGAATAAATATGTGCATACAGAACACATATGCTTTCTTTTCACAGTTGTAAAATCATATAAATTGTACATGAAGTAAGTTGCGGGAAGGCTCTCTCTTTTATGTCTGTGTATATGTATGTTGTACAATTAGGTACAAGTATTGTACAATTAGGTACAAATTGTTGTACAATTATTTCCCCCCAGTTGCCCAGTTGGAGTTGGGGGCACAACACTGGTACTATTTGTACCCACAGTGTTTACTCATGTATTTTGTTTAATATTTTATTTCAAATTCACTGTCAGAAACTAGTGTTGCCAGTTCCTGGATGTAGGTTTACCTACTCTGTTGGTTGTCACTGTCAAGCTCCCAGTATTCGTACAGCATAAAAAGCCATAACCCCCCCTCAAAATATATACATTGTATACGCCAAGATGCCCAATAGCCTAGCAACACATCATGAAAAAACATGCCAAGA
This sequence comes from Lepisma saccharinum, assembly GCF_977018435.1. Lineage (NCBI taxonomy): Eukaryota > Metazoa > Arthropoda > Insecta > Zygentoma > Lepismatidae > Lepisma > Lepisma saccharinum. The sequence goes on from NC_139246.1 coordinate 38,715,103, forward strand.
GGACCCAGTGGGTTTATAAGTCAGTGCTGCCAACTCCTATTTGTAGGTTAGCTTAGCCTGTAAAATATCATATAGTGGAATTTTTGTAGAGTGGGTTGGTAACACCGACGAGCATCAAATGATGATTTCAAGCCTCAAATAATAATTTCGAGCCTCAAAAAAAGAACATCCAATAGAGTTGCCAAATATAAAAAGGGGACAATAGGTCCCCCTCATAAAAAGCTACAGTAAGAGCCCACAGTGTTGCCAACTCTGTGCCCCCAACAGTGTTGCCAGACATAAAAAATACATGGACCCCTCAGACCCTTTGATGAAAATTTACAGTGAAAAACCCAGTAGGTTAACAACACTGTCAATCTACGGTAGTATTGCCAGATGTAAACAGAGGGCAATAGACCCCCCTCATAAAAGGCTACAGTAAGAGCCCACAGTGTTGCCAACTCTGCCCTCAAAATATACATCATAAAAGGCTACGACTAGCCCCACATGATGATTCGAGCCCCAAATGAGGTTTCAGAACTCTCTTATTGTGTCTACTCCCACCCTGGGAAAAATTTTACCATTCCCAGAATTTTTAGAAGAAAAGGCATTTAGATTCGATGGTTTTTTGCATTTACAGTGATTTTAGAACGTAAAAGGTAGGTTTTTTTTAAACCATGATCTTGGATACGAAAATTATCATAGCGTTGTTTATGAGGGTTAAAATAATGCAGTAAGCTACAGTAATTTTAAACATTTTTTTTTTAATATATCTAACGTTCCTGTGCATTTTGCTCAGATTGTGATTAGGCTTACCCTTAACATATTAATTAATTAAAAACGTGGATTAAAAGTGAATATTGAAGTTATATTATGAACGAGGAAAATAAATTAGAGTATGTTGACTCTGACTCAGTGGCACTATGGTGCAGTTTAACGAGTCATGGCAGAGAGTATGCTTGTTTGAGTCAATATTTTGTTTTTGTCATTATTATTTATTGAAATTCCTTAAAAGTTTAATTTAAATTTTGTTTAAAACTGGCCGTAACTTGTAAATGATTTAGAATGCTTGAACTATAACTGCTAAGATTATTGCAACGAGGATATTACATTTTTATACATATATAGTTTTGGGAACGAATAAGGCCCCGAGGACCACTCATTTATATTCTTAATGACTGAAGTCTCCTAGCACCTCATGAAGGGAGCTTAGATTAAGGAGATAGTCAAGTTTGTACGAGATAGTCACTTGCCTTATGTTACCTAACTTACGCATACATTGCCTGAAAATTTTAATCCATGTTAATATGTAAAGAGACGAAACGCTAATTATATTCCTCGACACGCTGTACAATGTTCGTACCGTGATTTAGGGTATAAACCGCCCGATTAATTAAAAGTTCTAGTTGAAAAGTAATAGATGTATAAATAGGTTGCAGTGACGTGAGATGTCCGTACACAGGTAAGCAGTTGTGACGAGAATGAATCCGTACACATATATACATATACTTATATGCTTTAAGCAAAGTTAGGCACAGCCAACTTATTTTGAATAACTAGAAGAGAATTATGAGAGCATTACACGGCGTGGACGAATTCTCACATATTAACGAGATTTTTTTTTGTTAGTATATATTTATATATTTTTTTTTCTCTGTCCGAAACAATGTTTTGTTTGACAGTTGAATATTTATCCTTAGCACGTTGTAGCTTCGAACGTTAAAAACTTTAAAATGTAGATTGTTTTAAATCTTAAAATATAAATATTGCAATTTTTGCTCCAAGTTACGGCATTTATTAATGTTAAATAGGTCCTACACGACTCAAGTGTGCACAAAGTAAGTTTTTTAAGGCATTAGTCTCTATTAATTTATTCAAATTTCTTAATATGCGATAATATTTTGTTTAAGCGGTATAATTTATACTAGCTTAGTAGTTACATCACTAACATTTTAGTTATACTTCAGAAGAAGGTAAACATTTATATTAGCGAAGTTTTGTATTAAGCGCCAGTTATTGAGAATATTTATTTTATATGAATATGTAGACGTCGACGTCACGATATTTTTTGCGCCCCAATAACAAGTATTTTCCTTCGGATATTGGATCTAGACCAAAATCCTGGAAATCCATTCTGCCATCGCAGAATGATTAGGGTTAAACCACAACGGTTTTAATTTTAAGCTTTGCTACAATAATATGCTAAGCATATGTTAGAATGGATAGAGAGAATGATAGATTCTTCATTTTTATTGATGTCAGCATAATATAAGGCAATTATCGCATATTTATAGATTAATTATTTTATTTTTGGAATGGTCGACTTTAAATAAGCATCGTTTCCCGTGTAATTTTGTATTTGAGTACATTTTTAACGACCACTTGCACACTATGAGTAACATAAGAGACTAAAATAAGATTTTTTTTTTACACGGCAAAGATTAAACAGGCTTCTACAAGTAAATGTAACCAGTAGGGAAAATAAGCGCAAGGCGAAAAATAACATTATTACTCGTTTAGCTTTAAATACGTTTTCATATGTCCTTATAGTAATATGGTATTTTCATTTTAAATGCACAAGACTGGTTTTCTCATCAAAAGTAAAGTAGAAGAAGCAATACATTCAAGCAAAGTTACTAGCTACCAGTATTTCACAGCAAATCATGTATTTTAGAAGTAATCGATAAACAAACTGGGCGTACATACGCAAACGAATCTATTTCCTCATTGTCATTGTACAGTTAAACGCAGAAGCATGTTAAGGAGTTAGGCATTGATGTAGATGCATGCAATACATTATTGACGCAAAGGGTACATTTCAACGGCATCCGAGAAACACAGCAGCGGCCAGAGTTCAGTTACACGGCTTTACATATCTTGCGCGCTCGAATCTACGACCGGACGAAGAATTTTGCTAACGTAAGAATTTCCCCTCCGAACCTCTCCCGTTATGGGGATCAGGTAGCCAGCCAGCAAAACCCCGGTCGCGGGAGACATGTAGACTTGAAGCAGGAAAATTATCGTAAGCAGAAATGATGACGGCTAAATTCTTTAGACTGTAGTAGGTTGCCAGATTGTTAGAACGTTGTCAAATAGTAACTCACACCTCAAATAGTAACTCATAACAAGCAATAATGAATTAAACTCAATTAATCGAATCACGACATATATCATTGGTACTTTACGGGGACAAAAATTATTTAAAATTCCGATTGCTTTATGGGCACTATCCGATTTTCTTTCTAGATTCTGGAATAACCGTGGTAGCTTTCACGAAGCTATTCTCATCATATTTCTTTTTATATTTTTCCACTAGGAATTAGCGTTTGTCATATTTATTTTAATGGGTATAATATAAGAGTTTATTACTAGTTTAAGTATATTTCAATTGATAATGGCATTTTTAAATCATGAGTGGCAAAATATTATTCTTGAGTGTTGTACCAAAAAGATTGGATCAAAATAATCCTTTCCCGGAAAAATTACCCTATCTTAAATCTACGCTAACATTACCTTTACCTTAAACCTGTCTCAAATTCGAAATTTATCAGCTGTCGGCCAGAGAACAGCCAGTGTCAGCCGCAAGGGAAACAATTCGGCATTCCCAAACCCGAAAGGAAAATGTCGAACCGGGAACCACTAGCAGCGCGTCCAGCATCCTGACAGCATTCGCCAGCTTGGGAGCCAGACTGCTGAAACATGTTCCAGCTTTACTCTACAAGGGATCAAGAACCCCCCCCCCCCCCCCGCCTTGTTAAGGCAATTCGTAAAGTACACCACGACGTGCCACGTTCCAGAGAATCTACACAGCTTCTCAAAATTGTCGTGCTACGTCTCGAACAAAATCTTCAATATAATCTACAAGTCCAGCAGTAAAATGTTTTACAAACAACGACATGTTCCAGAGGGTAAACTACATGATTCCTCCATTAAAGTGTCATGCTACACTCCTAATATACATATTACTTGACACACTTCCATGTCATGTACAACTCTACGAACGTACGTCTATTCTTCTTCACAAAGCCTCAAAAGAAGAATCGCCCAACGAAGTGTTAGCAGTACAAGAAGTTTTCACACCAAATGTTCTAGTTTTTCATCAAAGGGGTAAAATCATTGGTCCACCCCACGAAGTTCGTCTAAAAAAAACAAGCAGTACACATAGTGATTATTCCTCCAGGAACATAGTTCTCCCATTCCGAGGACACATACGACCACACATTCCATTGGTCGTTACATGATACACTCAGCAGCAAAAATGTATTCATCAATATTCCAGTGCAGAACAATTCTCATTGCCAGAAGAAATCACTTTTGTACCCTTAAGTTTGAACTTCCCCAAATTATCCCTTCCCAAAGTGCAAGTACGAGAAACGCAGACAGCAGAACTCTACAGGGAAGATGTTCATTCAGTGACAGACAGAAGGAAATGTACAATCTGGGTTGTCCGACTTTCATCAGTACATTCCACACAAGTACAGTGTGGCAGAACGTAGTGGTACTGTACTCTCAGGTACAGTAAAATTCCACAAAGTATAGTCAATCTGAGCTGAACATCGTGTCTGGAATAAAGGATGATTATCCTAAATGGACAATGTTACGATTCATTTGTTCATCGTACTTTAGGTGAACGACATCGAGGTCAACGATGTTGGACTTTTCACTCTCAGCGTGTGTTCAATGCATGTTTATGGAATTATCAACGAACAATTTTAATAGAAGAATAAAGACAACATTGATATGCATGGACAAAAGGTGTAACAATTGCGATGCTTAAATATTATTTTTCGTGAATTATTAATTCATATGTTATATATGAGTGTGTACATATTTCATATCAAAGGACAGAGTTGAATAAGTAAGTATATATTGTTAATATAAAAATAAAGACGGTGATCCATCGATAATAATAATACAGGAAAACTATAGTGATACATGCTACGATTATATTTATGTGGGATAAACTCAGTTCGCAATATTCGGCATACGTGTTGACCCTAGTAACCAAAAATTACTAGCAACACAGGTGCAACGAATTATGTATTTATACAAATGCTTCGATTTATTTCTTATTCAGTGCTCCACATTATTTACGGTTAAGGAAGGCTATTAGTATCTATAATTTAATGTTAACGCAAATTTATTATGTAATTTCGAGTCTCTTAACTTCAAACGGTGCAATGACTGTCTCGTGTAGACAAATACGTCTTGTGTCGCAAGAGGCTGGTCACGCTCTGACGTGAATGAGTGTGTTTTGACGGCCGACGCCATGTGACGTCAGGTCTCTACATCAACAAATGCATGCGTTATGTTATTTCACGCTGATCCACTCACTTATTCAGCAGAAATAATGCATTGTGTTATATGTTCTTGTGGGTCAGTGGGTTTATAGGATATTCACTTTGGATTGGTTCATGGTTTTTACTTTATTATTTTCATGTTTTGGGTATTTTATTTTGTTTTCGTTTCTTATTTTTATAATAAACGGTATCCCTATAAGATTGAATCAGACATAAAGACGAATTCAAAAGGGAATTCTTTTCCGGAGAGGGACATCGTAACGATCCGTAGTATCTTTTAATTATTATGGAGAACGAACTCCAACTTCCAGTCATTCAACCATCGTTTTCCAATCAGGAAATATTCAGAAACATCACAGGAATGCAGTGTCAGACAGCACTGAAGCTCTTCCTGGTCATCAGCTGTAAACAGACGAAATCCAGGAAGAGGCTACAGGCCTGACTGTGCATTTGTTTATTAAATTGAATTGCAATAAATGTCTGGGGGGCATAGAGTTCGGAGTCAGTTCTAATTCAGTTATTGAGGAGCAAGTTACGATTGAATAGAGAGAGAGGAGGAGGTTCTAGGGAGAGCGTGTTAACGCTAGTCGCAAGTCAGACTCTACGTACAGTCACAGGCATAACCTCTCACGGCAGATCTTCAGTTGCAGTACAGAGACAGGTATATCCTTACATTACCCATGCTGATCCAATCTTTAGGTGTGTGAAACTCAAGTGTCATGTGTTGCCATTCAAGTGTGTAAATTTAGTACCTCTAGCGCCTTACCATCAAGCTCACCACGAGCAGAGAGTGCTTTACCATCAAGGATGAATGATGATTAGTGAGCTACATTCCCAAAAGATCCCACATACCTAAGGGTATGAGACGATGCAGTGAACATTTCCTCTCAGGTAAGTTCATATGCCATCTTTCTCTGTGACTTTTAGTACAAATGGATCGAACTGGTGTGTTTAATCATACTTGCAAGTAGTGTTTCCCTGTTTTCTTGTAGAATGGTGCTGACACTTCCGATAATTTGACGATAAAAATGATAATCTTCAAAGTTTAATTCATCTTGATAATTGTACGTTTGTACTTGATTATGTATGATAGGTATTTCGTTCGTTAACACAAACTGTTATTAATTGTTATTCTATCCATGAGAAAAGGTGCCGGTAGTAGGCTTTGCGTACCATAAGAAAAAAATAACACTGCTAGCAAAGTATCTCAAATTGATTGATTGATTTAGTTTATTTTACTTCGGTTTTATGCCTGTTTTGGCTAATCGTAAAGACGAGGCTGAGTTGAAACTGATAAAGCGAAACTCACAAAGAACACCCATGCTGAGGCTTGGAATCGAACCCTGGAGCCCTGGCATCGTAGCGCGCTATGTTAGCTACTCTGCCACAGAGGCCGGTATATCCCAAATTGTTAAAGCAAGAAGCGAAATTACTGTTTTCGAGCACCTCAATATTTGAAATTACAGCGCTTCAACAAACCTTAAAAATAAATAGAGACTATAATAGCGGAGCCTTGGAATTTACAGTTAATCTTTACTGGTTGTAAATGTTTCAATCAGAATCCTAACCACTAATAAATACGAAAACAAATTGATTTCAGGTATCTGGGTCAACGATATAAACACACGTGGACTGCAGTTGGCCAAAGATATAGATAGACCCCTTTTCATTTCGTCATTATCCAGTTCATATGGATCTACACAGCAAAACTTCACTTTTTCTCCATATCTTTTTCTGTCGACTGCGCAAAGAGTTTGAACATATGAAAAATTACCGCTATTTCCAGATGGCACGACATTGTCATTATTTTTATCCAATGTTACCGACATTTTACACAAACGTGCAGTTGGCGCAGGTGTAACGAACGCTACGTGGTGGGTATTTCCTTGCAGACGACAAACAACATGGCAGCGGTGTGAATCCTGACGTCACATGAAACCCACCTATAAGATCTAAAAGGCTAGAGTGGGCTGGACACGTAATCAGGATGGATGACAGCCGAATCCCCAAGCAGGCGAGACTTACGGGTGTTGTGTACCGCACATTTCTTCAAGAACAATTGCCCAGTCTTCTCGAAGACGTCCCCTTACACATCAGAACACACATGTGGCTACAACAAGATGGCTGCCCAGCACATTTTGTGCTGACAGCGAGGAATCTGGTGAATGCAATGTTTCGTGGTCGCTGGGTAGGTAGATGTGGGCCTGTGCCCTGGCCTCCTAGGTCACCAGACTTAACATGTTTAGATTATTACCTATGGGGACAACTGAAAGAAATCGTTTAACAAAATCGCCCTACAACAAGGGACGACATGATCGAGCGCATAGTTGCTGCATGCAGGCAGATTAGTGAGGCAGATGTTATTGCAGCACAGAATGATTTCAGTGTCCATGTGCAAAAATGCATTGAGACCTAGGAAAGACATTTCGAACATCTACTGTAAGTTGGTAAATGTGCATCACACTGGGTGCTTTACCTATTCTTCTCGTTTTCGTTGTTCATTGGTTTCTGATTACTCTTTCGTTTTTCTTATCATCATTTCAGTTAGGCCTATTACTCTTGTCAAACAATGGTTTGGTAATTAATTGTGAGAAAAGGACCTTTTTCGTTGGCGAAGCAGCCGTTAAACACGCCAACGAATTCCTTATTGTGCGTGACAGTAAAACATTCGTTGCCAGTCCTAAGCCTGGAGAAAGTGTGAAGGGCGGTCAAAGTTGCAGCTCAAACAAAACTTACAGTAGTACGGTGTTTCAAGAGCGGACCCATTACCATAATTGTTTGTACAGGATCTTATGTACTCTGTCCAGTGTTTGTGTTTTGCTATTTACGTACGTAATTCCTCACTTTGGAACACCAACTTTAGGGGTCGGAATTGTTTTGGTCGCCATTTTGAAACCGGTCAGTGGATTACAAAATCATGTTCTCATCCTTTTCATGTTTTCTGTGACCTTTAAAACGAGGTATTGTTTCATCTTTTTTTAGTCCCGCAGTCATCATGTGGCATATCGTTGGAAAGCTTGTGTCCTGCACTTTCCGAAACTGTTATGGTGCTGCATATATCTTAATTGTTAAGCTCGGTATACTCGATTTGGCTCACCTTCCTTCTTTTGCAAAACCATTTTCTACACGGAAAACGGTAGGTGGTACAGACAACAATGTTTCATATGACAATCGTATTTTTTCCCCGCCTTTCCGAATCTGCATTCCAAACATACCCTTTTCATTTGAAAAATCGCACGAACGGGGCATGTGCTCTCCACTGAAACCACAAAGGGTGGTTTTCGGGCTGTTGCAAATACTTTCTACGGATTATTTGGGCCCAACTTATTGGTGCATTTTTTTGTTTCAACTTGATACGATCTCCCGTTCTCGAGAAAAAGGTAGTGTCTGGGTCGCTCTGAAACGCCCTGTATATATATAGAGTGTGCCGGCCCCTGTGGCGGAGTGGTTAGTACATTGCACTATGACGCTAGGGGTCCCGGGTTCGAATCCTGGCCTGGACATGGATGTTTGTGAGTGTTTATTCATCAATTTCATCATATCATCTCTCATCCCCATCTTCGCAAATTAGCCAAAAGTGGCACAAAAGGCGAAGTAAAATAAAGCAAATCAAACTATATAGTGTGTGTGTGTGCGCGCGTGCGCGATTTGTAATTAATACACTTACAAGGGAGGTTATCTAAGTGTCCCCCTCCGATTTCCATGAAACTTGGCAGGTGTATAGAGGGGCCCAAAGGAAGAAATACGTGTTTTTGTGTTTCAGCTAAAAAAAAATGTCAAATATACGCCCGGTGGAGGTACAGTCACGGACACTTCTGGGTTGTAACGACACCATTGACTTTCAATTAAATCATTACAACCCAGAAGCGTCCGTGACGTACATGGCACAGTGGTTCGCATCCCAGTTTAAACTTTAGGCCCAGTCCCGATTAACCTTTCTGTGCATAAAGTGGACCTAAAGCTACAAGAACAGTTGTATCGTCAGCAAAGAGAGTTGCATTTGCATCTTTTCAGTTTTGTGGAAGGTAATTGAAGTAAATTTTAAAATGTAAGGGTCCTAAAATGGATCATTGGGGTACATCGTATGTAATACGTTGTTTTCTAGATCGATAATTTTCATTGTAATTAGCCTCGTCGATGTGAGTTATTTCTACTATTTCATTCCTTTTACCTAATCTGGACATCATTCTGATATTTCTCGCACATACTTTGGATACGAAAAGAACATTCCTAGACTAGATTTACACATATCGAGGACCTCGGGTGCACATATGCATATAACAAGCACTCAACTCTCCCTACCTCTCACTCTCACCCATTCACTCACACTCCCTTACACACACGCACTGATGCACACAAATTCACACACACATATCTACACATTCGAAAAATTCTTTGTATTCACATACGTATCAATGATAAGCAGAGTATGCAGAGCTCATTTTTCACTACAAAGCTAAGCACGTTAACTTCCTCAATGCAAACTGGCATCTGGCGTTGTGTTCAGAGGCGCAACCATGATTTTTTGTCTGGATGGGGGGCAAGTACCAGAATAAACGTACAAATAATAATAATAACATTATTATTATTATTGCTAGTGGTAGTAGTAGTAGTTGTAGTAGTATCAAAGACGTGATTATCCTCATAAATTACTCAAAAAGGGGGTACAAGTCGGTGATAAAGCATTTGTTTGGAACAAACGATTTGAATTTTAATAATGATTAACTTTAGATCGACTCCTGCCGCCCCCTAGCTACGGTTCTGAAGTTGAGACTGAGAAAAGCAGACATTGCGAGGGAAGCGAGCAAAAAAAATTACGAAAAGTATTTTTATTAGAATAAAGTTTGAAATCGAGGGGGGCAATTGCTCCTCTGTGCCCTTCCTGCAGGTGCCCTTGGCCGTCAATGTTTGCCCCCCCATTTGCCCCTAGTAGGGCGCAAATAATATCACGGGGCGCCAAAGCATTATCTCTTTCACAACTTTTTTTCACTAAGATAATTCGGCGCCCATGGCCGACTCCCGCCTCTGAACTTGACGAGAGGGGATTGCGAGCGAAGCGAGCAAGAAAATTTTACGAAAGGTATTTTTATTTGCATAAAATTTGAAATGGGGCAATTGCTCCTATGTGCCACCCTGCTGATGCCCTTGCCCGTCAACGTTTGTCCGCCTTGCCCCCCCTAGAATTGACTTCCATCGAAGGTTAGGGGGCCAATACCCCCCCCCCTGTGGTTGCGCCACTGGTTGTGTTCGAAGCACAAAGAATGTCTCGTGGTCCCTATCTACCTTTGTACCAGAGGCGTGGCGTGCATGTAGCCGCTGTTACCACAGGTAACACCAAAATATAAAGAATTGAAGAACCTGTCTTAAAATATTATTACGTACATAAACTAGTAATATTGTCGTAAAGTAAAAATTGCAGACTGACATTTTTTCTGACACCGGCAAAAGCGAAGAGGAGGACTGATCCGGTACCCTCCACAGGCAACATGAGGAAAGGGCCCTGAGCCACCGCAAGGAAGACTTCGCGTTGCGGCAAAGACTGACCGCGGGAGGAGGAGGCGGGTTATTCCCATGCCTGTTTAGCCGCCGGTGATCCCTACCGGATACAGATCAGTGTTGCCATATTCAATTGACAGATAAAAGCTAAGTCGCCTAATCGGGTCTATCTTACTCTGAAGGTGTCCAGTCACACTGGGGAACGATGGCGCAGTGGTAGCGTCGCCGCCTTGTAATCAAGGGATCCCGGGTTCGATACCCGGTGAAGGCACAAGTGGTTCGGATCCCACTTTAAACTGTCCCGATTAGCATTACTTTGCATGAGTGGACTTAAATCACCAAATCAATATTTTAAAAAATCAAATCACACTGGGGGAGAAGCAAACTACCAAGTGATATTTTGTATTTACTCTAAATATCAGCGATTACGAAAGTCCTCTTTGTCCTTCTTCGACATCATGGGCGAGAAGGAGAGGAGAGGGATGGGTATGGTCAAGGGGTCCGCTGTTCTTCTAAAAATGTCAACCTAAAATTCTATATTTCACACATATAATATTATTTCGGTTACAGGAATTTGTGATAATTGTTGAAAGGGCCGATTGAGATTGACATACGTTGTCGCAGGAATGCGATAATTTCGGATTGAAGCAATGTTTTTGAGGTGGTAGAACTGTTTTTGGGTGAAAACATTACTTACAAGCATAATTTCCAGATTGTTATCTTAGCACGCTCTGAAGATTCAGGTGTCGCAGGTTCGAATCCTCAGCAAGAAATGGTTATTTCAATGTTTGTTGTTATTATTTTACTTACATAATTATAAAAATTAATAATTACATACACAAAGAAATAATAATTTTATTTCAATAATTCACCATGCATCCTCATCGTCACGATTGTCCTATAAAGCGAAAACCTTAAAGGTAGCAAGGGACGTAAAATATACGAATTATTAGTGGTGTCCAAAATGATATTTCAGTGGATTTAGCCAAACATGGGAGTGGGATAAGTTAGGAAACAGATGAAGACTACATCTACCCTACATACGTCTTATTTGAAACGAAAAGTTTCGCCATTTGGGCAAATCTGGTTTCAAAAGAACTAAGATGGCAACAGTCGTAGAACTGGACTTCTTGCAGTGTAAGATTCCGAAGGAAATATTGGCTATTGGGGAAGCGCCGATGCTGAGAGGGAAGGGAGCAAAGAAGATGGGGTGCTTCACGTGTTACAAAAGTAAACAACTGTGCAGTGCGAGTTTTGTGAGTGGTGTCTTTCGTCTTTGTCTTGTTTTCGGGCATTGTCAATTAATTAACAAGCGGAATGGAGCTTGCTCCGAGTTCCGAGGTGGCGGCTTCATCCTATCTGAACAGTGTGTTGTGCAATAGAAGATATTTTGAAGCAATCTATCGGTTCGCGTTCTTTTGCAGAAAAAAAAGCGAAATTGTGACGAAAAGAAGGCCAACGCCTATTTTGAACGATTTAAAAACCAAGTTGTCTGCTGGATATGACCGACATTTCAATGTTTCGTGGTATAACGACTATCCGTGGTTATGGGGATGTGTGCAGTTGTCGAAACTGTTTTGTTGGCCATGTACTCTATTTTCGGGTAAAAAAAAAAAACATGTGGAATTCAGGTGTGGATAACATGGAAAACTTCAGCATCATGACGCACCAAATATTCAAATTCAAATGAAAAACTTCATTTTATGACAGCATCACAGAACTTTTTTGATTTGATTTATTTTACTTCGCTTGTACCACTTTCGGCTAATTTTCGAAGATGGGGATGAGTGATGATGTGATGAAATTGATGAATAGACATCACAAACGATCATGCCCAAGCCAGGATTCGAATCCGGGACCCCAGCACCATAGAACTATTTTCAAAGAAGAGTCGTGGGATTGATCTGCTCTATAAGTAGCCTTCGATGTTTCTGTAAGTATCAAATTACGTATTTCTTTATTAGGCTAATGTTTATTGTGTCAACAACCAATGTTTGCGATTTCACTTCAGTCCTTATGTCAACATTTTTTTTCCCTGATTAATAACTTTACCAAAATCTAGTATTGAATTGCAGACGTACCAGATTAATATTATATGAACTACTTGGAAGACATTGGAGGGGGGGGGGGGCATGAGGAGGGGAGGCGCCTAAGTTTTACGGCTCCTCCCTTAAATGTCCTACTGATAACCGGTAACACTTTTAAAAATCCCACGCCACGCCACTGTTTGGTACCTTTCGGTAAGGTGCTTGCCAAATTTCGGAAAACCGAGTCTGTGGATGACAAACCCAAATCATGCAGGCCACGCACCTCGACGGATGAAGCAACAACATCCACAGCACTGTTGGCTGTTTCTGCAAGAGACCGAAACGAAGCGCTCGTCGTGTAGCCCAGGAAACCGGCCTTTTAGTTGCACGTCCATTCTGCTGATTTTGAGCGTGCATAAGTGGCACGCTGTGGAGTGACCACCCCGTTCCCCAGACCTCACTCCGCAACATGTCAAGGCCATCGTGTATTCAGTGAAAATTCGGGAGGTACAACATCTTAAGCAACAAATCGTTGACGCATTTGCCAGCATTACCGCAGACACTTTTCTAAGCAAAGTTTTGCAAGAATAGGGATGGGGTGGTCGTCAACACATTGAACCTACTTAAACGTGAGTGGTCTTGGGTTCATGACCAGCTTTATTTTGGGGTGACAACAACAACAAAGAAACGTTAATAACTTCGTCTCGGTTGGTGCTAGAGCAATAATAAGGATACCATTGAACTCGTGAGAAAATTTCCTATTTTATTGAGGCGTCACAAGCTATGGTGTCCATTTAAAATTTTGAAGTTGAATTCAAAATGGCGGGTTTCAAGATGTTCCATACAGAGAATTACACTAAGTCACACGATGTTATATTTCTAGAATTTCATGCACATGCACAAACAGGTACAAAAATAATGAAATTTGGCAGGTGTATAGAGAGGCCCTATGCCCCCTGCTTCTTCCTATGCCATATTTACGTGGTTTCGGGGTCGGATCCACACTTCAATTTCTCCTCATCTTGATATTTGAGGGGGGGGTTCCCCTAAAACCGTTTTTTAGCTGAAACACAAAAACACGTACTTCTTCCTTTGGGCCCCTCCATACACCTGCCAAATTTCATGGAAATCGGAGTGGCACATAGAGGTCAGATCCCCGCGTCAATTTGTCTTCATCTTGACCTTTGAGGGGGATCTTGCCCCCTAAAACACTTTTTTTTTTAGCTGAAACACAAAGACACGTATTTCTTCCTTTGGGCCCCTCCATACACCTGCCAAATTTCATGGAAATCGGAGTGGCACATAGAGGTCAGATCCCCGCGTCAATTTGTCTTCATCTTGACCTTTGAGGGGGATCTTGCCCCCTAAAACACTTTTTTTTTAGCTGAAACACAAAGACACGTATTTCTTCCTTTGGGCCCCTCCATACACCTGCCAAATTTCATGGAAATCGGAGTGGCACATAGAGGTCAGATCCCCGCGTCAATTTGTCTTCATCTTGACCTTTGAGGGGGATCTTGCCCCCTAAAACACTTTTTTTTTAGCTGAAACACAAAGACACGTATTTCTTCCTTTGGGCCCCTCCATACACCTGCCAAGTTTCATGGAAATCGGAGGGGGAGACTTAGACCTCCCTTGTAAGTGTATTAATTAATTACAAATCGCGTACGCGCGCACACACACTATATATATGTGTGTATATATGTATATTATATATATATATATATATATATATATATCAGCAGGTAACAATATGTTATATACATTCTTACTTTCCAAAGAAGCGCATGTGGGATGGCAAAACGGATCCGGATCCGAAAGTTTTGGATCCGGATCTGAAAATTCCGGATCCGAAAAATTTTAGGATCCAGATCCTTAGGGTCCGGAACCAACCAGCCATCTGGCCATCCCTAGTCTCTGGTGGAGGCATATTGTTGAGTGGTTCGGATCCTACTGTAGGTCCAGTCCCGACAAGCTTCTGATTATGAAGTTTAATAAGAATGTGATCCTAGTTTTCAGTTTGCGCCTGCTCTGTAAAGTGACGTGCTATTGGACATATGTTTCCTATAGGGAAGTCCATATGGCCAAAGCAGGGTCTCCCTTATTTAGGGTTACCAGACGTCCGGATTTTCCCGGACATGTCCTACATTTTAGCCTTATGTCAGGCGTCCGGGAGGAATTTGAAAAATATCATAAATGTCCTACATTTTGAGCGTCACATAATATTAATTAGGAAAATACGTAACAGAAAAAAGTCATGCAAATTACAAGTCTATGGACTGCGCTTCCAAACTCAATAGTGAAATTTATTTTGATTCAGTCATTGCACAAAAAGAATAAAGTTTTTCCTGCTATTAAACAAACGGGAAAACGGAAGTAATTAATGAACAAAGTCTTGGGACCACTTTCTGATAACGTCACTGTGCAATGCCTGAGCAGAATTTCTTGCCTTAGGGTTTATACTGATGAAACAAGGTGTTGCCCATTCTTATTCAATATTCAATATAATTTGATTGTAAAGCAGGGGTATAGAGAACAAAGTTATTCAGGGTGTCTGCCAGTCAAGAAAGTCATGGAAGTCAAGAAAAAGTAAAAAATCAACAAGTAGGTCAAGAGGTCACTAAAGAGGCAATACATTATTCTTGTGGTCAAGAATTTTTGCTATTGATTGGTTGATTTAGTTTATTTTACTTCACTTTTTTCTGTCCTATTGGCTAATCGCGAAGATGAGGATGAATGATGGTAACATAAGATGGATGAATGGATAGTCATAAACATATAGGGACTACCGACACAAACCCCACATAAGATTATACTGGCTGTGAGTCCAGACGCCAAAGCCTCGCTTGTCTGCCAAACACAGTTCAGGATGCATTAATACGAAATAGCAGATCTAATTCTCTTCTTAAATTCAGCTTCAGTTTTCATCTTAACTGTTCCTTTGGCAGGGATTTTCATTAAATAAATATTTATTTTCTTAATTACTAATTTCCAACTTTACCTAAGTAGAATGTAGAAAAGTCCAGAAAAAGTCAAGATTTCTGGATGTATTATTTTGGTAGACACCCTGTTATTGAACTAAAAACTACCCAAGATGAAACCATTTTAAATTACAGTAAGTGCTGAATATTTGTTTGCCATTACAGGTCATAATTCAAATGCTGAGACAGTACTTTCATTACCATCAGCACAACAGACTCACGAGAGAATTATTTTTCATAAACTCTGTAAAATGTTTGGTATTGGTCCCTATTATTTTTTAAAAAAACTGAAAAGTGTCACTTTTCAACTACTTCCTAACGTGTTTTATAGAAATATGTATTATTTATTGAGAATGTTTTGTGTCCTACATTTTGACTTAATGTCCTACATTTTGGGACAACATGTCCTACATTTCCCTTACAGCGATCTGGTAACCCTACCCTTATTGCACAGCGCTAGGATAACCTGGCATTCTGACGTCAGACGACGTTGTTAGGTTTGGTTTTCTTAGCATAAGTACACTGGAAATGTATTATTTATGCCGAGAGAACTAAACCTAGCTGGCCTTTAACCTAACAATAAAAGCATTTCCCGGTGACGTCAGAAGGGGCAAGCGTTATCCTAGCGTTGTGCGATAAGGAAGACCCTAAGCACATGGGGAAGTTAAGTGTAACACTCTATTGCACATTGAATTAATTGCATTTCACACAACAGATCCATTTGAAAATACAGGTTCAAGGACGCTAAACAATGACGTTTAAAAACCTTATTTTCTATCGATCTGAATATCGCTTTATTTCGAGTAATGTCGCGTGTCTTGTAGAGATACCCAGCCTAAATGGGGCGTAGTTCACAGATTAGTTTAATGGCCCTCATGAAGTTATCACTCACTGTTTCCCATCAAAGAGCCTGTTTATTGCTGGCTTTTCCTTCTTTCCTCAAACATGCAGTTCAATTCCCCCCCCCCCCCCTCCTTCAACATTTCAATTGTGGTGTCGTCATGCAATACTGGACCCGCACCAACTCCTCCCACTCTTTTCTGAGGCCGCCCAGTGCGTTTGGCGCTAGTGTACCGTGCCATGTGATTAAACCGCACCGTCATTTACATGGTTCTTATCGTTGGTTTTACCGAGTCAGTCAGTCATGAAGTTGAGATCGGTGCGGGTGTACTCGCTCTGGGTTGGCAAGTGAGGTGTAACAAAAATGCCGTTTTTCCTCGCGCTGGCCGTTCTGGCGCTCGCAGGTTGCGGCGGGTGGGCCGAGGTGATAGTCAACAAGTGCTGCGAGCGTGGGATGGTTCTCAACACGAAAGGCAAGTGCGTGGTGGGCAAGAGGGCCGAGGTTTGGACCCCGAACGCGTTCAACGGCAGCGCGGTTAAGGTTCGCTACGGGAACGTACCTTGCAACACTGCGTACGCGGAGCAGCTCGTGGTGATCGAGGAACTGGGGCGTGAGGACTTCAGGCTGTACGACAACGGGACGATTCGCGTCCGCGAAGACCCGCAGTACGCCTTCCCACCGTCGACGTTCTGTTTAGACCTTACTGAACACAAGTACAAGATCCACACGGCGCTTCTGTGCCCTTGCAAGATAAAACCGTGCATGAGAAAGTGTTGCATGGATAGTAAAAACATCAACGGTAGCAACTGGAAGTGCCAGACGCCGCCTGGTGGTCATGCGTGGAACCTATCCAGCGTCATGGCGCCGGACGCCCGGAGCATATTCACGCTACACGGGTTCCCGAAATGTGGAGAACGTAAAAAGTACCTTCTGAACCCTACGTCCAATCAGAGCACTGGGTTCCACATCTTGGCCGGCGGGCAACTCAAAGTGTCCACGTACGCGCGCTACATCACCGCGGACGATTACTGCGTGGACCAGGTCTGGCTGGCCCAGGGCTCCGAAGACCTAAACGCCATCATCTGCTTCCCGGACCCCGAGGTTCTGCACTACAAGGTGTACTCGGTTCTTTTCATCTTTGGTTCCTTCTTCCTGCTAGGGACCTTCCTTGTGCACGCCCTGCTCCCGGAACTCAGGAACCTCCACGGGAAGAACCTGATGTCGCACACCGCCAGCCTTTTCGTGGCTTACGTGGCCCTGGGGACGGTGGCCATCGAGGGCCCCACGATGCCGCCCGCAATCTGCATGGCCATTGGTAAGTATCAGAGTCCTTATTTCTAGGCCTCTAGGGGGCGTCGACCGAAATTTTTGTAGGGGGTCAGACAATTTATAAAACTTAATTAATAATTATTATTATTATTATGCTTATGATTATTATTATAAAATCAAGACAAAGATGGGGGGATAAAGTTGATATGGACCTAAAGGAAATCGATAAGGATGGAAAAGATTAGATCGATCTTGCACAGAATAGGGACATGCTTGTGTTGCTGCAACCATAAACCTTCTGGTTTAAGAAGGCTAGAGAGTTAGTTAGTTATTATTTTTATTGAGCCTCCCGTATGGCGTAGTGGCAACGTCGTCTCCTTGTAATCAAAGGGTCCTGTGTTCGATACCTGGTGGATGGCTAGAGGCACAAGGCACAGTAGTTCGGATCCCACTTTAAACTGTAGGCCCATGGACGTCCGGAAGGGGGTCACGCCCCGCTCCCTGGAAAATGATTCTCCATCTAAAAATTGCCTTCCCGATGGCGCAGTGGCAGCGTCGTTGCCTTGTAATCAAGGGGTTCCGGGTTCGATACCCGGTGGAGGCACATAGTGATTCGGATCCCACTTTAAACTGTAGGTCCAGTCCCAATTAGCCTTACTATGCATAAAGTGGACTTAAAACACCAAATCAATCCAATCCATCTAAAAATTATATTTTTCAAACATAATTTCATTTCAGCCACAGTAATTTATGTTCATTATTATAAGGGTGTTGAAGGAACATGAAGATATCAGACTGAAGTAGTGTCTTTTGAGGGGACATCACTAGGGGGGGAAATTTGCCGCCCCCCGGAAAAAAAATCTTTCTTTCCCCTTCTCTGGAAAAAAATCCTGCGGACATCCATGTGTAGGTCCAGTCTAGGGATGGCCAAACGGATCCGGATCCGAAAAATCCGGATTCATTCGGATCCGGATCCAAAAGTTACGGATCTGGATCCGGAACTATCTTAATCCCATTATAATATTACCACACCTTAAAAGGTATTATGATCTTCGATCACAAAGAAATTTTTCATTAGTTAGTCCTACAAGAATTTTTTTCAAGTGTTGTTCCTAAAATACTTTGCTACGCATCGGCTAACACACTCGTGCACAAAAATAATCTTACTTGTTTAACATAAAATGTCAGAGGTGATTTTGTAAATGCCATTGAAACGAATATGTATTAATTCGAATGTATTGGAAATGAAAACACACATAAATGTGAGACATTCCATTCCAGGATGAAACCTTTAACACACATAAGAAGATAGAAATGTTATACAAAAATTATACAATTGTTCTACAGTTACAGCTTTACAAATTAAAATAAAACATTATAATATATGCAGTGTTATATAATTACAACGTGTAAGACTAACAAGGGGGGTTATCTAAGTGTCCCCCTCCGATTTCCACGAAACTTGGCAGGCGTAAATATAGTCGGGCCCAAAGGAAGAAATACGTTTTTGTTTCAGCTAAAAAAACGGTTTTAGGGTTAAAAAAACCTCAAATGTCATGATGAGGACAAATTGAAGTGGGCATTTGACCTATGTGTACCCCTCCGATTTCCATGAAACTTGGCAGGTGTATAGTGGGGCCCAATGGAAGAAATACGTGTTTTTTTGTTTCAGCTAAAAAACAGTTTTACAGGGCAAAACCCACTCATTTGTCAAGATGAGGACAAATTGAAGTGGGGATCTGACACCTGTGTCCCCCTCCGATTTCCATGAAACTTTCCAGGTGTGTGTATAAACGGGCCCAAATGAAGAACTACGTGTTTTTTTTGTTTCGGCTAAAAATCTGTTCTAGGGGGCAACCTCCCCTCAAATGTCAAGATGAGGACAAATTGAAGTGGGAATCTGACCCCTGTGTTCCCCTCCGATTTCCATGAAACGTGGGAGGTGCATAGAGGGGCCCAAAGGAAGAAATACGTGTTTTTTTGTTTCGGCTAAGAAACTGTTCTAGGGGGCAAAACCCGCCTCAAATGTCAAGATGAGGAGAAATTGAAGTGGGGATCATCTGACCCCTGTGTCCCCCTCCGATTCCCATGAAATTTGACAGGTGTATAGAGAGGCCCTATGCCCCCTGTTTCTTCCTATGCCATATTTACGTGGTTTCGGGGTCAGATCCCCACTTCAATTTCTCCTCATCTTGACATTTGAGGAGGGGGGGTGCTCTATACACCTGCCAAGTTTCATGGAAATCGGAGGGAGAGACTTAGACCTCCCTTGTAAGTGTATTAATTAATTACAAATCGCGCACGCGCGCACACACACCATATATATGTGTATGTATATTATACATATATGTGTATTAGCAGGTAACAATATGGTATAAGCACATTCTTACTTTCCAAAGAAGCGCATGTGGGATTTCAAAACGGATCCGGATCCGGATCCGGATCCCAAAGGTTTTGAAAATTCCGGATCCGAAAAATTTTTGGATCCGAATCCTTAGGATCCGGATCTGGCTATCCCTAGTCCAGTCCCGATTAGGCATTTTGTGCATAATGTGGACTTAAATCAACAATTGAATTATTTATTGTTATTGTATACTTGGGGAGATTTCTACTAGATACACGAAATGAGTAAATATCCAGTACAACTGTTGTTTTTTCTATGTTTACATTTTACACAGTTGGTGTACGGAAATGTATATTTATTCTATTTCATCATTAACTTTTACATACTTCGTTAAAAAAAATCGTTAAAAGTTAGGAGGAAATTTTAGCCATGGTGTTTATTGTGTGCCTTCTCATATAAAAACAGTCTAATATTTTGAATTCTGTTTTTTTTTTTAAATTTATTATACGATCAATGTCAATTTCCAGGGGTAGTCGACAGATCTGTTCGAACCCTCCCGATGTTTATAGAGATGATGACCCAATAGTCTCTAGGAATCAGTGTTTGGAAAGTTGCTTTATTTTACATAGACCAGAATTCGTATAACACGTTCATTCACGAATTACAACACTGTTGACCATCAATGAATTAATCATAGGATTAATTCCTGTGTCGTTATCTGTGTCTTCTCCATTTACACGTGAGTAGGGTTGTTATAAGTCCTGGATTTTCCGAGACAGTCCCGGAATGGTATCATTTGTCCGGGCGTCCACAAAAGTTTCTTCGGAACGCACTAATGTCCCGGAATCGGGTGGGAATGCAGATATTATTAAGACATGAATATTATTTCTATTTAAATGCATGGATGTAATTTTAAAATGCTAATTTACAAAACAATCTAATTAAATGCAAAGCAAACTCATAACATTGTTAAAACTGTATATTCAAAATCATTCGCTTGAATTATGGAGGGGAAAAATCACTATTGTCGTGTTTACCATATTGTCTTGAGATAAAACATTGTATTACAAGAAAAAAACAAGTAATTTCTGTGTGTAAAGTAAGTTAGCAGTAGCAAATAAAGGTGGACATTTGAAACTTGCGCAACTCTAAATGTCTAATTTTGGCATAACTTGCTTTCCGAATCTAAAACGCTAAAAATTACATTTCAAATAGTTTTGCTGTTAGGCTTATCTCCTCCATGAAGCGCCTAACCTAACCACGAAGGCATACAGCAATGACGTCAGAACACGAAGTGTCTTCAATGTGAGTGTGATAAATAGAGCCCGGATTTTAGGCAAAATGCCTATTCGTTTCGTAGGCAAAAATTGAACACAAAAGTACACCGATCCGAAGGTTCTTAACATTTTGAACAATACTTTATGTTGCCTTTTTTGCCTATTTCACCTTACGCTGCCTTCTTCAAACATTTTTGCCTTTTTTATGCATCTTTTGTCATTACGACAAGGAATTTTTTTAAATTATATTTCTCTTCTTCTATTTGATTTCGTTTTTCAATAACCCTTGTTATTCAAATTATTGTAGATACATTTTTAAAGATTTAAGAAGAATTTAAGTTTCCGTCTCTTCAATTTTTAATGCCTCTTCTTCAATTTTCATTGCCTCTTTCTGAAACTTGATTGCCTTTTTTTCGACATACATTGCCTTTTTTCAATTTTTAGTTGCCTTTTTGCCTGCCATTTTTAATACTTTTCAGTGCTTGAACATCCGGGCTCTAGTGATAAGTGATACCCGCATTGCCAGCAACAGTAGTTCCGAAATCTCTCGCCAGATGTCATCAGGTTCTTAGCTGGAATTGCGAGTATTTTTTGAGCGGAACTGACTAATATTATTCGTATATATCGTCGCCTTCGAAATGTGGAATGAAAGATCGAACGGAATAAATGCGAGCGATAATAACGAAAGAACAAATGTCAAAGAATAACAGCGGAATAAGCACAGAAGGAATAACAGGAAATTAGTTACCATGCAATTTGGACTTCATAATGAAATATCTATACAACCAGATTGAAGTAGAGAAGCATGTGTGGAAGTAATCACCACCACAATAAGTCACCACGAAAAGTCTTCGCCTTACGAACGGAAACTGCAAAAGCGATTAGGACTAAATAGAAATGCGTAAAAACAAAGAGGAATGTTTCACTAGTCGATTGTTCCACGTGGCTTTTTCACAGAAGATCTAACACACTGGACAAGTTCCCAAGCTTTTTGCTTTCAATACAATGTCATAAGTAGGGAACGGAACTTTAGGTAAATAAATGTGTTTTTTTCGATAAGATAGAGATCCTCGTTTTTACCAAAATTCTGATCATAGCCTTATATGTCAACACAGCAAATTTTATTTTACATAGAAACACATATTTTGCAAATTTTCATTCTAAATACATAAAATCGCTCATTGACTTCAGCTACCTCGAAATCCACGAAGGAAAAATGTTTATTCTCCCCTCCTCTTTCATATCGAGAGTGTCAGGTTTGTTTTGTCTTTGAGCAAGCTCGCTGGCTGACTTCTGGCGCCTCGCCTACTGTCCTATTGGGGGGAAATATTTACCCCCACTGGATCTAACGCACAAGTGCTAATCTCTAAATGTACAGACATTTTTGGGAAAAAACAAGGTTTTCAAACTTTGTGCCAAATTGCACGTGTTTTGAAAGCTGAAGTAGAGGAAAGGAAGCTTTGGAAAACTCCAGCCTTAGTGACATTTCGTGCTTCAAATATGCAAGAATTGTTTCTTGTGATGTGGGGCGATCTTTCTCACAATATAAGATTCTTTTTAGAGATAATCGTCACAGATTTACGATGAAGAATTTGTATTAAACTATGGTGATCCACTGCAACTCTTCCAAGAAATAGCTCACTAAGAGGTAAGCATTTAGAAACTGATTTCAGGTGTTTAAAATGCATGTAATATTTTGTTTTTGTTACCAAATGGATTTATTTTTGTCACATATTTTCCTGTTTTTACCACATATTTTCAAGATTTACGACACATAAAAAAATAAATATACAGTAGAGCGTCGATTATCCGAAGTAATTGGGGGACATGGGTGTTCGGAAAACTGGTTTGTTCGGATAATCGAACTGTACATGTTTATTTGCCAAAAAGAAGTACTGTACAGTAAATTTATTCATAAAAACAGGCATCTCTTTAAATATTACAAAGTAACGTACAAAGGCAACTTTAGTAGGAATATATAGTATGTGGTACAGTTTATTAAACAAAAATATGTACATATTACATACGCATTTTGCATGAACAATACACACAGTACACAAAATTAACGTTTAAAAAAATCCTTTATTTTGGTCAGCAGCGCCTTATGAAGGCCCCATTAGAAGCAACGTTCCGCCAGCGGTGGCTCAGTGCGGCGACTACTGTGGGAAACTTGGTTTGGGAGTGAGGGGGATGATGGACGGTAGGGTGGGAGAGTAACAGGTGCAGGCGAGTACACAGTTCGGTTAAGCGGTCGTTCGGTTGACCGACGTTCCGATAATCGACGCTCTACTGTATCCGAGATTTTTAGCACATAAAGTTCCGTTTCCTAGTCATAAGTAACCAAGACCTGCCAAGCAGTTTTCATTGGGTGGGATCACATCGAGCATCGAGTCCCATCGTCGCTGTTTCCTGGCTTTCGAGGCGGGAGTCAAGGTCTAGGACTTCTAAATAATTTCAAATCCGGTCCGGGTGAGAAAATCACGTGGGAAAAGAATCCAAATTGCTGCGGAGAACATGTACATTCAGTGCTATGTTACAACCCATGTCATGGAAGCCTTACAGTAGCTCCGTCACTTGCAAACAGCTCACACTTTCCCATGCGTTCTTCTCAACATCGCCGACCGTGCACTCGAAGTTGGCATCAATCGTTAATTTACGTAACGTATCTGAGGGCCAATGAAGATGCTTTCTTTTTCAATTTCGCATCTGTTATTGTTGGAAACTTTTCCCAAAGGTACTCAATCGCTGGTCCAACTTTCTCCATCCCCTTGACGGTCTCCTCGATGGCGCAGTGGTAGCGTCGTCGCCTTGTAATCAAGGGGTTCCGGGTTCGATACACGGTGGAGGCACATGGTGGTTCGGATCCCACTTTAAACTGTAGGTACAGTCCCAATTAGCATTACTGTGCATAAAGTGGACTTAAAACAACAAATAATTTGTTTTGACTTCTTCATCTTCTTTGTCTCTTTTGCCTTGCTCTCTCTTTCTGCCTTCTAAGTTCTCTTTGTGCCTTCTTTGTCATTCTCATTATTTCACTCTCTTTGTCGTTCCCATTTTGACCGTCTCTTTCTCTTTGTTATTCTCATCGCCTCTCTTTTATGAATTCTCTCTACCTCTCTGTGGTTATCGTATTTATCTCTTACTCCCTTTCCCTTTCTATCACATTCTCTCACTTTTCACCTGCTTCTTTTTCTATCTCTCGTGTCTCCCCTATAGCGCAGTGGAAACGCTGTTGCCTTGGAATCAAGTGGTCCCGGGTTCGATACCCGGTGGAGGCACACATTGGTTCGGATCCCACTTTAAACTGTAGGTCCAGTCCCGATTAGCCTTATTGTGCATAAAGTGGACTTAAAACAACAAATCAATCAATCCATTCCCTTCACAAAGACCATTCACTTGAAGACCTTACTCTGTTTCAAAACGGGAGTTATCTCGGCTGTATTCGCCTTGGCAGATAAATTACAAAATTTATCTGGATTGTTCAAACCTTCCTTGGTATTTTTGCACTGACTACCCTGTCTAGAACACCAAAAACTAATAATTTTCTCCGGTTTCGCCGAATCCCACTTTCCCGAATCCCCTTTCGGTGAATATTTTGAAGCCAGTGTCCCAACCAATGTATTTTCCTTTTCTTGATCTCTTCCAGCAATACTCTTCTTTCACCAACTCATTCCAACGCGGATTTATTTCTTACGTGGTCTGTCCATTTCACTAGCTCCATTATTCGCCAGAGACACATTTCTAAAGTTTCTAGTTGCTCTTGTTCACTACTTCTTAGCAAAGGCGTAGCAACATATCGCGAGGCCCTGGGCGAGATCAGTATGCAAGGTCCCCATCAGTTCTTTCAATTTGAAATCTCAATGCGATTGATTGATTGATTTGATGTTTTAATTATAACACCATTAAGCCTTGTTTCCATGATTATGAAAAACTAAATATGCTGACCAAGGCAGTAATTTATTTTATTAAAAGCATAAACTAAACGTAACGTTTCAACCTTCTAGCAAGGTCTTCTTCATACTCTGTATCAAGTACAAAAGTAACAAGATACAAAAACAGGGCATTATATATACACAAGCATTACTCCCTCCAGACTATTTAGAAAGTTGTTTGGAACTTTCTAGCAGGTGACTTTCACTTTCCAACTTTACTTTCACCTAAAAGGCTAAACACAATTACTTCCATATAGAATGTGGTTGGACTTTTAATCTCACGCTCTTTTCCCTTCATTTTTCTTCCTTCTCCTCTCCTCTTTCTCTCTTGTCCTTTCCACTCTTTCTAACATCTTCTTCCATTCTTTGTTTAACTTCAATCCCCCATTCCAGTTCATTGTGTCTTCTTCACCTTTCTTCTCTATTTCCTTGGCTTCCTTCCATTTTCTCACTAGCATTCTCTTCTCCCTTCCTATCTGCTTAGCCTCATCCCACTCTACATTATCTACGAAGTGAAATGTAAAGAATGTCAGAGTGTGTACATAGGAGAAACGAAAAAGAGGCTGAAAGACAGGTTGAAACAACATAGGGATGATGTACGACTTAAGAGAGAAAGAAATGCAATATTTAAACACACGAGAGAAACAGGACATGACATAGAGTGGGATGAGGCTAAGCAGATAGGAAGGGAGAAGAGAATGCTAGTGAGAAAATGGAAGGAAGCCAAGGAAATAGAGAAGAAAGGTGAAGAAGACACAATGAACTGGAATGGGGGATTGAAGTTAAACAAAGAATGGAAGAAGATGTTAGAAAGAGTGGAAAGGACAAGAGAGAAAGAGGAGAGGAGAAGGAAGAAAAATGAAGGGAAAAGAGCGTGAGATTAAAAGTCCAACCACATTCTAATTATATGGAAGTAATTGTGTTTAGCCTTTTAGGTGAAAGTAAAGTTGGAAAGTGAAAGTCACCTGCTAGAAAGTTCCAAACAACTTTCTAAATAGTCTGGAGGGAGTAATGTTTGTGTACATATAATGCCCTGTTTTTGTATCTTGTTAATTACTTTTGTACTTGATACAGAGTCTGAAGAAGACCTTGCTAGAAGGTTGAAACGTTACGTTTAGTTTATGCTTTTAATAAAATTAATTACTGCCTTGGTCAGCATATTTAGTTTTTCATGATGTTTTAAGTCCACTTTATGCACAGTAAGGCTAATCGGGACTGGACCTACAGTTTAAAGTTGGATCCGAACATCACCGCGTATCGAACCCGGGATCCCTTGATTACAAGTCGACGACGCTACCACTGTGCCATCGGGGAGGCTGAAATCTCAATGTGAATCTATACAAAATCTTCACGGATACGTCAGCAATTTATCATATTTAAATAATGATAATAAAATTACTGTCGAAAATGATATTTAATAATTTCACTCACCCTAAAAGTATCATTCTCTGTTTTCCGGGAGCTGAAATCTGATGCTTTACGACAGACCCGTATTCAGGGGAGGGGCCATGGGGCCCATGCCCTTCCCTCGAACTATGAAATATTTACAATGTGAAGATATAGAAACCTACTATAACGACTTTGACAGTATAATTCAAACTCAGTATCAGCACAATAGGTAGCTATGGTGCTATGTTGAAAAGGAAATTTAAATTTACATATACTGATAACTTTATAATTATTATATTGATAAAAATAAAAACTAGAAACAACAAAAATTACAATAGCATCATATTATGCATATGTTTACAAGAACATTTATAAGATATCAATGCTATACATAAAAAAAATATATCTTTGTTATCTCCTTCCAGGATAAAGCAAGTCTTTGTATCTACAATTCTGAGCTTCAGTTTTCGAAATTCATCATCTGATCAAATCACCTCCAAACGTAGAACATATAAGTGTCACTCTATGCGACCTTCCTCAAAGCACTCATTTGAGGAACTGTAACATTTACAAGCCTGCCCCTTAAGGAAGATGAAAACAGATACCTATTCACTGCTTCCAATTCAACATGGCATCCATTATACATATCAGTGTCATTCCACAACTTTCGAATCTTTATCAGATTATATCATATTCAAAGTTCATTCGAGTCATAAAAGGCTTCAATATAACTTAAACATCCAAGTTATTATAACATTGCCCAGTTTAATGCTTTAAAAGCAACAATTATTGTAGAAATATATCACCATTCCATATTGCTAAATCTGTACTTATCTTTTTTCCATCCTGAGATCCATTTCAAAGTCACAGACAACTAGTATTAGAGCAACTAGTTCAAGCCAGATTTTTTAGTATGAGTTATCTTCAATTGTTTTTGTTTTATATTTTTGTCCATAAGTGCTTAACAGCTTGAATGTTTGTGTAGTAAATGTACATATTTGCTCTGTTACAGCTATTTTACTATCTTTATCACAATATACTTATCTAATGATTACAATTACCATTTTTTTAATGTTGATACAAAATACCAAGTATGACATCATATTATACATTGAACAATTTTAAAGAGTTGACCTTTGTATATAAACCTTGATGCCAATGCAAATGTACATAATTTCAATAAATTTAATTATAAATTTGAATGTATCATATCTTTCTTGTCTGAAAGAACACATATGATTTAAAATATTTGTTTTTCATTTTGTCAGTCAAAAATAACTGAAGGGCCAGGGGGAAAAACGATGAATGTCGATTTTTCGCCCATTTTGAGATCGCAGCGCCATCTGATAGTTCAGTAGCTGTACTATAAGAATGAGAACGGCCTTGGTTGGGAAACGATGAGAAGTGCCTGAAAAACGCATTATTATTTTGGCATATATTAACGTACTTATGGAAAGAAATACTTTGTTTTTCATTTCCTGGCAAATCGTCTCGAATGAACATTCATCGTTTTTCCCCCTGGCCCTTCAACTGTTATGAATATGAATTCAACATATTGCACAATTTGATAATTTTGTCATTATATACAAATTGGCTTTTTTAAACATCATATTTAATAAAATTAGTTTAAATAATAATTTCAGACATTTAATTGCATTATATGAATAAATTTTGAGTAATCATATGACTAAATTATTATAAATATTGCACAAATGTGGAACTTTGGACTTAGCCTAACCATTTTCAAATGTAGTTATGACAATGTATTATTTTTATTGTCATACTACGAAAATGACATTGACGATTTTTCAGATTGTGCAAGAATTTCGATTTCCTCCTTGCATATAATGAATGGATTGTGTGGGGAGAGAGTCTCGCTCCAGAGGTCTGTAGTCTGCAACATTGAGATTTTTTTTTTATTTATAACCATTGATGCAAATCTGTAGACTTGTTTAGTAGGAAGGAAGGAAACAACGCGAGCATTTAAATGCCTCACACTTGTTTCGTGACGGTTGTGAACTTATTAAAATCGGGAGTGTAAGGTCAAGAGAAAGAAGAAAATACAAGACAAAGTGCTTTTTATTCAAGAAAATATTCAATGGGTAAAATGTCCAAGGAAGTTATCGTGAAATTTTGCATAAATGTTTCACATGAGAAATACAACGATAATGTTTACTTTTTAGGTGCCTTCTTAAGTTTAAGGTCCACCTGTCTATATGTTACGCCCCTGATTTGACGTATTCATTCAAATTATAACGTTTAACTAGAATTTAAAACCAGATAAAAGCATAATATTTTAATTTTATTGCCCACACAAATTAGCCTTTTCTTTTTTTCTTACTTCTATTTATTTTATTTTTCTCGTCCACCCCGTGGGAAGCGAGGCCCCCGGCGGTCGCCCATTTCGCCCACCCCTTACTACGCCACTGTTTCTTAGTCCCCAGGTTACTGCATCACAATGCTACACTCCACACAAAACACCTCATTAGTAGCTTTCTTAGTTCTTTGTCCGAAGGTCCACAAACACACTTCTTCTTTCATTAAAGACTTATCTTGTCCCTTCTATTCTCATTTTCACTTCCAAAGTCCTCACTGTAGCTCATGTCAGTGCTTATGATCACGGAACGGATTCATATGTACTAAAAAAAGTGTAATATATGTAAATATATATTTAGTTATTTAAATGAAAATATGGAATTGAACATGTACTTACAATTGTCAAAAATGGCAATTTCCATTAAGCAAACCGCAGTAGTGCCATCAGACGTCGCATTGCGAGATCTCCGCGATTGACCAAACTTTATCCTGGCGTCGAGAAAATACTTTTAAACGCATTCGACGGTAGTTTAAATCGCTAGTAAAGGTATGCTTGTGAAGAGTTGTTATTGAAACTAATTGTTACTACTATAATCCCACACCATATTCCCTGAGAAACAAAGAAGAAAATAGAACAGCATAAGAAGAAAAATTGATATTGATTATTGGAAATACTATAGTTTATAGTGTAAAATATAGTGAATATTGGTTTATATTCAAATATAAGGTAAAAATTAGATATTGTTAGTAGTTTATTTCCTTTTGTGTTAATCTTATTTACTGTTCACTAATTAGCTAACTAAAGACTTGCGTAACTAAAGACTTGCGAGTGACTGGTCGGTCTGGTACTATAAACTAGGGATGGCAAAACGGATCCGGATCCAAAAGTTACGGATCCGAGAGTTTCGTATCTCAATCCCATTATAATACTTGTATTACCACACCTTAAAAGATATTATGATCTTAGATTACAAAGAAATTTTTCATTAGTTAGTCCTACAAGATTTTTTTCAAGTGTTCTTCCTGAAATACTTTGCTACGCATCGGCTAACACACTCGTGCACAAAAATAATCTTACTTGTTTAATATAAATGTCAGAGGTGATTTTGTAAATGCCATTGAAACGAATATGTATTCATTGGAATGTATTGAAAATGGAAACACACATAAATGTGAGAAATTCCATTCCAGGATGAAACCTTTAACACATATAACAAGATAAAAATGTTATACAAAAATTATGCAATTGTTCTACAGTTACAGTTTTACAATTTAAAATAAAACATTATAATATATGCAGTGTTATATAATTACAAAGTGTAAGACTAACAAGGGAGGTTATCTAAGTGTCCCCCTCCGATTTCCATGAAACTTGGCAGGTGTATAAAGGGACCCAAAGGATGAAATACGTGTTTTTTTGTTTCTTGGTTTGATTTAGTATTTTAAGTCCACTTTATGCACAGTAAAGCTAATCGGGACTGGACCTACAGTTTAAAGTGGGATCCGAACCACTATGTGCCTCCACCGGGTATCGAACCCGGGACCCCTTGATTACAAGGCAAAGACGCTACCACTGCGCCATCGGGGAGGCCCTGTTTTTTTGTTTCGGCTAAAAAACTGTTTTAGGGGGCAAACCCCCTCAAATGTCAATATGAGGACAAATTTAAGTGGGCATTTGACCCCTATGTCCCCCTCCGATTTTCATGAAACTTCGCAGGTGTATAGAGAGGCCCAAAGGAAGAAATACGTGTTTGTTTGTTTCAGCTAAAAAACTGGTTTAAGGGGCTAACCCCACCTCAAATGTCAAGATGAGGACAAATTGACGTGGGGATCATCTGACCTCTGTGTCGCCCTCCGATTTCCATGAAATTTGACAGGTGTATAGAGGGGCCCTATGCCCCCTGTTTCTTCCTATGACATATTTACGTGGTTTCGGGGTCAGATCCCCACTTCAATCTCTCCTCATCTTGACATTTGAGGGGGGGTTGCCCCCTAAAACAGTTTTTTAGCTGAAACACAAAATCACGTACTTCTTCCTTTGGGCCCCTCCATACACCTGCCAAATTTCATGGAAATCGCAGTGGCACACAGGAGTCAGATCACTGCGTCAATTTGTCTTCATCTTGACATTTAAGGATGGTTTTGCCCCCTAAAACAGTTTTTTTTAGCTGAAACACAAAGATACGTATTTCTTCCTTTGGGCCCCTCTATACACCTGCCAAGTTTCATGGAAATCGGAGGGGGAGACTTAGACCTCCCTTGTAAGTGTATTAATTAACTACAAATCGCGCACGCGCGCGCGCACACACACTATATACTATATATATATATATATATATATATATATATATATATATATATATGTATGTATGTATGTATGTATGTATGTATGTATGTATGTATGTATGTATGTATATGTATATTAGCAAGTAACAATATGTTATAAGCACATTCTTACTTTCCAAAGAAGCGCATGTGGGATGGCAAAACGGATCCGGATCCGAAAGTTCTGGATCCGAAAAAATTTGGGATCCGGATCTGGCCATCCCTACTATAAACCCAGAACTCGCAAGCCGAACCAGGTCAATATATTCAATGCAAACTGTAAAATGCCACCTCTAAATTAGAAAATAATGTAACCAAAATTAAAAACAAAAAGAGAGACGGTTGAACTTCCCGGTATTCTGGAGAAAAGTCTTTACCAATTCTTCGAAGGGATCGACAGCGTTCTTGTCCTCTAATTTAATTTCCCTCTGTCATTTCTTCTACTCTCCATTTCACTCATTGTTTCGTGTACAGATTATTTATGAGCAGGGAACGGATTTATATGTACTAAAATTGTGCTAAATATGTAAGTAAATATTTAGTTATTTTCACTAAAATATGGAGTTAAGTATGGACTTAAAATTGTAAAAAAATACCTTTTAAATAATATAAGTCCCTACGCAAGCTGCATAAATAAGATACAGTATACTTACGTAGACATTAATTGGAAAGCAACACAAAATGTGTTTTTATTTTTTGTTTCCAAATCAATTAATAACAAAATTTTGTTGTACGTGTTCGTAATTGAATTTCCTTCTGTTGTCTTTTAAAATAGATTTCTATTGACTAAAACTGCATTCAATATCGCACAAAGTAATAAGAGTAAATTATTTGCAAGAAATTCACCCAACATGTAGTTATTGTCGAATATGGAGGATATGTTGAGAAATGTTCTGAAATATGGAAATAATATGTAAAAGTGACAAAAATATGTAAATATGAGCCAAAACCTAATATATGTCAAAATATGGAAAATGAAAACTGCATTTTACGAGTCTACATGCCATGATGCACAAACGTAATGCAAAACATAACTGATTTCAGCTTCATACATAAATATGTACGTCTTTACGTATATATAAATCCGTTCCCTGTTTATGAGTCTCTTCTCTTTTCAATCTAACACCAATTCTTTCATTATCTCTATAAGTTGTATCCAATTCACTCTGTCTAATGCTTTCTCCAGTTCCGCAAGAAACTTTTATGAAACTTTTTATGAACTTTCTACTTGTTTAAAAACATGGGATTTCCCAGCTGAGGGTAAATTCACTCCCTTCTAAATATTTGGCGAAACCAGAATTCCCCTTTCGCCAAAATTTTACTTAGGTGGGAATCTGATATAATGTGCCTCTGGGACATTCAGCGAAACGGGTTTCGGCAAAACGGGAAGACACGAAAGTAATGGCTTGTAAGAATGTCTGCACTTTTACACTGAAACTGTCACTAGAAAGTTTCTTAGAATAGCAGATGCATCACAGTGAACCTTCACGATGAACCTTGAGAAAGCATTCTGTCACTACAGTATAACCTCCTTAATACGGACCCCAATAAGCCGGACATGCAAACGGCAAAAAATATTTTTAAAAAAGCAGAATATAGGTATCGCTTATGTACGTACTGGATTGTATGTACAATACTGCTTTCCATTTTATTGTACTGTATAGTGTATTTAGGCCTATGCCCTTTAAATACACCATACTAAACGTGTTTTGTTGCTATAAACGGAGCTTTAATGCACTTTCTACTGTTCTTCTGTGTTATCTCAGTTAATCCGGACTTTTGTTAAAACGGTCAACTTATCCCCACTCCCTATTAGTCCGGATTAACGAGGTTTTACTGTACCTCAAAACCAAGGTGTGAAATAAAGCAGTGTAGTTCACAATGGCTATTTCATGTTGACAGTCACATGTT
Organism: Lepisma saccharinum; assembly: GCF_977018435.1. Taxonomy (NCBI): domain Eukaryota; kingdom Metazoa; phylum Arthropoda; class Insecta; order Zygentoma; family Lepismatidae; genus Lepisma; species Lepisma saccharinum. The sequence continues at coordinate 38,748,490 of NC_139246.1, forward strand.
CTGCATGTTACATAGTGTTGCCGACTACATATAGAAGAATTTCACAAACGATCTCACATTTTCCTCTTTTTCCAACAATATTACAAATTGTCATCTATTGTGAGAGGAGGGGGTTCTTAGTTGGTGCTTTAAGTCAACTTTATGCACAGTAAGGCTAATCTGGACTGGATCTACAGTTTAAAGTAGAATCCGAGACACTTTGTATCTCCACCGAGTATCGACCCCTTGATTACAACGCCAGGGATTTCTTAGTGGCGACAATTAAACTGTATATTCACATTTTCTGATTGATCACAGAGAATTAATTTCGAAAATAGGTCACATGAACAGTAGAATACAATTAAATTAATATAGTTTTTCTCCTTTATGAAAACATTTTGGGGAAAAATCAAATTTCGGGTTTGTATCAAAATTGGAGCCTGGTATATAAAACCTGTCTGCGTATTTGAATTGAGCTTTCAAGAACAACTGTAACTTTCCAGGAAAGGGAAACCTTGTAACGCAGTATAATCACCCTTTTTATTATAATACTCCTATTAACAGTATAATAATAAATCCAAGTCCTTATCGCCCTTTTCCGCCCTCGTAACAAACTATAAATTCAATCCATGATATACAGTTATCAATAACCCTCTTAACACAACAATGGAACTAGCCGCCCCCCGTGGTGGAGTGGTTAGCACATGGTGCTATGACGCCAGGGGGTTCTGGGTTTGAATCCCGGCCTGGGCATGGATGTTTGTGAGTGTCCATTAATCAATTCTCAATGAGACTCTTACAACCTAGATGTGTCCGTGACTGATCAAAAGAAAATATTTTTGTATAGAGGTGGAACCGAGACGAGACTTGCACGTATCGATTTGGAAACGCTGGTCTCGTTTTCGGCCTCGGAAGGAAAGTCTTGATGTCGTCCGAGAATTTAGTTAACTATAATATATGACAGCGTTTCTAACCTTTCAAAACTAAGATTAATAAAAAAAATATCGCCCACAGGAAGCTGTGGAACATATAAAAAAAGGTAAAGTGCTTCCCTGTGCATACCACCACGCCATGAAGGCGTATAGGGGGTGTGGGGGTAACGCCCCACACTTTCTTGATCCGGTCGTGAGTGGGGGTGATGTGATCAGCATCACGCCCCTGACCGCCTTTACCCCCCAGGGTTTCCCCCAGGTACCCATGTTATTCGACGCTGGGTGGGCGCCATCGTTAGAAAAGTTCTCGGATTTGAACATATTTAATTTTTAAATCAGTTCTTTACCTCGAATCTTAGAGATTATATAATATTAATAATATACAGGGGATGGACAAAAATATGGAAACACCTGCGAAGAAAAGTCGGAACGCTGTAGCTAATAAGTTGCAGGACCGCCTTTAGCTTCCAAATCGACCTGCTGTCTCCGAGGAATGGACAAATACAAGTCCTGGATGGTGGATAATGGGATCTTGCGCCATTCTTCATGCAAAACATGGTCACAGTCTTCCTGTGTCCTGTCTCTGTCACTCAGTGTACATTTTCATCCAAGCAAGTGTTTATCTGATGATGTCTTTCCGGACACACTATATGACATCACCACGTATTTTGCCTCTATATAGGAAGCAAATTACATGCGAACATCGTACCACGCACTGAATAGTTAGACTGGGCGGCCCCCCATGTTCCTAGAGCCATACAATTACGTTCCTAGTAGTGAGAGGAATATACCATATCCAGTAATTGTAAATTACAAGCAAAGGCATCTTTTCAATTTCATGTTTATTACAATCAAAGCATTAACAATAAATAGTAATTACTATTAACAAGAATTCTAACACCACTAAAGTTCATGGAAACAACCAGTAAATAACCTTGACTTCTTGGCACCTAAATTGAGTGTTCTCCCTCCTGTATATGTTGAAATAGGGCGATATTAATTATTTACATTAAGACACATAATATTATCAGCCATACAAAAACTATGGAAGTTTAATTTAAGAAAAAATAATAATAAACCCCCAGTTTAAGAAGGCTAATTTTAGCCCTAATGGCCGATAAGTAGACTAAAGCGGATTGTTTTATTGATTAATTCAAAGTTTAATTGAAATACTTAACTGCAGTAGAACTTTCTCCAGTGTGAGTGTGTAGATTCGCCACCCGAGACCAAGTGGTCGAGCGATTCTCCTGGCTCGGACACGAGACCTCGATATTACGTAGCGTGACGTCAGAGCATGTGATGTAGCGTTGCCAAGTCTATCGTACAGCTATGAAATAGGGTGGTGATAACTATTATGACATCATGATCTTGGATAGAGTCCCTCTCAATACGCCAAATAATATCGCTACTTTGGTAACAGAGGTCCCTGCAAGGCGGGCGCCAACAATTTACTCTCTTTGAAACACTCTCAGCTCGGACATGATTCAGGATCAACTGCACTGCACGCCATCTACAATGCAACTGTCGATTCCTATCAGTCCAACAGGGTCCTATCTCACAGCACAAAACAAAAGAATGTCGCACCTCGTCCGATTTCAAGTGGAAAAATTTCGTCGATAGCACCCATTCCGATGTCGTGGTGTTTCCATATTTTTGACCATCCCCTGTATGTATGCCGTGGCCGTTCGATCTAATCATCAGGTTTTTGGTCTCCGGTTACTGGACGCGCGCAGGTTCGATTCTCCTTGGAGTAAGCGCAACAACTTTTCTCCTGAGATTTCGGCCTGTGTATGGGAGCGGTGGCCACCCACCCTCGTGAGAAAATTGGGGAGCTAAGAATGAGTAGATTAAACCCGTCACGGCAACCAGCAACAACAGATTGGAGGTTCGTCGTGCTGACCACACATCACCCCGCAAATGGTTGAATGATCTCCCTCTGCTGAGGCATGTGGGGGTGAGGGTGGCAGTTCGTAGGTAGGCCTTGGCCCCCAAGGGCTGTTGCTCCGCGAGTTATTAATCATAATGTTAACTGCTCGCAACATTTCTACAAACCTTCCCTGGTCGCCTGGAGGGTCTTACCGGTCAAGGGTTAAGTACGAACCGCTGAAGATTTTGTTCGCTTCAATTCTCAATAACCTCCAAGCGCTGACGTTTTCGACATTGTCCTTAATAATGGGTAGAAGCTCGTTAATTTCAAGGTTTTTTCTTGTCTGTTTGTGGAGGGGAGGATAAGGATCGCCTCTTCCCCTCTTGCGTCGTCACCGAAATGGGAAGTCCAGAACTAAACTAGGAACATGTCTAAAAGTCCTTTTCTATAGCTCTGACGGCATTCTGAGAAACGTGCTTGCTTACACAAGGAGTTATCGTAGACTTATAACTTAAATCGTAAAGATATGTTGGCTCGTTAAGTTGTTGTGTCTCTAATGCTTCGGTCACAACTTGTAAACATTGGACAATTGTCGCCCGCTGAAGTAAGCGTCAAGCAGTGTGTGACTCATTTTTGCCTGTGCGTGCCTCATCATTGAATTTAAGCAGCAATACATCATGTTTTAATCACGGCCGCATCGTAGGTTGCGTTCTTTTAAAAGCAAGCTACCTGCCTCTCTCTCTTCCTCGCATTGCACTTCAGGCTAAAGATGCTCTGGCGACTGGCAGATGCGTAGGTTGAGTTGATCAAAAAAAGGAGGGAGAAGGCTTACAGTCTGCCAGGATTGTCGGCCAGCTGGCCGAGTGCGTTGAGTGGTCGACTTTTGATCTCGGCACTGACGTTCCTGGGTTCGAGTCCCGGCCATTGGTGTTCTTTCATCCATTTCAATCCAATCATCACTCATCCTCACCGTCGCCAAAAGTTCCAGAAAAAGCGGTGCTAATTTACAAATATACAATCAATACAGTTCGCAGGAGAACTGTGTAAATTACACATAATTATGAGAAGTTTCACAGTAGAAAATGAAGGTAACATGAATATGTGTGTGTGTGTGTGTGTGTGTAATGAATAAATACACATGTTTTTTACATGTGTCTAACTATAAGTTGACGCCACTGTAAGCATAGACGAGGGCAAGGGGGCATTTACCCCCAACATTTTGAGATTCATAAAAATTTACTCTTGTTAGCCTCCTGGAATCTGAGGAGCGAAGTAACGAATACTTTTTATGATTATGCACATATAACAGTTATTTATTAAATTGTCCTGAATGGTGGGCTTGAAAACTTTTTGACCCCCCACCCATCCTCAAATTAAAGTTCCAAGTTCTATTCTGACCTCCCCAAAGGTAAGCTACAAATTCTATCCCCCCCAACCCCCGGTTAGGTCTCAAGTTACGCCTAAGGACTGCAATCGAATGCTGGACTTTAGTTTTCCGGTAGCCTAGGCGTGTGAGCCAAACAAGCGCCGGAAGCTGATTCCAACGTGAATGGAGAACAGGAAAACGTGTCCACTTCCGTACACAAAACGACATGGTTCATTGATTTCTACTTATAGAGCAGATAAGAAGGGAATTAGTCACCCAAATGACACGTAGGTCCCGTGGCATTCCACTAACAAGTTTTGGCCGGAGGGAGATAATTAGCGAGGAATAAAACGTGGGATTTTCCTGCGTGACATTGGCTCCAGCGCGCGCACTGAGAAACCAAACTCCGCCGCAGTGGTGCCAACCCCAGCATAATAGTGCTAACCCTGGAACAATTTGAGCTTTCTCGGCACCTATATAGTCATCATCTGCAAATGCGGGTCCCTGGGAGACAGATAAATTGAACTGAAAGGAATATATTTTGAAAAAAATATATATATTTTTAAAAAAATCGGAGATATTTGTGCGGACATGTTTCAAACAAAAGGTAGCATGCCGACCCAGCGGCAAGTTTTTTTTTTCCAGCCACACCCTGGTCCACCCTCTTCTTTCCTTATTTAGCTCACGAGAAAGTTGGGGTCAGAACTCTCAAATAAAACAAGCGAGCGTTTCCTATCGTCGAATTTTCTCAAACTTTTTCAAGTGTTGTATTGAATCCATTTCATTGGTTAAACCATTGTAATTAATTTAATAAGGGGGTTCCCAATATTGTTTAACTAGCGTAAAACATCAATAACACGCGTTCATAACTTACAAAAAAATAGATGCACAAATTGGACTTAAAACCTACGTCATCCGAAAAATGATCATAATATATTAATAAATATATAATTAATAGCACATCGCACTAGGACAGCAGGGGCTTCGAGTTCGAATCCCAACCTGGGCTAGGATGTTTGTGAGTGTCCATTCATCAATTTCGTCATATCATCACTCATCCTCATCTTCGCAAATTAGCCAAAAGTTGCACAAGAAGCGATTAGTACTTTTCCTGATTTGAAAGTTGGCAACGCTGATTCGCCGCGGGCCTCAGTCAGCTGGGCAACCGCTCGCCGTAAGTCAGTCAAGGATACGTTCTCGGGAGAAAGGGGTCCGTTCCAGTCTCCATCATGGTGTCCGAATCCTTGCTGACGTTTGCGTGTATTGTGTCGTGCGTCGCAGGAATCAGCATTAACAAGTGTTGTCCGGAAGGGCAGCGTCTGCACAAAATCGTCCGGAAACCGAAATGCGTGGACGCCGACGTCCCCGAGAGTTCGTGGATGCCGGACCTGGAAGGCTTCGGGCGAGAACTGTTTCCAATCAACATAACGTACGGTCGCAGGCCCTGCGACCCTGAGGATGGAGAGCCGCTTTTCCACAGCGACGTCTTGAAGAAAGAGCAGTTCAGGATCTTCGACAACGGGACTCTGTTCGACGCCGACGACAACGTTTTCCCGCCGTCGTCGTTCTGCGTCGACAGGGTGCACCATAACTCCACGACGTACGTCGCGATCCTCTGTCCGTGCCAGACCGTGGGTTGCGTCCGCGTATGTTGCGCCGACGACACCAAAATCTTCGACTACAAGGCCAGAAAGTGCGTGAAAACCAACCGAAACATCGCCAGGGAGCTGCCGGTGTACACGGAGGATTTTCGTACCAAAAGCTCTAAGAAGCTCTTCTACCTTCACCAGATGCCGCGCTGCGACCCGAAGAAGCGATACGTCCTCAACTGGAGCGACGGGAATGCGTTCTCAGAGACTGGAAGCTTGAAAGCCACAGAATACCAGGACCCCATCCCCTCCAACGACTACTGCTGGGCTTCGACCAACGACACTCTGCAGCCATTGCTCATCATCTGCTTTCCCGCCGGCGCCGAAGAACTTCTGCACTACAAGCTCTACTCTGCTCTTTTCATCTTCGGCGCCGTGTTCCTCCTGGCCACTTTTCTCGTCCACGCGCTGCTTCCGGAGATGAGAAACCTCCACGGGAAGAACCTCATGGCACACACCGCGAGCCTCTTCGTTGCCTACATTGCCCTCGCCTCCAATCAGCTTGCAGGACCCAAGATGCCTGATGGCCTGTGCATCCTGTCCGGTAAGTACAATACTATTGCTGAATTTGCATGTGAACTCAAAACAGGAGCAGATCCACGGGGAGAGCGATAGCTCCCAACTGCTACTTTATTCAATATACTATTACGCTTAATATTTTTTTAAGACTCGCATGGTCTGTCTGATTTAAGCCCACGTTACGCTCATGATAGGCTAATCGGGACTGGACCTACAGTTTAAAGTGGGATCCGAAGCACTGTGCAATATGCCTCAGCCGGGTATCGATTCCGGAACCCCTGGATTACAAACCGATGACGTTATCACTACGCTATTGGGGAGGCCCTTCTACCCCTAAACCCTTTGAGAAAATAGGTTTTTGTTGTCTTTAGTTATTCACTATACTCCTCATATCTGATCGTTTCGTTTACCGTGCCAATGGGAGGAATTATGATAACGATACAATAACAACTAACTATTCCAGCCCCGTACACTATTTTTGCAAAAGATACTTTAATTTCCAAAGCATGGAAGTCAGTTTGATTTCTATTTAAAGTACTATGTTTTCTTTAATTTTAAGAAATCGCAAGTGTAGCTTAGATTGGTTGGTTGATTTGGTGTTTTAAGTCCACTTTATGCACAGTAAGGCTAATCGGGACTGGACCTACAGTTTAAACCTGGTGCCGACCTTCGTGGCGGGGTGGTTAGCACAGTGCGCTTCGACGCCATGGGATCTTGGGTTCGAGTCAGTAACTAGACATTGGTGTGACTGTCCCTTCATCATATCTTCACTCATCGTCACGATTAGCCAATAGTGGAAGAAAAGCTACTTAAAATAACATAATACAATCAAACTTGGTAATTTTCGTCGCTTTTCTATATCTAGGCTAATCGTGACGATGAAGGTGAATGACAGGACAAAAACAGCCATGCTTTGCTCAGGATTCAAACCTAGTCCCTTAGCGTCATAGCGCGCTCGATAACCTCTCGGTTAACGAGGCCACCAAAAGGATCCATGTAAAAAAATCCAATAGAACTTTTTTCAGTATGGTGTCCTGCTGTCTGTGTACTTTATCTTGCATTACCCCTAAATATTTTTAGCAGATCGGTGTAAATGAGAATCAAAGACAATGAAACGTCATTGCCTTAGCCAGAATTCGAACCTAGAATGCCTGGCCTCGCCAAAGTGGCTAGGTATGGAGAGAGCTGTAAAGGCATTCAAGAGGACATTTCACACCAAAGTGACCCATTTTAGATGCTTAAATCTATTAAACTATTGAAAGCACACCACACGAAGATTCTAAGTACATGTAATTCTTTAAATTTTGGAATATCGTAGCAGTTTTTCTATAGAAGGAGAAAATTCGATAAAAGCTGCCCTGGCTTCAGCCAAAGGTTCAGCCGAGCCTTAACTGTGAATAGCCGGAAATTGCAATATGCATGAAAGTAGTGTAGACGTTTTGATGGAGATAAAAGTAAATACCTTGTTTCAAGAAAGCTAAGGTCAAATACTAAAAATGCATCTTGAATATTTCCTGGAGCTTCCCTATGAATATGTAAACTTTGAACCGTCCTGCATATATCTGTATTGTACTGCGAAGAACTAGATTTCAGAGGAAAGCATAGTGCTGAAATGCTGGGTGTAATCTGTTGACCCCAACACTTACGCCCCAGGCAACGAAATCCGCACATTCCGTGCGTGGAAAGCGACATCTCTTGGCAGCACGCGTAGAGAAAGTCGCTGCTCCAATCCATTTTAGGTAATTCTCGTCCCGCAGGAAAGGGGACAGTCCAATATGCAAGGTGTAGAGGACACAAAGACCAACGCAGTGGTAGCGTCGTCGCCTTGTAATCAAGGGGTCTCTGGTTCGATACTCGGTGGAGGCACATAGTGGTTCGGTTCTCAATTTAATCGGTAGGTCCAGTCCCGATTAGCCTTACTGCGCATAAAGTGGACAGCAACTCAATCAAACAAAGACCAACAACTCTTCTTGGGGTGCGTCAAGTATCTGAGCGCTCAGCGGGCAATGTGATCGCTCAGCTACTTGACGGCCAAATAAGCGTTGCTCAGCGAGCGCTGCTTACTTGATCCCTGAGCGTACTTGAACCCTGCTCACCACATGTTTGAGCCACAGAATATAGCCTTTTTGCGTTTCGATCTCGTGAGTAGTAGCCTGTCTCGTCTCGTGGAAATGCTGTCTCGTCTCGAAAATATTCGTTTGTCTCGGGACACATGATCAATCTCGTCTCGTCTCTAATTTTTAAAAGCCTGTCCCGTCTCGTCCCGTGGGCAATACTACTCGTGAGGCAAAGGGAAGAAGAGGAAAACTGTATGAGGATGGCCAATAAGGAAATATTTATGATGAACGGCTTGCGATATAGTGTAAATACAGAGGATGTTCGAGTAACAGAAGGTAATATAACATTCCAGTTTTTTATTGTATTAAAATGAAAGTTTTGATTTATTCCAAATATATACCGTAGTTTTGAAAAGTTGTGTAAGGGTGTGAAAATAAAAATTTCGACAGTTTTGACCACATAAACTGTTTCCATAATTAACAGCTTTTCAAACACCGAAATCTTGTCCACTCGACGCAGCCACATACATCACAGTTTACTCAAAGGCACTGATGTTTTGATCAGTGAGCTCACAGCGTCATGTAACTGATCTGTCTGCTCAACGAGCGAAACTTTTGCTTAGCGAGCATCGCTCAGATACTTGACGCGCCCCTGGTAACGTTTAGCCCCTCAGGACTTCGATTCGACGCTGCGAGCAAGTGGCACAAATTCACGGTTGCTGTTGACATTTCTTTCCGATGGAAAACTACAAACTTTATAGTATGCACTGTACAAACAAGAGTCGTAAGTGTGACGTCTTCTGGACAAAACTATGAGGCTCTTCTCTAATGCAGAAGCATAAGATATGTCGTGTGTGTGTTTTATGTTATTTAGCGTCGCTTTTCTTAAACTTTTGGCTAATCGGGAAGATCAGAATGAACGATTCGACGCTCACTGTTACTTAGGAATCAGATCACGACGGCTCATTACTACACGAACGCGACCGACGTAGCCTCCTGCCTCGCACACACTACTTTTAACAACGTTGTGTTGTTTTAACGCAACTTTATGCTTATCGGGACTAGCCCTGCAGTCTGATTGATTGATTTAGTTTATTTTACTTCGCGTTTTGTGCCTCTTGGCTAATTTGCGAAGATGGGGATGAGTGATGAAATGATGAAATTGATGAATGGACATTCACAAACAACCAAGCCCGACCGGGATTCGAACCCGGGACCCTTGGCGTCGCAGCGCGATGTGCTAACCACTCGGCCACAGGGTCGGGCCCCTGCAGTCTGAAGTGTGAGCCGAACCATCATGTGCCTCCACTGGGTATCGACCCCAGGACCCCTTGATTACAATGCGACAACGATACCACTACACCACCGGGAGGCCCTGATTCAACGGTACAGTGACGCAGTTCGTTCTGCAGTGTACATGAGCATGGATATCCGCAGGATTTTTTTTCCAGGGGGGCAAAGGACATATTTTCCTCCAGAATAGTGATGCCCCCCTCAAAAAACACTGTTTCAGTCTGAAATTATCATATTCCTTCAACGAATTTATAATAATTAACATATATTACTGTGTTTGAAATGAAATTATGTGTGAATTATATAATTTTTAGGTACACATTCATTTTTCAAGGGGGTGCGTGGCCCCCTTTGCCCCTCCTTCGGGACGCCCATGTATATGAGAGTATTATTTTTTACAAATACGTCAGCTTGACCGGCCCTGAGATAAAATAACTAAATAGGCTCTAAAAATGCCACTAAAACTGTACACAGTACCCTGAAATATTGTCTCCCGTGCCCATGGTGTATGTTGATTACGTACACGCTGTGCACGATTGAAAACACTGACACTATTTTCTTCACATGATTTGTGCTTCAGCAAAGATCTTACATCTGTCGACCTTGAACGAAGACATTAACGCTGAATCACTCTCTCTTCATCGTGAGAAAAGATGGTGGGGGAGGGACAGCAGGATTCTTCCCAAGTGACTAGTGTTTTTTTTTCTTTATGGGAACACCCAAGAAATTAAACCATACTTAGCAAAATCATATTTCTTTAAAGACGCTTTGCCATGACCTTCAGTGTCTTTATCGTTATATTACGAAGTTAAACGCAGGGTTGGTAAAGGTCCAAGAGCCCATAAATTCTAATGGGTTTTGGGTTTCGCTGCGGGACAGGAACAATCTTTCTCGCACAATTTATATTCTGTACAAGTTGCGTATTGTTTCATTTAATAAAGTTTCCTTGACCGAATTTAAATTGATCTGGAAAAATTGTTCCCGAACCGAATTTAAATTGATCCGGGAAAAGGGTTCCTGGACCGTATATTTACGGTCCAGAGCCCATTTTCTCTCCCGGAAATAATGAAAGTACTTCGTATTTTTGTAATAAGCTTCTTTTATAGTCCACGCGTTTGCTTCGTTAACGTCGAAGAACAAAGAAAACGGTCTCCAGAAACGTGGTGGTTATAAATAGTGAGCGAGTTGTTTTCGTCCAATGACACTGAACCTTCAGCCAATGGGCGCAGCTGTTATTGTCCTCGTCTACTCCACGTAGAGTCCTTGAGCCAATGGGCGCAGCTGTCATTGTGGTCGTCAGTCACATTGTTGGAGTTGGTGGGCGCGCTCCATCGACTTCAAAGCCAGCCGCTCGTTAACGTAGCTAGCGCGTCGACTATACCTTGAATTTTTAAACGAAATTTTTGGCGTTAGCAAGAAATACTCTCGCCTAATTTGATGATTTGCTTATATTTATATCAAATCCAAGCCTTACTGGCTAGCCACCTTGGTGGCAGAGCGCGTTACCGATGCTTCCAGGATTGAGTACACTTCCCAGATAATGCCAACACCTTCCATATTTTTCACAAACGCCCATTTCAGTGTTAGATTTACTCTTGGAGTCTCCTAAAAACCCTTACAACCAACCCCGATGGAAAATTCTGTACAAGCTCACGGTACTTCACTGTTACGGTTAGTCAACAGTTGTAAAAAATCATTATTTTAAAAGTGAATCCACACCAATTAAATGGAAACAGTGTATTCTTCAAACCAGAATTAAAACAAACAAGGACGATTTTTTTAAAAAAGTTCTTACAATGATCTATATATTCTGCCTCAGTAGCATTAATTTACGGCAAGCAGTTTCCTTCAGCCGCTACAAGAGCTTCGTAAACAAATGAGGGAACTGTGTGTGTGTTTGTGTATTATTTGTGTGTGTACATATGCCTTTGGTTATTCTACCTCAGCACCAATAAATTTCAGGGGTGCCCACAGGAGGTTTCATGACGCGCGTGCCTCATGAGAATTTTTTGGGGGGGACAAAATTTTATACCACACAAAAATGGAGGGATCGTTTCGTTTGATGGTCTTGTTATTCATTTTTAGTTATGTTTATTATACACAATAAAAATAGCAGTGAGCCTGAGCAGTTTTGTACGTTTTATGTTAGCAAACATGCAAGGGAGCCTAAAGTATCTAAACTAAACATATATTGTTTAAATATGCGTGTATTACGTTCCGCAAATTTTGTCTGACCAAAAAATGTGAGTAAATAATTCGGCATAAAAGGGGGGGGCGAATGTTCTACCTTTTGGGGGGAGTGCTACATGCCTTGGGGGGGATGGGCACCCATGACTATCAACAATGACGTTTTTGGTTTATTCCTAATTTGAAATGACCCGGGGGTGTGAGGGGAATCGAACGGGTCGATCCGCTCCCTTTCGCAACGCTCATGATTGTATATGTGAGGCCTCCCCGATGGCGCAGTGGTAGCGTCGTCGCCTTGTAATCAAGGGGTCCCGGGTTCGATTCCCGGTGGAGGCACATAGTGGTTCGGATCCCACTTTAAACTGTAGGTCCAGTCCCGATTAGCCTTACTGTGCATAAAGTGGACTTAAAACAACACATCAATGATTGTATATGTAGTAAATTGTATGGATTTGTCGAAAAAATATATGTATAACGAAATTAATGCTTCACCCACCCATTCAGAAATTAAAGCGAAAGTTCAGTCCGTGAACAATATTAGTGTAATGTTCTCGTGAGTACATCGATGGTTAATTTTTTCGTTATTTAACGTCGCTTTTCTGCCACTTTTGTCTAGACGCGACGAGTGATAAAAAGGTAAAGTGCTCCTCTGTGCTTGCATGAACGCGTATAGGGGGTGTGGTGGAGTTGGGCCCCACACTTTCTTGATCACGACCGATCGTTGGAGTGATGTGATCAGCACCCCGCCGCTGGCCGCCTTTACCCCCCAGAGTTTCCTCCAGGTACCCACTTTATACGACGCTGGGTGAGCGCCGGAGCAGCTTGAACAGGTGGAAAATATCCCGATTTTCACCTGCCGGGTATCGAACTCGGGTCTCTCGCATGGTAGTCGACGCCCTAAAGACTATGGATGAGTGATGATATGATGAAATGGGTGAAGGGACATTCATAAAGAACGCCCATGCCAAGGCCGTTATTGGAACCAGCGAAACCCCTGTGCTAACCACTACGTCACGGAGGACGGCAGTGCATCGATGGGACGTACACGCTTGATCGGCAATAGTCGAGCGTATTTTCCAAGGTCACTTCATCCTCCAGAACCAAGGCTTCAAAAACACTTGCTCTTACAGACAAAAATAAACAAGACGGTGTGTTTACAAAGTCAGCATGAGACAACTGCAAAAACTTATCCTGTTTCCCTGTAATGTACGCGCACATGCTACGATAGCAGCCTGTTCGCTCGTCGCGCTTTGACAATAAATGCCAATAAATGTTACAATAAATGTTACAAGACTTGTGTGATAAAGAAATAACTAAATTGCACCATAAAATTGTTTCCCAGTTAGAAACTGCCTACTTGTCCTTACACTTGATCATAGTGTGTTCCGTCGATCCTGGGTAGAGAGCTAGGCTGGTTCGACCTTTTCAACACGCCGTCGCTTCCACGGTCTACAAAATAGTGCATTCAAGAGAACCCCGCTACCTACTTTCACGATTTCAACCCCTAAGCGCAGCACACATCTTTGCTACCCGTTCACGAAACAACCCTCTGCTCACCATCCCCTCCCACAAGACAGCGTTTTACGGAAATTCCTTCAGTGTCACTGCCTCCACGACCTCCCTAATGACGTAAGAAACTCTTCTTCTCTCGGCAATTTCAAATCAAAATTAAGAAAGCATCTTCTGGAGGCAACTTACCACTACTGAAAACAAGGAAAGACAATAAAATGAACTTTCTTGATCTAAATTTGTAGGACAAACACCGACCGACTTTTCTGAATTTTAAGCATTTTTGTTATGTGTGTGTTCATGCTGTACGTGCATTTTTTACGTTTCTTACAGTGTGTATTTTTGTGTTTTTTCTTATTTATTTTTGTGTGCTTTTTCTCTTCCTGTGTTTTTTTATGTTCTTTGGTATTTTGATGTTTTATATTTCGCAAACTGTTAGATATTTCAACTAAATTTGTAAAATGTGAAGTAGAGATGGTTAAGTGTAAGAAAAGGCTTGTGCCTTAACTTCGCCATCCAAAAGAAGAAGTAAATAAGGAAAAAAATAAATTCCGCGTGGAATGATGCACAGAAAGAGGTAGAAAAGCTATAAAGAAGAAAAACTGGAGCTTGAATAAGATCGAACCAGGACTCCCTCACATATTCTTGCCAAACATCGTATCCTCTCTCGTTCGATACATGAGCGTCGATAATTGCCACAAATTTAACGTGCCATTTGATAAAATTCCCTTCGGTTAGACATTTCAAAGGAACTTTCAATTTTTCCTCACTTTGCATATTTAGAGATTGGTCTAGTAGTCGGCGTCCGTGGCGTAGTGGTTAGCTCAGCGGGCTACGACGCGTCGCGACGCCAGGGGTCCAGGGTTCGCATCCCGGTTAGGTCATGAATGTTTGTGTTTGTCGGGAAATACTACCGCATAGGGGTCTGACTGCCACGCGGGGGATTTTTTCCGACCTTGTCCCCGCATAAAGCGGCTCTGGAGTTCATCCAGCCTCATATCAATGCGTACCTGGCGGGAGAGCCGGTCGGAGCGTGGTGCTGATTACAATGGCTCGAAAATGGCAAAGAACGAGAATCATAGGCGTGCGCAGACTCTCTGATTCTCACTGTTTAAGTTTGATTGCATCGATGGATTGCATCGATGGATGTGTGTATATATATGTACCCCATATATATATATAATACATAGATATATAATACATACATAATCAATTTATCCGCCCCATAACAAGTCAACAGCAAAAATCATATAAATTGTCTCTCAAATGTGCGCTACTTTTCCTTCAAACAATATTTCATGCATTTAAGAGAAAACCGTTTAGCAGCAGTTACTTCTCTCACTGGTAATTTACAATGCATTACAGACAACAAATTGCGAGCGAAGCGAGCGAGAAAATATTCAGATCCAAATTTTTGCATATTGATTTAATATGGCGCAAAAATTTTCATGGAGCGCCATGGCATTCTGTTTTACATTTTTTTTTCATTTAGATGTTCGGCGTCCAGGGCCAACTCCCGCCGACTCCTAGCTACGTCTCTGAACTTGACAAGCTCCAAAGAAAGCAGACATTGCGAGCACGTCCACACATTTGTGCACGTCCCCGTGCGCACGCCTATCACGAGAATAAGTGGGGTCCTGCACCCACATCCCCTAAATGTGCCTTCATGGCACGGTGCTATGTGCACGGGGAACTTATCTTATAACTTTACCACTTCGCATATTATCATTCGTGTAGGAGGCCATAGGCTCAAACATGGACGTCCGCAGGATTTTTTCCAGGGAGGGGCAAGGAAGATATTTTTTTTCCAGGGGGGACAAGTCACATTTCCCCAAAAAGAGTGTAGTTCCCTAAAAAAAACATAGCTTAAATTTGAATTTATGGTGTTAATGCAATAATTAACACATATTATTGTGGCTAAAATGTGTGAAATACATAATTTTTGGTTGACTTTCATTTTCCAGGGGAGCCACGTCCCCCCCTTGCCCCTCCCTTCCGGACGCCAATGGGCTGAAAACAAATATATTGTAAATAAACAATCGACCTACAAACGGCGCTGATTGTTGTCATCGACATGGATGAACAAATAACGTAACAGATTTTACGGGAAAGAAATGATTGGAAATTCAAGCAATGTTTCTTCATTTTTGAAAAATATAGTCACTTGGATGTGGAGGAAGATTGAACATACAGGTTCGCTGTACAGTGGGATCCATGAGTATTGCCGTGCAAATTGTCCATCACCATGTTCGTGCACTTTATTTGACCCAATAAGAGCTTCAAGAATTAAAAGAAAACTCAAAACAAGCTGTTGACAACTTCTGCACAAGCATACATAAAAATCCATCGCTTAAATACACATAGGATGTAAGAGAAAAATTAATGAAAATAGTCATGGACAATTTGCAGAGCAATACTAGTGGATCCCACTGTACACTCACCTCCCTTTGTGCTCCGGCAGTTTGTTTCTTTATACAGCATATTTGCAGAAGATACAATCGACAACCTACAATTGTATCAATATACGCTGTATAAAACACATCTTATTACTAACTTCGTTGACTGTACATAATACAATGCGTTTAGAATATACCGGCCTGAGTGCTGATCAGTGTAACGAGCTCCGAAGCTTCTTCCATTACACAAGTTCAATGAGTAATTAATGGGGTTCAATCAGAAATGAATGGGCTTCAAACAGTGGCAGCGATTAGGTTCGAAAACGGGGGGAGGGGGAAAGTGCCAAAACTGGAGGGGGAGGGGCAAAAGTGGCAAGAAATGGGAGAGGCAACTGCCTCACTCACCCCCTCCCCCTAATTGCCGCCACTCGGTTCAACTTACAGCAGCCCAAGAATAGTATAATAGTTATAATTTAAGTGTTATTATTATATATTTATCGTTATTACTAAGAACTTTTAATTATAGACAATCGCATTTTCTATTAACAATTTTGATGTGAATATCGACTTCATGTACGTTCATTAGTTGTATTAACCTTAACAATATAATTTTAGTATTAAACTTTGTTACAGCTAAGCTTTTATTTTTAAAACACCTACTGGATATTAAAATACACTCGTGTATCCATGAGATGTTGTTTTAATTGATTCTATAATTAAAATTACAATGTAAAACTATTTGCTAAGCCAATGCGGAGGGTTTGAATTAGTTAGATGCTTCCTTTATATACGGCCATGAGTTCAACATTCATTGGCATCGTCGCGATTAACCAGAGCTAGAAAAGCGACGTAAAACTACCGAAACAGAAAGAAAGAATTAATTAAAACATGTGTACAAACAATGTCACGGGGGAACCGTTGAATAATCTGTGGCCTATTCTTACCAATCAACCGTTGAATCTTACCACAGATTATAGAATTCTTGCACCACAATCAACGATTTACTTTCCAGTCTGTCGTACCTGTACCTATGGTAGGGCCTTGGTTGACCCATGTAAAAATATGCTCCTCTAATCAGCGTGAAGTGGCTTTCACGTCGAGCCTGTGTTGTGTGTTGTGACATACTGCTTGCACGCCACATTCGGAGCAGCGTTGTCAACCTCCGGTAAGGAAAAGTACTGTTTAATCTGCGAAATTATGCTAAATGCAGATACATTTGAATTATTACTAGTATTGATAGTTAGTAACAGTAAGTTATTATTATAATTATTTTTCGGATGATTGTAATTTTAAGTTATGAATCTACTTTTTTAAGATGAATTCAACATAACTAGAGGAAGTTTGAGTTGATTTGTATACTTCAAAGCGGAACATTTGTTATTATTTACAACTTTCTACCGATTTCTTGCCATGAAATGTTCCTGGGAGATAAACTGGGAAGAATATAGAAAAGAGGAAGAGAAGAGGGTGTGGTTAGGAAAGCATGCCCCTGGACCGAAAATGAGATGTGGATATAATTTTATTTTTAATACCTCAAAATATCGTCCTTTGAAGTGAATTTCTCCGTCCCAGAGAAGAAAGTTTGCAAATTATGCTAGATTTTCGCATTATGCCAAACACAGGCAAGTACGTATTTAGGGGGTCCAGGAGGTGTCGTTGTTTAGTCCATGGTTATTTCCGCCGAACTTATTAGAGGGCAAGGATTATATTGGGTTCATCTCGTTGAATAAAAGTAACGAAGAAGGTTTATGCACGCTACTATTTATAATAATATGAATAAAATATTAATCATGAACTTTACTTTTCCTCAAATGTGTCTAATATTTTTTTATTGAATAAATATTCAATTCTTTATATAATTTACATTAATTACATTAGATAATGAATACGTGCTGTTATATCTATTCTCAGGCGCGTCGCGTTCGCATGAGCACATGAACACTCATGTATATGTCTTAAATTACGTACATATTAAATGTACACACACACATACGTATATTTATTCGAAAAAATCTATGTTTCATGTACGAATATATACACACAATTTACTCTGACACGACTACCTTCACGTCGATAACTCCTCTAGATAGTCGGTAACACTGACTCCCACGGTGTTTCACGGAGGGCGTTGAACACAATTGCTATGTGTGTTGCATAGAGCTGACAGCTAATGGGCTGTTGGCCACTATACCCAGAAGATGTTCACTTCGCTGTGCGAACACTGAGGCAAGCGGAAATACTTCTTGAATTCGGCACCAGAGTGCAGCATATTCAAGGCATGTCTAGGGGGACTCGAAAATGTCTGTGCTACTTCGTTGCAAATTTTAGCGAGAATTCGCTACACCTGGCGGATTTTGAGGGGCAGAAGGGCAATTTTCCCTATGTCCTTCTTGTATTACTTCAAATATAGCGTGAATTTGGGGGAAAATTGCTGAAAATAAATTGAACTGTTATTCTCACTTTTTCAATTGAAGATGAAGTTACAAGGGAGGGAGTAAATCTGCATTCAGTACAAAAACATTATTGTGAACACTCGTATGCGAACCGCACGCGACGCCACTGTCTATTCTTATACCGTCTTCTTACTACTAATTTAATAAAATACAATATCATATACATGTTTAATTAATTCAATATAAATATTTTAATTTAAACAATTATTATTGTTATTATGAGACACTTGGTTCGGACTCCCTCCCCCGCGAAATATATTTCTAGATACATGCCTGAACACAGGGTGCTAGGTGCCAACGAAGCTCAAATTGTTTAGGATCATCATCATAGGGTTGGTAACACTGTTTCGGAGTCTCTCCATGACGGCTACAATGACGGGGATGAATGTTTGCGACGACCCCTCCCCTAAAAGACACAGAAAGGCCTCTCCCATTTGACGCGAGGAAACAAAGTAGTGCAGAGCGTGACAGCGAGGCGCTTCTGTCTCATTTCGACGAACTCATTTTCTGCTCGAAATAACACACGCCTTCTGAGAAAACAATGACCATGGCTGCGGGGAGGAATTATTTCGTTACGAAACATCAGCTCCTAACTTGGGGATCATATTTCATTGTGGAAGGATAAATGCTACTCCCGATAATTGTTTCTAGTTACGCGGCTAGATGAAAACCTGATGCCCCACCTCCAAACAAACAGTTAATTGATCATCCTGGCCCTGTTCTTCATCCACTGCAATAACAAAACCAATCTAATCAAAAACCACGTGACTTCCGAGAAACAGTTCATTTCCAGGCACGTACCTAGAAATATAGTTGGAGGGGTCCGAACCAAATGTCTCATAATAATAATAATGTTTAAATTAAAAAAATTATAATTACATTTAATGAATTAATAGTATTATTTAATATATTTTTATTACATGAATCGGCAAAAAGACGGTATGAGGATAGTGATGTAACAGCACGTATTCATTATCTAGCTTATGTATAGTTAAGGCCGGCAAAATGTGTAAAAAAATCAACTGCCTGGCAAGGAAATTAATGTCAGCTAGATAAAAATTGAATATGTTGAAGAGTGATGCAGAGCTCTGTTCAAGCGGCTCCGGCGCCCACCCAGCGTCGTATAAAGTGGGTACCTGGAGGAAACTTTGTGGGGGTAAAGGCGACCAGGGGCGCTGTGCTGATCACATCACCCCCACCTTCGGCCGAGATCAAGAAAGTGTGGGGCCGTAACTCCACACCTCCTATACGCCTTCATGGCGTTGTGCAAAGCATAAGGGAGCACTTTACTTTTACCAAGTTTAGACAATGTTACTTTTTTTTGTAGTCACCATAAAGCTTAACCAAAGCAGTTTTATTGATTCAAACAGCGAATGCATGAGGTACAAAAGTTTGTCGAAGTCGAAGTCCGCTTTATGCTCAGGTAAGCTAATCGGGACTTGAACTGGAGTTAAACATAGGATCCTAACCGCTGTACAGTGTCTCTCAAAAGTTTTAGGACAACGACAATTTAAACTAGGCAACCCAATTTACACAAAGCGTTGGTGGGTTGCGTGTAGAGTTAGGCTCAATTTCAGGGTTGCCACATGCACAATAGATATTTATAAAATACGCGAAAGAAAGAAAAACAAAGACGTGAGAGAAAACGAAAAGTGACAAAGGAGAGGAAAAAGAGAGAGCGAAAGGAGAAGAGGAAAAGTAGAGGAGAGAAGAAAGAGAGGATAGACGAGGAGAGGAGATGTAGTGAGGAAAATGGAAAAAGATTCTAGGAGAGATGAGGAAAATGGAGCAAAGATGAGAGAAGAGGAGAGTGGAGAGTAAAGTAAAGGAGAGAAAAAGAGAAGAACGAAAAGAAGAGGAGAGTGGAGAGAAAAGTAAAGGAGAGAAAAAGAGAATAACGAAAAGAAGAGGAGAAGAGTGCAGTGGAGTCGGAAATCTAAGACAGGAGAAGAGATACGAGGTGGAGATGAGTGGGATGGAGATAAGATGCGAGAAAAGTAGGGAAGGCGATATGAGATAAAAGCAGAGCGAGCAGAAGGAGGGGAGAGGAGAACGAGAAGAGAAGAACAGAAGGGACTGAAGAGAAGAGTTAGTTGCAGAAAATATCGTACCAGCGTCAAGAATTGATACATTGGTCAAATTATCGACATGAAACATTCAATAACATTTTGAAATGTATTAGATCGGTTCGAAATGCCTTTTGACTTAGTTCAGAGCAAGGTAAAATCTTCCATGTAAGATCTTTGATTTTACCTGCGATTATACCACTAAAAACATGAATGTAATTTGAATATTTATAAGAATTATCCAATTTTTGTCCACTTCTCGGTTCGTTGAAATGGAGACTTTGCAATTTAATATTTCCCCTCCCCCCATCCTTAATTCCAAACTGAATCATTCCGTTCCACACGGCGTGGACAATGAACACAATGGGATAGGTCTAAAACTTACGAAAATTTTCTGCCACCGGAAGGGTTTGAACCTACGACCATCAGATTGACAGTCCTGGACGGTAAACACTACCCTACAAGCTTTCGCTCCTAGAAGTAAGTAGAAGGAGCTGACCAATGTGAAATGTAGATGCAACTCTCCTCCTACATGTAATGTGCAAACAATACTTGTTTGTAACAAAGAAAACGAAGGTAGTACGACTCGGCGAAAACATTTAATGGAGAATTGCACATGATGAAAACTTTTCAATCGATATTTGCGGAAGTATCCTTGCCTTGAACTCGTGTGGGAAAGGGGTAAAATTAGTATGTCCTGAATTGCCACAAATATAAATAGTTATTTCATAAATATTTGTCAATGTCTTTGAAGCAGTACACAATTATCGTTAGAGTATCATAATTCACGATCTTATACATGAAAATATCCCTTTTAATGTGTGTCAATTCATTTATTATTTTATAAATTCCATATGCAGAACAATGTAGCCACTATACACTGCTATTACAAATAATGTTACCATGCTCTTGTTTATAAAACAAGGAGAATTAAAAAAAAGAACACCTAGTATGGAGGATCGAACCTGGGACCGTTGGCAGCCCAATCGAGAACTCTAACCACTATACCACGCCCTTACCTTCGATTGGAACAACAATTTTTAAGTATTCTGTCCCTCCAATATTGTAAATGTCGTTGGGTATACATGTAGTCGACCTTTTACTTTAATTTTGACTTGCTTTCTTGTAGTATAGCAGATATCTTCGAGAAATAATTTTCGAAGTTATGAAGAAAAACTAGAATATTGGTAGTTGCGAAAATGCGTTGCCTAGTTTAAAATGTCGTTGTCCTAAAACTTTTGAGAGACACTGTACAATGTAGCTCCAATGGGGCTCAAATCCGGGACCCCTTGATCATAGAACGAGAGCGTTACCACTACACCACTGGAGGAGGTTCGGCATGCAGTACGGTTTCACATAACGTTCACTCTTAATTCAGTTTCGTAGAAAAGCGCTGAGAATAAAATTTCCCCTTTAACTTAACGTTTTCACTGCCACACTTTTGAAATTTCTGGTTTGGCCTTATTTTCTTCGACCCTTCTTCTTTCCATTCACGTTCTTTAATCTCTTACATTAAATAACATATTCCTTCCTACAGTATTTTAAAAAAGTATGTTAGACGACTCTTTTGCATGCAAAATCAAACAACAAAACAACATAGAATCGCTCATCGTGACACACCTGTCACTAATTAAACCATTACATGAAATATAAAACGGTCAGGATAAGTGCCTACAGTCGGAGCTACTAAGAATAACCTACGAGGATTTGTTTTCAAGCACCTGAAATGACGTGACATAGTACTACGGTGGTTCAGAATATACACATATATTAAAACACAGATAAATGAACAGTACATCATGCCCTCTTTCATTCATACACACATTCCATGGCATATTGGGACAATATTACAATTACAAATATTAAATTAATTAATACTTTGTCGATACTCATATGGTTTCTTGACTGCATTGCCTTTTACAATTTACTGTTTAGGGTATTAAGTGTAATGCGATTAATTGTTCTTTGTGCGAACCCTTTTATCGTTTCTGGAGGTACAAATATATTTCAATGAACTATTGTTTGGGCTGTTAACATATACTTTGATCTATAACGTTGATTTTGTCCGCCATAATAAGGATGTGTAGTTATGTCATAGCACTGATTTAAGTTATGCAATGATTTACGCGGATTCGGGGTAGATTGGTGTCATCTCTCTCTCTCTCACACACACACACATGGTTGGATCTTATCTTCGCTGCATTCCCTCTGACCTGGGTAGGGTGAAAGTGGACCTACAGTTTTGGAAGGTGTCCACACTCCGGTGTTGTACTTCACGGTTATCCTGGTAGGCGAAAGTGGATCACTCGGCAGTTCCATATGACATCATCGGATCCTGGCTTCACTCGTTCACTTCGTTGGCACGTCCATGACGGTACTCGTACACTGTCGACTCCATACGAAAACTAGCGCAGTTGTAGGTCGGTCCTTCGCTGTCACTCGTACGTAGAGATACGTGGCTTGGGCGTTGAGACGAACATACGTAATGAGCCATTCTCGGTTTCACATGGACACACATGGATATCAAATGTTATTAACTTTGGTATTGACTGTTATGCACTTCGGTATTAACTTTGCTATCAATTGTTATTAACTTCTACTAACTTAGGACGTTGCTCCGGACGATTGACACAGGTGGACGTGTGTGGTGTTATTCTCACATAACCACACGCATGTACACGGATACGTTGACGCCGAGGGGGAAACGACCCCTGGGTCTACTTTGCTCTACTCCATGGCTTTAAGCAATCACTCGAGTCAAAAGACAAATTCAGTTCTCGGGTCTGATCGCGATTCGGAGCTAGGTCGCGCTTAGCTCACACTCCGGTGTCGTTTCTTGGCAAAACTGTGTCCTGGCTATCCTCAAAAATCCATTTTATGCAAGATTTGAACGTGGTGAACGTGTGTTTAGGTGCCTATTTATTGTTTTTGGTGCTTTGACCGTTGTCCTCCTATCCTGGTCAATGCTAAGGCCGTTCTTTGACCTCTGCTAGCAGCCCCTCGTGCCGAGATTAGTCTAACTCCTCTGCTATTGTGTCTGGCACGTCCAACGAGGTCTCTCCCAACGGGATGCCGTCTTGCATTGTATCCAGCGATGGATCTTTAATAATTTATTACTCCCGTAGTTCTGTTCTGATTATGCTGAAATTCTGGAATCTGTACTTTCATGATGTAGTCTTCCGCTGGTTAAAATCTCATCCAATTAGTTCCTCTTTTCCTGCTATTCTCCATATGAATGCATGTAAATAAGAATTCGGGCGAAAAACGGTGGTTGAGAAAGCTTGCATTGGCTAAAGCAGTTGCTAGACATCTTTATTCGCGACGGATTTTAATATTACCTATTGTAATTAATTCTTAATAACGGGCAATTAGATCAATTACCTTTTACTCAAGATTTGACCGTTATAACAAGTAATACGTCCACAAGCAGCTGTGTAAAATCCCAGCTTCCGCCCAGCACGAGGTCACGAATCGGGACTGATACAGTTGAAGTGTTGTCTGAGACACTACGTGCCTCTACCGAAAATTGTACCCGGAGCCGGTTGATTAGAAGGCGGTGACAAGTCAACAATCGAAGAGGTCTTAACCCTTAACTGATACCTGGAATGCTGAGTACCTGTCAGTCAGTTCTCTAGCAGCTGTGCGAGGCTGAGGTTGTGTTGACCTGTGTAAACAGTCCGGTGAAATATTGTTGCATATACAGAGTGGGGTGGACTAAACCCCATCTCACCACTTACGTAACATTTTTTGTGCAATATAAACTGCATGAAAAATGCATCAGTGTAATCTGATTGTAGATTTTTTTTTATTATTTGCATCTATGTCCTAATAATCAATATTGTGTAAGAATTTGGATTTTTCCTTCTTTATGAGCAACAAAAATTTAAAACATGTGAAGGTGTGCATTTTTTTTTTTTTTTTTTTTTTTTTTTGCTTTTCATTTTGCATTTTGAAAGAAATTTCTGTAATGTTTTGTCTAAATAAGTGATGTAGTTATGTTACTTAAAATCAACTTCATTCATTATTTTATTTTTTGAAATATATTCAAAACCATTCCTTTGTGAGGACATTTTTTTGTTCGGGGTTTGTCTCAACCCACCTCACCAGTTACGTGCCAAAAAATCTACCTCACCAGCTAAGGGTTAATCTGCGTTTACACCGGGCTTGCAAACACATGTTACCAACAAATGTTGGTAACATTTCGAAAAACGCTTGTGAGTTTCCCCCGCTCGCCCTCCCGCCACCATCACGCCAGTGACAGCCAGCCAGCGAGAGCGAAAGCATCGTTTCGTGCGAGGTGTGTTTTGTTTTGTAATTTATTTGTCATGGAAAATCTTTTGAGTGAGATGGAGAGGTCAAAGTTGAATTGTTCCGCGGGAAGCCTGTTCTTTGGGACCTAACTTGTCCACAATTTAAAGACAAAAACCATCAGGCCACTTCTGCTATAATTAGCTTTTGCCCGCAGTGAAGGTCTAACCCAGAATCTTCTTGGTCTTCTCTCTTGCGCCAAAATGACACATGCTGCCACAGAGAGTACAACTTCCTCCGCAGTCGGCAGCCAAAATGTTAACCAAAGTTATTAACAAAAATAAAGTCAAACTAGTGTTATGGTTACCAATACTTGTTTGTTTGTTTATTTGTATTTTCCGTGCGAGCTGTACGCTGTACGCACTACATAAATTTTACTTTACACACACTTACTCTTTCCTTACAGTCATGTATTAATATTGTAACCTCTTTACAGATACTCTTAGTAGTTGATCAGATATAGGAAAATTAGATATAAGAAAATTAGAAAATAAGAAAATTAGACATAATAAGTATGGTTTAGCAATCAAATAAAGTTATGTGTCTGGTTCCTTTGGTGTCCAGTCTCTATATACCTCTATTCCAATCTTTCACTTCTCACACAAACTCCCCCCTTGCACTATTTCTCAGGCTGCCTTTCACACTCCCATTCTCCCCTCTTCTTTATGTGATAAGGGGTGTTCACACTTTACGTTACACTATAAAGATGGCTCGGTTTGAGCATGATCACTAATTTCGCTGCCTTCTCTAATAGCTTTCCCCCGCCGTTCTCTTACTTCCCACAGGTATTTCCCCACTTGCTGCACAGCATCTTTTGTCTTTACTCTATCGTTTACCACTTGTATCACCTCCCTCGCTGTTAAGTTTTTCAGAAACTTGTCCCTTAGGTGAAGTGTAAAAGGGCAGTTCAGGAGGATATGCTCGTCCGTCTCCTGTCCATCGCACATAGAACATATCGTTTCCCCTTCTTCTTTCCTTTTTCCCCACACCATTAACATATTTCGCTTTCCCCCATTCTCTTCCTCTTAACTGTTCCTTGATTGAGGACTTCGTGTGACAGTCTGCTGTTATTCCTTGTCTGTCTATGTCCAGTAATCTGTCTCTGATTTGGTTTTCTGTTGAAATGCCTCTGTTGTTAACTGTATTGGTAACAAAAAGTTGATAACATTTGTTGGTAACATTCGGTGTAAACGCGGCTTTAGAAATACTAGCACATTACTATACGGCATGGAATGTTTGATTTGTTTCCACTGTCCCGGCCTGTCGATATGACACAACTTTCACCGTGGCGTAACAGCTCTTTCAGGGTCAAGGCTGCGTGTCAAGTTGTTTTTCGTCGAGCCACATCACCGCTGTTTACTGGCTTTTGAGACTAAAGCATAGCTGTGCGCACAGGGGGCAAGAGGGTGAGTTGCACCCCCTAATACTCTCACTTATACTGCAGGAGGCCTTAGAAAGAGCGCTTCGCGGGCTAACAACAGACGTCGCTCGCACACTATTGCCTATACTCTCGTGTCGTCTGCTCCTCAGCCGAACAAACAGGTCGAGGTAGCAAGAGGCAGAGGTCACTCACCCTTCCGGAAGGGTGCAGCAAGCTAGCTGTGGCAACCGGGCTCGCTCATTCGCGGACCTGATTGGTTCTCGCAGACACACCCCCATATTGCCGTTTGCTGCAAGCCCGCGAAGCGATATTTTTAAGGCCTCATGGAGTATAGAAACTTAGTGTAGAGGAATGTCATCACCGTTATTAAACAATATTATGCTCTCAAAAAATTAAGTTTTTTTCAAGCCGACGAAAGTGCCAACTATGGAAGGGGTGCATTATTTCCTATGTAATTGAACTGTCCAACTTCGTTCTCCAGCAAATGTCTTGATATTAACACTCCCACACACTTTATTCGTTAGCTGTGTTACCTCTGTGTGTTCGCAGAATAAATTGCTCATAAATTGGAAATCAGTAGCGGCGATCGGGTGTCAAAACCTGCGAAGTCGGGGGGTGGGGGGGGGGACAATTTAGTTTTTCTTCGTACACAAGGCTTAGCATAGTGCGGGGGCGAGAAGTGAAGGGGCAACTGTCTCCTCCACGCCCCCCTAATGGCAATAACTGTTGGAAATGGATAAATTATGTGTGGTGGTTTGAATCTGCTGTATGAAACCATGTTTATATGTAAATTAGTCTCTGAACCACAGAGAGGGAAAATAGAGGAGGGAGCAAAGAACGTTAGTGCTACGGAAGTTTGAATTCTTGTAATACAGTGATTTTCGGTAGGTACGGTCCGGACACACACTATACAGTAACAGTTGGGCTGAAAAGTTCGTAGGCTGACTCATAGATGGCGTTACTAGAATTAAATCCATGTGATTTTTACTTAGTACTAACCTTCAAAAGATACGTGTATAAATTTCACAGCTGCCGGATAATTAGTTCGTGAGATATAGCATTGTGAGTGAAGCAGCTTTTGTTATTGTGAAAAAATGGATAAAAAAGAATTTCGTGTGTTAATAAAGCATTGCTTTTTGGCGACAAAAAATACTGTTGAAGCCAAGGCTTGGCTTGATAAACATTATTCGGACTCTGCACCAGGAAAATCAACCGTTGAGAAGTGGTTTGCTAAATTTAAACGAGGCGAAATGAGCATCGAAGACGATGCACGCAGTGGACGGCCCAAAGAGGCTGTCACCGACGAAAACATCTAAAAAGTCCACAAAATAATTTTAAATGATTGTAAAGTGAAGTTAATCGAGATAGCTGAGACTTTAAAAATATCAAAGGAACGTGTTGGACATATTGTGCATGAATATTTGAACATGCGAAAGCTGTGTGCAAAATGGGTGCCGCGCGTGCTCACAATCGATCAAAAGCAACAACGTTTTGATGATTCGGAGCAATGTTTAGCGATATTCAACCGTAATAAAATTGCCTCCCCATCCACCATATTCTCCAGATCTGGCCCCCAGTGACTTTTTCCTGTTTGCAGACCTTAAAAGAATGCTCGCTGGAAAGAAATTTAGCACTGATGAAGAGGTAATCGCCAAAACTGACGCCTATTTTGAGGCTAAAGAGAAATCGTAGTATAAAAATGGCATCGAAAAATTGTATGACCGCTATAATCGTTGTATCGCCCTTGAAGGCAATTATATTGAATAATAAAATCGAATTTTGTCAAAAAAATATTTTTTACTATGTTAGCCTACGAACTTTTCAGCCCAACTGTTATATCCCTCTGTTTTGTACCCATCAACAATAAAACAGTAGATAGAATGAGGTTTATCTTTCTCCGATTGAACTTTCGGCTTTGTTCCCAATCAGAGGGTCAGCGCATGCCTATGGTCTGGAGTCCATTCTTTCTTCTAATTGCTGGTTCAAAACCTAAATTTTTGTAAAGCATCTGCCATTGATCGAGCTTTGGGATCGCTCGCTCTGAAGACGAGAGACCTAACAATAAACGTGTTTTTTAATATAATTATTATTATTTTTGGGCAGACAGGTCAAAGGATGCCTCTCCTAGTAGCAAAGCACATATTTTCTAATCCAAATTAAAAGAATACCCTGGTGCAAAGGCGAAGACGTGCTTGTTAAAGTCAAGAACAGAACGAGACCACACCCTTAAATGTTTATTGATTGATTGATTTGCTCTATTTTACTTCGCCTTTTGTGCCACTTTTGGCTAATTAAGTTACAATTATATAGTACACTTTTTCAGTGGCGTCCCTAAGGGGGGGTTGGTGGGGTTATAACCGCCCCCCCCCTTTTGGTCCAGTATTCTAAAAGAAGAACGTCACAGGACACATACATAACCCCTCCCTTTCGAAAATCCTGGGCACGCCACTGCACTTTTGGCTAATTTGCGAAGATGGGGATGAGTGATGATATGATAAAATTCATGAATGGACAGACACTCACAAAAATCCATGCCCAGACCGGGATTCGAACCTGGGACTCCTGGCATTGTAGCGCGATGTGATAACCACTCCGCCACGGAGACCGGCCCTTAAATTTTTATATACACTTTATGTACAAATAGGCTAATCGGGACCGAACCTACAGTTTATAGTAGGATCCGAACCACTATGCAATGTACCTCTACCGAGGATCGGACCTTGGAACCCCTGATTACAGGGAGGCGACGTTACCATTGCGCCATCAAGAAGGCCCCACGGTCTCGTTCGAGATTTTTGTGTGGTACTAAATTTCAAGGTCATTTCCGATTGCGTAGTGCTTACGTCGTCTCCCTGTAATGAAGGAGTCTTGGGTTCGTTTCCTGGTAGAGGCATGTAGTGGTTCGGATTACTATAATCTGTAGGTCCATTCCGGCTTAGCGTATCTGTCGTAAAGTCAAGGTTAAAGGTTAACTCTTTAAAAAATTACAAATGTACATAAATCGAATTTACTTCACTATGTGCTTTCTTCTGATACGAAACGGATATCTACGCGAATTTTTATACGTAAGTCAAACATTTAGTTTATAGTGATTTTAAAGTTTATCAGTGGGAATTGTGAACCTTTGCTGCGTGGTTGCATATGTATTCAGGATATTTTTTTTCGAGGGATCGTAACGTCGAAACGACGCGTCAAACAAAAACAATGTATACCCTGTCCCATCTATCTCTGGAACATGACCGCGCATAGCAACAGAGAAGAGGGAAATCGAATAAGCAGAGTAGTTTGCTTCCTGCAGGGAGAGCTCGGACAGAGTACAGGGATAGTTGCTTGCCGTAATGACTTCCATAAGCTTTGAAAGTATGTGCGGTAACACGCTGTCTATGTTGCTTGTACCATATGAGACTAGAGCAGGCCCGTAGCTAGAACTGACCTCGGGGGGGGGGGGGGGGGCTCGCGGGTTATCAAGGGGGGGGCTTTGTAAACCAAGTCCATTTTTCAAAAGTTTAATAGTATTAAATAAAGGTAAATTATGTGTGTCGGAGTCATTAAGTTAATTTAAAATATAAAATTTAGAAATATAATTCAAATACTAGTTTTTTTTCTATATCTTCTAAAACATCTCTTGAAGTGCTAATGACTGCTACTGACACCATCCCTTAATACACACTCCATACTATTTTTGATGATACAGATATAGATATCATACTTGTTGTTGAGTTGGTGTTTTAAGTCCACTTTATGCACAGTAAGGCTAATCGCGATTGGACCTACAGTTTAAAGTGAGATCCGAACCACTCGTACCTCCACCGGGTATCGAACTCGGGACCCCTTGATTACAAGGCGGCGACACTACCACTGCGACATCGGGGAGGCCCCTTATCTTACATGTTAAAATGTACAATATTCACTTCAATCATAGTGCCTAACTTACATTCCACCCCCGGCCAAAGCAATAAAACTTGGGATCTGTTGACATTTGACGCAAATGCGGAAGGAATGTAGATAATGACATCAAAGTCACAGATTTCTGTCAAACAGATAAAGAAGGCTCCCTATCAAAGAACTTTCTAAAGTCTAGAGAATCTTCTAAACACTTGCCGCTGCTTAGACTTCTGCTCATAAACAAGATGAACGAACGAAGTTGTGAACAAAATAATATATTCTGTCTACATTTTCACTCTTCACCTCAAACAAATTAGAGTACAAAATAGTTTTGACTAATGTCAAGGGGGCTGGCGGCAGTGCCAGGGGGGCTGGCGACCCTGTCAGGGTGGGCTGAGCCCCCCCTGGCCCCTGCCTGGCTACGGGCCTGGACTAAAGACGCGTTAAGGACGAGACAGGCACTTACAACTAAACACGAGACCGAGAACGAGACAAGGCCGAGACACTGACAAGTTTTGTCTCGTCTCGGTAGTACATATAATCCCTACTCGTCCAGTCGTTACAGTATTGCATGTAATGTATTTACAAGCCTTAAAAGAAACTCACCACAGTTGTAAACAAACCGACGGGAAGCTCATTAACGTTATGTAACACGGAGCGCGACTCTCATCAACATTTTCAATTCTGTCTGTCCGTCATCAGACAGCAAAAAGGAAGTGCAGATTCACGCCGAGCAAAATGAGTAGGATGTTCGAGGACGCTATTTCAGCCAATAGTGGGGACATATGTGCGTTCACAAAGTAACAAGAACTTCCGACAGACTTGTCAAACAAAGCATGTGTTCCAGTGCATCTAATTTTGAGCGTATTTTTTTACTTGCAATTGCTCCGAACTACATTTCTTGTTTCGTCCCTGACCATTCGAGTCAGTTTGTATCATATACCGGGTGGTCCAAAAAGTCCCGGAACGGTCACATATCGTGAGAAATACACATCGAATCGGAAAACGAAAAAATACGTGTTTAATAAGTCAAAGAAAGCTATTCAATGATATCACACTTGATTTCCCACCCCGCCCCCTGGGGGTTGGGCGGGGTCAACTGTGAAATTTTAAATGGAAACCCCCATTTTGTATTGTAGAATCGGAAAGAGGACTTCATTCAGAGTCCAACGAGCTTTCAACCATCCCCCTAGCTCAATTAAGAGCGGAGATATGGCAATTTAAAATTGGAGAGGGTCTACCATATACTCTATTGACGTGCAGATTCCGAATCTTTCCGATTTTACAATACAAACTGGGGGTTTCCATTTAAAATTTCACAGTTGTCCCATCCCCAGGGGGCGGGGGTGGGGAATCAGGTGTGATATCATTGAATAGCTTTCTTTCACTTATTAAACACGTATTTTTTTCGTTTTCCGATTCGATGTGTATTTCGTACGATATGTGACCGTTCCGGGACTTTTGGACCACCCGGTATATTACAAAGAGCAACTCCACAACGAGATCTTTCATTCTCTTAAACCTCTGAACACACGGGGTTGTGCTCCGACGTGGCAACAGCGCGAACTTCTTCCACCCGCCTAATTTCATGGCCATATATACCAGAACTCCGGGGGTTTTAAACAATCATAGTGCGCAAACGGTATTAGATAATTCAGGTTAGTTAATTACATTGAAATCAGTAGCTCATCAAGTTTTATTCACGCCGTTTGGAGTTTATTCCAACAAAGATTGGCAACGCTGCGCAGCGTTGACCTTGAAGAGGCCGAGCCGAGCCGAACCCAGTCAGTGCAGTTCAGTGTTCTATTGGTAAAATCCGCAAGCTTCGTTGTGAAATTTCTCTAAGACACTCCTTTTTCTCTCATTTACTCTCTTTCTTTCTCTGGTTATCTCTCACCATCATTTTTGTCCTATCATCTTCTTCATCTCAACGGTTCGTAACCTCTGGTCCCCGGACCCTAAAGGGGCCGCTAAGCCCATCCAGGCGGTCTGCGAAGACTTGAAGTAATGCCATACAAACAATCGTGTGAAAATAGTTTTCTGCTATCCTTTATCTTAAAAACAAGTATACAAAGTGTTTGGTAGACATAAAAAGTTTCAGCTATTAAGCCCCAAGGGCGCCGACTTTCCAAAATTTCTGTGTGTGCATATCAATGGCGGTTAGATCTGTAATTATCAAGTATTGTATACTTTAAACAACTTACATGCACAATGATTGCAAGAGGCAATGATATTATCAACACCTTACTAAAAGAAAGTACCACATTCATACAAATTAAAATGAAAAATCTTCATAAATGCAAATCCTTTTAATTGTATTGCAGAAAGAACTATGCAAGGATTTTGTTGTGAACAGAAACTACAAAATGACTAACTTTATGTACCAAATAATAATAATAATAATCATGACATGTTAACTTTCAATATAAAACACATTCCTTCTTACGTCATTTGCACTTCTGAATTTGTTTGCAATTTTGGTAATGTCAATATTTTTAGTCATTTCTTTATGAACATGCAAAATTGCCAAATCATTCAATATTTTTTGGGTCATTGTTGACCGCAAAATCGTTTTCAATCGTCTAAGTGCTGAAAATGACCGCTCAGAGGTACGAGAAGTAACAGGTATAGTTAAAATCACCCGTACAAACTTCACAAATTCTGTGAGCATTTCACGCATGGGACCACTGTTTTCTCTACTTAAAATATTTGTAATGTCTGACAAGTTGGCCACTTTTTCTTTGTTCGTTCGGCACACATCTAGAAACATGTCCCTGTGCAATGTTAGCTTGTCTTTATCAAAGTCTGTCCCATCTCAATGTTTTAATTGCTTATTATTTTTTGATAATGGCAAGTGAGAAATATTTATTTTATTTTGTTTTTATCAAACTAAAAATCTTGTGGGTGCGGCGCACCCACAATATTATTTATGTGGGTGCTCGAACCCTGGAGCACCCACGTAGTCGGCGCGCATGTTAAGCCCTACTTGTAAATGAAATACAGCACCAGCCTTCTCATTAAAGTAATGTTCTAAATTTCTGTTAATGTTACTCCAATACGATATTAGTACAGTAAGGATGTTCTATTGCAAGAGACCTTTAGTGAGCAACTTTATTTTGTAAATGAATTGCTGCTCTCTCTTCTCTCTCTCTCTCTCTCTCTCTCTCTCTCTCTCTCACACACACACACACAGACACACACACACACCCACACACACCCCCCCCACACACACACACACACACACACACCCACACACACACACACACACACACACACACACACACACACATTTTTCTTTCATCCTTATCTATTTATCCCTCAGTTTGTAACCTACTTGGGTAGGTGACGTCGCTGATCTTCCCCCACATTCCAGTGATGATTCTTAAATTTTCTTAAAAGGAGTGTGATGTGTGGTTTAGCATAATTCACAGTTTCTGTTTTGAACTATAAATTCTTACGCAGGTGTTAATCTGTGTTTCTTTGAAGTATTAAGGACCCTCAGCACCGCGTTTGTTTACAAGACTCTTTTGTGGGAGGAAGTTTGTGTGCAGACGCAAAGGAGTAGAATACCCGTGTAAAAATATTCGTGAGAGCTGTATTTGCCTATGACATCAAATGCTCATGTTGAAACATTCCATCTGGGAAATTTTACGATGGGTTTTTCGCTGCGAAGGAGTTATCATTCGACCCTTTTCATTTTTTTAGCACTATCCCAGACATAACGAGAATACACGTCATACATTTACTCCAGTGGCGGTGATTAGTGCCACGTTTGTTCCCGCATTATGTTAAACCTTATCTAACAACAAATAACATTACTAAATTTTCAATTGCAAATGTCCGCCGATTATTTCTGAACAATGACTTGCATTGTGAAAACGACCTTTCCACATCGCACCTAGTCAGACTTGCACATTTGAAGTACGGTATGTCTTGGATACTTACGCCATCAATTACCCTATATGTTCGAGACCTTGTAATCAGAGTCATACAGGGGTTCGGATCCCACTTTAAAGTGTAATTCAATAGTATAGTGCCATTGTAGACGCTGAAGCAGTGTAGAGTCCCGGATAGGATAATAATTTATTAACTTACCACTTATTTAATCTATTTTATGCATTAACTCCAAAATAATATACATTTACACAAAGAATTTGGAAACTTTATTTTATCTAGGATGACTAAAATGTGTTTATGTTTTATGTTCTTTCATTATAAATATGCGTTTTATGTGATAAAGGTAAAATTATGAATTTTTATGTGACGCAACTTCGCAGATTGCATTGCAGTCATACGGTAGACAGTCCTACCGAGTATGGCTGACTTCCAAAGCAAGGGAAAAATGTTTTGATTTAGAAATCTGTTCCCTAGTGATTATAAATTTTAAAAATATATGAAATCTTTTTAGTGCTAAATTTTAAGAATTTGTGATTCTTCGAAATAACACAGTTTGTAAAATTCGTCTTTGAAGTAAGTTGTAGTGGTTCCCTGAATATCGTCGGCATATACCACGCGACAGTGGCCACCACCTCTAACGTGCAATTCATTTATCTCTCTGCCCCCGACCTAAATGAGCGAGATAGGCGATTATCGCACTAATGAGAGGTGGCTAGCTTAAACTACCATCGTAAGCGAGGGAAAAACACGGAAACCCATTTCGCCAATTAGGGGCAAAAGATGACTGGCGACGTCCGCCTCTGTATCTAAAGAGACAGCGATACGGGCAATTGAGCCCGCACCACGTTTCGACATCCAGTCGACGTTTGCTTATTCGACGTGTTTAAAATGTCGCGCATTTCGATAGCTTATTACACGAACACTGTTGGATTGTACAGGGTGATTCAAAAAGAACATACGTTTTTCAAACCAGTATGCGTCGAAACTACTGATCACTGAACAGCACTGCGCTACCTGGTGGAAGAAAACATTGTGTAGTTTCAACCAATTGCCGCTAGATCGCTCGTGGAACTCTGTTTCTCTTCACGATCCCACCACTTCAGTCAAGTGCGAGATTTTCTTAACTAAACTCTTCCTAACCGTTGGATTGGTGGTGAAGCAACGAAAAATTTGGCACCTTTCAGCTGGCCTGCACGGTCACCGGATTTGTCTCTCTGTGACTTTTTTTTTGTGGGGGTACATTAAGGAAACCGTTTCTGTACCACCACCACCAAATGATCTGGAAGAGCTGAAAAATCAGATCACTACAGCTGTAGCGTCAGTGACGATGGACATGCTTGCCCGAGTTGGTAATGAATTTGAGTATCGCTGTGATGTTGTTCGTGCCGCTGGTGGAGGACATATTGGACATCTTTAGATATTCGTAAGTAAGTGTCAAAAATTTCAGAGTTGTACTACTACTCTTATTTCAAATATACCTGTTTGAAATACGTATATTCTTTTTGAATCACCCTCTATATATACACACGCCGAGATTTTCTACATTATACCGCTCGCAATTCCAACTGGCGGCTGGGGAAACAACGAATCAGGGATCAGTTGAATTATCTTCGACTGACGTCGGGCATTTTCGTGTCACGAGGCATCGAAAATTTCTGGCGGAACGAAAATGTTGCCAAAAGTACTGTAAAGCGGGAAGGGGGGGGGGGAGTTGGTCTGCTCCGTTGCTTAATAAAAGTTGTATAATAGTACACAAAGCACGGAAAAATAGTACACAAAACACCCAAACACTATTCAAACAAGCTAACAAAACCACTGACAAAAGCAGACATCAACCGAGATGTAGGTCGGCCGCCAGTTGGGCCTGCGATCAGTATGTCTTATCAATTCAGATTTTTACAAATGAGAATCTTTTGGTTTCCAATTCATCACACACAAGAAATTCTAGAAACAATTTAATGTCTTAAGACTGAGTGATTTTTTTTAGAGTGCTAATTTTTTTAGAAAAGAATTTATTTGGTTTATTTAACTTCGCTTTTCTGTCACTATTGGCTAATCGCAAAGATGAGAATGAGTCATGATTAGACCTTGGATTTCAGGTTTTTAACCTATTTTTTTTTTTTTACAGGTATGTAAGAAATAATAAGTTATGTCAGCGTTTCGTTAAAAAACGCAACAACTGATGAAGTTTTATAGTGTCTAAAAAAACTATTTTGCTTGTTAGAACCTATCTTAGGATTATGCGCCTAAATCAAGCCTTTTTAAAGGTTTTTATATATTTTTGAAGTTTTGTACAGGATTTTTGTTTGATCACGACAAAATTCAAAATTCAATGACAAACGTGTTTGAAACGTACTCTCGGACGATTTCCCTTCCTCCAAGTCCATGGTGATTTTTGAAAGCTCTAAACAAAGCAAAATGGCTCATGTCACTGTTACCTTACAATCCAAAGTGGTCTGATCTATGTGGTCTTGCACACTTTCACGTCACTTAGGTGTTTTTTGGCATTCGCACCTTGCCTTGCAAACTAACATTTCAACATTGAAGTTTGCACCACTGACTATGTTTTTTTAAAAAAATATTATTTTCAGTATCTAAGATGATCCTGACAGACAAAATTGCGGAGTTTGACTGTGGATTACATGAAAAAAGATTTTTGCCTAACTATACAGCGAAGAATGGTAAGTTCTGCCACCTAATCAGGAATTTTGAACTATTTTAAGTTTTTTTTTTAACCTACTTCAAGATTTTTCGAGCCTAACTTAAGATTTTGAGGACCTATTTCAGGATTTTTAGAACCTATTTTAGGGTTTTTCGAACCTATTTTAGAAACCTAAAAGCACACTTTTAGAACCTAAAAATCCAAGGTCTAGTCATGATACAATTAAATTAATGAAGGGGCACTCACAAAGAACACCCATGCCAGGTCGGTATTCGAACCCGGGATCTCTGGAGTCGTAGCACGCTGTGCTAACTACTCCTCCACGGAGGCCAGCAAGAGAATAAGAAATTGTCGCAGGAACGCTATTCTCTGTTTGTGTAACTAGTGCCATGCTAGTTCAAAGTTTGCGACATGTAATATATTTAGTAATAGCGATTGCATGGGCAATGTGAAAAAGTGATAGTTTAGTATCATAGAGGGTGTATCATAAGTAATAGCGAAAACTGACACAGGTGAAAGTACACGATAATAGAAGCAAAAAAGTCTCAGTAAACATGCGTCTGCAAACGAGCTGTTTTCGAGATAATTGCGAATGTGTGGTTACAAGCCGCCACTGACTTCATTGTTTGTAAACGCCGTCCTAGTTGGTAAAATGCTAATAATGTGTGCGAATGTGTGGAAGCCGTCGCTGATTTAATTTTGTAAACACCGAGTGCTTTACTCCTTGCGCGTTCCGAGGTGTGCTCTTTGTTTACAAAACAGAACATTTCCGAGAGGGGGCGTTGGAATCAAACAGGATGAATAAAATCAGTACAGAGAATTGTACATGCTTGTAAGTTGAATGTTCAATAAAAGCAATGAGATTTTCAATGAATTTTCTTACTGAAGCCCTATTATTAGCATTTTACAAGCTAGGACGACGTTTACAAACAATGAAATCAGTGGCGGCTTGTAACTACACATTCGCAATTATCTCGAAAACGGCTCGTTTGCGGACCCATGTTTACTGAGACTTTTTTGCTTCTATTGTCGTGAACTTTCAACTGTGTCAGTTTGCGCTATTACTTATGATACATCCTGTATAGTCTGGTTTACGTGGCAAAGTCCACGGGTGCACGGGACTGGACCTACAGTTTAAAGTGTGATCGGAACCACCATGTGCCCCACCGGGTATCGAACCCAGGATCCCTTGATTACAAGGCGACGACGTTACCAGTATGGCATAGTGGAGTAGTGTAGGTAGTGTTGCCAGGTTCAACTAAATGTATATTCGAAAGTAAAAGTATGTTTAACAAAAATAAATTTTATTCGAAATAATAATAATAATAATAATTAGGCTATTATTATTATATAAATGGGGAGACTTGATCCACCAAAGGAGTGAATACCAGCACAACCAAAATGGTTGGTATCTGAATTCATTTTGATATTAACTTTTACTCGTTCAAGAAAATGCTTTAAATGTTAGGGAGATTTTTTAATATATAAAGTGTGTTGTTATAACCGATTATTTTGAGGACTGATTATTTCTTCCGAGAAGAAGGAGGTTAGAGAGAGATTAACACCCCTCGGGCAAAATGAACTGTCCTTACTATGCATTGTGTAAAGGGACAAAGGAAAACGCGGTGAAGTTTTTCGAGCAGTGTTTGTAGAGCCTTTGAGCGAAAAGCCGCGTTACTTCGCGCGTAGGCTGCAGAAGTTTACATGCAGCAGTTGGCGTAGAGATCTCTGGGTATGGAGAATTCGCGAATTTGACTGTGCTATCGGCAGCAAGTTGCAGTAAGTTATTCTTGGACTGTTTTTGTAGATGTCGTCTGCCTAGTGGACAGTTAACAGTGACCTGTGTTCCGGACAGTTGAACGTTCGCGTGATTGACAAAAGAGCGCACCGAATTTTATTTAAATACAGACTGTTTTTCTCGTGGCAACATTTATAGCGCGAGAAGTGAAAAGAAGATAGACGTCGCAGATCTTCGAGGGAAAGAAGAAGCGGCGGAACGAAGACATCAAGGAGCTTCTGCTAATAGTGTTGCCCCCCCCCCCTCCTAGTGTCGAGAGCTCTCGAGATGTGTACTTTTATATCGGAAGTGTTGATTGCAGTAAAAGTGAAAACGCAGCGCTGAGTAAATTTCGTAAGTAGGTCGACCATATTCTTTTAATTAAGGTTAAAGTGTTTATTTTCAATTTATTAATCTGTTACTAACCTAAGATTAATCTAAGGCAACTGGAGGTAATTTTTGTATTAGTTTTAACTATGTAAAACAAAGCCCTCCAGCTTTCCAGGGCAAATTAAAAAAAATTAACCGCTAGTTTATTTTAGAAGTTTGTAATAAAAAAAACAGTAAAGAATCCTTGGGTTTTCTTAAGCAGTTTTAAAATGTAAACTAGAAATGTAAAACAAAAATATTTTCTGGCGTAAACGAAACTGCGACACAAAAAGTCCAATAACAACTTTTATCGTTATATTGTGTGACCTCTCACCTAAAACTGTAATTATTAGAATTTTGAAAACTGTAAAACCATTCGTTCCTTGTATGAAATAGTAGAATATGACCTTGTTCCGGTATTTTTCACTCAATGTTTTCGATCCAAAGCATTTTTACTTTGATTATTCTGTTCGAATACTAACTAAATGAACTTTATTTCTGTTCTTAACAATAAGAGAAACAAACTTTCGATTTCTTGTATCTTTAAATGAACGATGTCAATTTCCAGGGGGGGTCCACCGACTCGTTCGACCTCCCCTGCCGACGCCCATGTTCACATGTATTAAGTGTTAAGGTGTTCACAAGAAACTTGTAGATAGGTTAGATGGACGTCAAGATTTGAGCTTGGCAATAGAAATTATGTAAACTCCTCGATGTTACGAGATATATAGCTCTTTTTGTGTATGAGTTTGGGGTTTTCTTTGAATGTAAATAAACTGTTTCTAAATTCGTTGAAATGCAGTGCCGGCGATTATGGGGGAGAGGGGGCAGTTGCCCTCCACTTTTTGCCACTTTTCCTCCAGCACTGGTGTCCAAAGACGAGGCCAAACATAATATATGTTCATTTTGGGTCAGAAAAAGGTGGGTTTGATTTGTCCTTTTTTGCCTTTTTCTGCGTTTTTTGGTTTAGTGATATTTTTTTAGCCTTTTTTAAGGTCTTAACGGCTTTTTTTTTTGCACCTCCACCTTCTTTCGACTTGGTTTTCACTGCCCATTCTCAATTCGAATCATCATGAGTTCATCACCTCTTAAACATCCTTTCTGTTGTAAAGAAATAAAAAATAAGAAAGAAAGAAGTACATTTGAACCATCCCTGAAACGAGAGATAAATATTTTTGGACTGAAAGAAAATGCATTTCATTCATATAGTTGTTTCGCACTGTTTTTTCCATAGCACCAGAATTTTGTATTTCTTTTATTCATTAAATATGTAATTAAAACTGAAGTTATTAATTAATTTGGGTCACATTTATACGTCCTTTTTTTCGTTTTCAGGTTCTATTTTTTATATTTTTAGGTCTTTTTATAGTTTTTTTGGCAATTTATAGGTCTTCAACTTTCGAGCCCCAATTATGAACCAAGGGAAAGTAAACTGTTCTTGCCCCCTCCCCAGTTTTGGAACCCAATCGCCGCCACTGTATTAAATGTTATCATAAGATGTAGAGTAGAACAATGTACTTAGTTTACTGACTGGTAACATTTTCAAATTTACATAACCAAAAAACGCCACTGAGCGTGCATCTCGCCAAACCACAAAAGCTTAATTCGCACAGTGGATAAAGTCATCAAAACACACGCAAATTTCTCACATTAACAGAGCCTCTTTCTTCATTTGGGGATTCTCGTAAATCCCTTAGCGTCCCCCGAACTCCCCGTATCAGAAACTGGTAACAGAGCTTCCTGCGAGTCACAGTAGCGTGCACAAAAGCAGTCATTGCCCTGACCAAGTGGGAAAAACAAAACACATGAGGTGGAGGGGAGGTGAGGTACAAAGGAAGGAAGGAAATGCGTCTCGGTAAGCATTAAGCATCCTTCCGATAATATTAAACAATTCGTCATTCGTTCAAGGTCAACTTCAAAAACTTTGCTCAGATAGGCTAATCTGGATTTGGCAATTTTCTTATTTTTACGTCGCCTTTCTCCCTCTTTAGGATTATTGCGACGATGAGAATGATTGATTGAGCTGGTGTTTTAAGTCCACTTTATGCAGGCCCTCCCCGATGGTGTACTGGTAGCGTCGTCACCTTGTAATCAAGGGGTCCAGGGTTCGATACCAGGTGGACACACATAGTCGTTCGGATCACACTTTAAGCTGTAGGTCCAGTACCGATTATACTTACTGTGCATAAAGTGGACTTAAGACACCAACTCAATCAATCCACTTTAAGGCTAATCGGGACTGGACCTACAGTTTATTTACTTATTTAAACGTTTTTATACTGCCGTGAACAGCCTTTGTACCTTAATGCAGCAGTTTGCAAAATTACATTAAAGTTTATATTATAAAACACACGATATTTTAATAATATACATTGTCTCATTCACTTATGAGTGAACGAGACACTTATTTCTCGGTCAGGACTCGAACCCTGAACTTTTGCTGGCGAGATCGTGAATCCAGCAATTAAGGCGCTCGGGTACAGAGACGACAGGTAGGCAACTCGGGACTGGGCATACTTTTTTAAGGGGCAATCCAAAATAATCACCATGTGCCTCAACTTGAAATTGAACACGATACCCCTTGTTTCAAGGCGAGAGCATATGGCCTACCTATAAAGAATAAAACGTCACTCTTTTTCCTGGATAAGCAAAAGTGTAAAGTAATTTGGATGCACGTGAAATGTTTCATAATTTAGTTTTACATCTATTTTACTGTTCGATACCCGGTGGAGACATTGCGCAGTGTTCGGATCCCACTTTAAACTGTAGGTTCAGTCCCGATTAGCCTTACTGTGCATAAAGTGGACTTAAAACACAAACTCAAACCATTCTATTTTACTGCAGTGTCGAGCAAGTCTCGGTCTTCGTTCGGAAGTTTCTGTTAGTGTCCGGCCCAGAAGTGTCAGTGGCGGCTTAACCGGGCTACCGGGGCTCTCATGGGGCGCCAAAGTCTTAGTTCTAATTACATAAGCATGGCTATTTGTTTTAAATAGAGTTGGAGTTATGCAGACAAGCATTAATTGAAGTTACTGCTCATTACGTATACATTCTGTAAGAGTAACATTTGAAAAATAAGGTTATTTCTTTTCGTCACTAAAACCGTAAATCCATGTTATTGTTGAAAGAAGGTGGAAAATAGGAGAACTAGAATAGAAATGGGGGGGGGGGCAAACTCCATCTCGCCCGGGTTGAAATTTTATCTTGAGCCGATCCTGGTGGCTGTAGAATTCTTACTTTTTCAGAGTTGGACAAGTTACTTAAAAGAAGGTAGCATCTTATGGTTATCGTCACTTTGCTTCTAAAAGTATCGTCTTACCATTCCATTACTTTTCTTACACAACTGACTCGTTGAATAAATACATTAAACTCTTTGCAGAAGTATCAAATCCTCCGTTCTCTGTTGTGGACGTTTGCAAAGCAATAACGTTAGGGGGCCGTACGTGCATTTCATGATTTTGTCCCCTCCCCTTCCATGACATTTTCACAGATAGTACAGGGTGTACACGATGAACCTCCGGGGTTTCGACGCAATGTTAAAAATCAGAAAATAAAGTTACCACAATCCAGTCTTTTGTATTTGGTGCCATATACGCTCAAGTTTGTGTGTGTTTTGTTTTTTAGTTTGCACGCGTCATGTTTCGCAGCGCTGTCGTCGCATTTGTGGAAATGGCGTCTTCTCAATAGCAAGCACACGATGCGGTACGGTTTGCTGAGTCAAAACCAATTGCTACGGTGCAGCGTAAGTTTCGACGTGACTTTAACAAAACTCCGCAAACTGACAAGAGCATGACGGCATGGTACAGAAGTTTTCTGGAAACGGAGAGTGTGTCGAAGAAGCCAGGGTGAGGAACGCCATTTTTCCAGATCGTTGGATCGGACGAGGGGGTCATATCTCCTGGCCACCACGTAGCCCAGATATAACCCCTCTGCCGTTATGTTAAGGACGCAATTTACTCAACAAATGTGTCAAACGTAAATGTCTTGAGTGACCAATATGTTGCCTCCATTGATCCCATCACTGACGACGTGTTGCAGCGTGAAGTAGAATACCGGTTGGACATTCTTCGTGTCACTAAAGGTGCTCATATAGAAGTGTGGTAATTTTTTGTAGGAAACTTTTTGAGTTGCTCTTTGCAATAAAATTTGCAAAAAATGTGCAGGTATGTTCGTTTTAATTTCCCATCACTTCAAAATCCAGAAGGTTCATCATGTACGCTGTGAAGACGTTACCACAATTATGCATCAATACAAAACGACGCTTAAAGTGTTTCCAAGCCAGTGTTCAGGTTAAGAAAACACACTAAATCTCGGTAAAATGCACATCTGATGTTCCGGGGACAGACCGGAGGGGACAAATTAATATAGGGAGATATTATGATAGAAGTTTTTGATTTTGCGTATTTCGCATTTTATTATAATACTAGCTGATTAGCCGGCATTGCCCGGCGGTTTAATCAATTCTAACTATAGCGTAAAATGTAACTTTATTTACAGCTATTTAAAAGCATAAGTACAGTATACAAAATATAAAGTAATATATTTTACAAATTCACTATAATATAAATTTAACAACAATTTATGAACAACATTTTTAGTTCCGCCTCCAAGAGCGAGAATAAATAAATTAAACGGCATTGGGAGTGTCACTATTCATCTTAGCGACCCCGAAAACTATGGATTCCACACTAATATCGGTCGTTTTACATGTCACCCCCTTCCCACCCCCACCCCTAGGGGTGCCTTGGAGTTGAACGACATTTGAAGAGTCACTATTCATTTTGGCGACCCCGAAAACTGTGGATTCCACACTAATATCGGCAGTTTTCGATTATTTTTACATGTCACACCCTTCCTACCCCCACCCCTAGGGATGCCACGGGTATCTTGGAGTTGAACGGCATTGGGAGAGTCAATATTCACCTTAGCGACCCCGAAAACTGTAGATTCCACACTAATATCTGTCGTTTTCGATTATTTTTACATGTCACCCCCTTTCCACCCCCACCCACAGGGGTGCCATGTGTGTCTTACCCCCACAGTATTTCATTCCAAATTGTAAGTCATATGTGTACCAAGTTTGGTCATCGTGAATGTCACCAATTAGCTTAGCGACTCCAAAAGCTATGGATTCGACACTAATCTTGGTCATTTTTGACATTTTAATTTTCACCCGCTCTCACCCTCCATCCCGATAGGTGATGAACCTGAAGTGGAACGGCATTGGGAGTGTCACTATTCATCTCAGAGACCCCGAAAAGTATGGATTCCACACTAACATCGGTGGTTTTCGATTATTTTTACATGTCATCCCCTCCCACCCCCACCCCTAGGGGTGCCAGGGGTGTCTTACCCCCACAGTATTTCTTTCGAGATTGCAAGTGTTACGTGTTCAAAGTTTGGTTGAAATCGCTCCAGGCGTTCGAGAGTTATGCTGGAACAAACATACATACACACATACATCCATTTTTATATATTAGGATTATTATACTTCAAGACACGCAAAGGCGCTATCTTGCGGCCTCATGCTGCTCATGTGCGTTTACTAAAAGCCTGTTTTACTAAGTGAGACGTGAGATATTATCGCTTTCTCCAATTCCATTTTTACTTAACTGTAGTGCAAAAATAGAAACGTGTGATCTTTCGGTCTTAAAAAAACGCTAGATGCGAGGCCCCGGTGCGTATGGCTTTTTTACCACCAGTTTTTACGGCACTGATCCAGTGTAATTTTAAGTCACATGATTAAAACGTTACTCTTAGAACGCGTTTATTGTTAATACCTACATAATGAGCAGTAACTTCAATGAAT
Organism: Lepisma saccharinum; assembly: GCF_977018435.1. NCBI lineage: Eukaryota > Metazoa > Arthropoda > Insecta > Zygentoma > Lepismatidae > Lepisma > Lepisma saccharinum. The sequence continues at coordinate 38,792,848 of NC_139246.1, forward strand.
GCTTGTCTACAAAAATCCAACTCTTTTTAAAAACAAATAGCCATGCTCATGTAATTAGAAATAATATTTTCTTGCCCCATGAGGGCTGCGCTCCGGCAGTAACCCTGGTCGCCCGACCCTTAAGCCGACCCTGGCAGTCACAACACACAACAAACCATGCTTCGTCCTAAAAAAAAAAAAAAAAAAAAAACCTCGGGTTCTGAATTTATGAAGGTAACGGAAAGTAATGAAGTGCCGTTACAAGTACTCTTGTAATGTATGTAATGTTACTAACGCAAGCATCGAAAAAGTAACGTGTTATTTTTCGTTATGTTACTCCCCTATTTCTACCCTCTCTCTCTCTCTCTCTCTCTCTCTCTCTCTCTCTCTCTCTCTCTCTCTCTCTCTCTCTCTCTCTCTCTTTCATTCTCTCTCTTTTCCCTCTCCCTCTCTCTTTCTTTCTCTCCCTATCTCTATTGTTGTCTCTTTCTCTCCCTATCTCTCTCTCTTTCCCTCTATATCTCTCCCTCTCTTTCTCTCTCTTCCTCTGTTTCTCGCTCGATCTCTCTCTTTCTCTCCCTATCTCTTTCCCTCTTTCTCTCTCTCTATCTCTCTTTCTCTCTTTTTTCTCTCTCTATCTCTCTCTACCTCCTCTCTCCCTCTCTCTATCTCCCTCTCCCTTTCTATCTCTTTTTCTCACTCTCTCTTTCTCTCTCTCTCCCTCTCTTTCTCCATCTCCCTCTCTTTCTCTCTCCCTATCTCTCTTTTCTCTCTCTCCTCTCTCTTTCTCTCTCTCCCTCTCTCTTTTTCTCTCTCCCTCTCTTTCTCTCCCTATCTCTATTTTTGCCTCTCCCTTTCCTATCTCTTTCTCTCCCTATCTCTCTCACTGTCCCTCTTTCTCTGTCTCTCCATCTCCTACTCTCTCTTTCTCTGTATCTTTCTCTCCCACCTCCTTACACACACAGTGTTCGTTCTGTTGATCGCAGATTCCATTAACTACAGCACTCCATTTGTGTTCAAAATGAAACGTGAATCGCCGATCCATGCGGGCGACTTTCTCCTCGGAGAAAAAAGGACGCCCCCATGCTCCAGAAAATTCAGCCTTCATACACTCATCCCGTCAATCACAAGCAGTACTCTATTGGGATCGATGGAGTATACCTATGTTTAACTCGAATTACTTGAACACGAGTAACACAAATCCGGAAATGTTGTCGGCGATTCCTCGATCTACAGTTTTCAAGTCTGAACAAGCAGCGCTGTGAATATGGAAGAGTAGCCCAGATAAGTATGTTTTGCGCCCCTTAACGTTACGGTTACCCATCTCTGAATCACTTCTTTATCCAACGTCGGAGAACTTTATCTCATTGTGGACACTTCTCGAAAACGGCATCAGTTTTTGGTGACTAGCGACGGTACCGATGTGAATCGAAACGAGAACGATACCAGCCCCTTCGAGACTTGTCGGGACGTGACCGAGAACGAGAGATACCTATGTCAAATAGAGGCGATACCGAGACTGTGGGAATTCTTCCTCAGGTTGCTGCTGCTTTGTTTCAGTCTGTTTTAAGACCACTTTATGCAGAAAGGTTAATCGGAACTAGACCTACAGCTTAAAGTGGGACACGAACCACTGCCATGCGCCTCCATTGGAAATCGAAGTTGGGGCCCTTTGATTACAAGGCGATGAAATTACCACTACGCCATCGAGGACCTTTTCCTCTGGTTAATTCTTGGTACTTGAGGGGAGCTATATTCAATTTAAATAATTTCCCAGTGCTTGAAAAGAAGTAATTGGATTTTTTCCCCAACGAAAATTTTCAAATACCAGAATAATTTTTAAGGATGTTACACCCTGCCCCCCCCTCCTTCCCGCTTCCAATGTCCGTGCATGGCACATAACAGCACCATGCCCTGCACGCACCGGGAACACCCACTCCCTCCGTGAGTGAACGCTACAGTCTTCATTATGTGCTCTAAATTTTGTGAGGTAGTAGTTCAGAAGAATGCTTGTCTTGGTGGAGCCCGAGAAAAGTTGTTCGCCTTGATGCCTCCCTCTCTATGTATAAGGGCGCCCGCAGAGGGGGGCCAAAGGGGGGGTCAGGTGATATCTGGAAAGACTTCATGTAATTTAAATTTTGAAATTGTAGCGTGAAAACATGCCGAAGGGTGCCCAAGCGAATTATCCTGGAACTGGTGATGCTTTATGTTAATTCTTTTAACTGGGGGAAAGCATCACCCCACCTTTTCCCCCCACTTTAAGCACTGCTGCCCCTCTGAGAAAAAATCCTGCGAGCGGCCTTGTACGTAGTATATACTACCTAGGTGTATATAATGCGCACACGCACATACATCTACTCTTTTCTTTAATTTTCACGCGATTCTGTTGTTTCTCGGCTGCGATACATCTAAAATATTTTAATGAAGCTGACCTCACTCCCACGCCTAGAATTATATCGCTAAAGACAAATGCGTGTCCCAATTAATTACAACACAATCAGGAATCGACGCAGTTGGTGGCGCTCGCGTCGCCTGATGAAGGTCAACGGATGTTGCGCCCAGAGTCTCGCGTGACATCTTGCACTGTTCATAATAGCTACAATGGGGCGGTTCTCTTCCAAACTTTTCCGGTCTACTAAAGAAAAGCTTGAAGTGCGACGGTGTTCAAACGCTGTTTTTATCGAAGTGAACAGTTTCTTACCTAAGTCAATAAGAGTTGTTTCGTAAACTTTTTAGAAATAATCTTACCATCCGTTTCGATGAAATTTTCCTTACAACAGCTTCCATAGCTTGCTACTACTTGTACCTGGCTTCGTCATTTCATTGACACTGAATACTGTCGTCACTGTCAGAGAGTTAAGTTAAAACTATTTTAAAAAACTTCACAATGAAAGTTAAATCTAGTAGATAAGTACACTTTCAACTCAACAGGCGTGCCACTTACAATGCGTTTGTTGCTGCGTAAGCCCAGATCGCATTGTTGCAACAATCGCTGCAACATACTCCCAACACTCATGGAGGGAAGGTAAGGTAGAACGCGTTTGTTCTTACTTTCCTCTAAACTGCACCAAACAGACAATTGTTGAATGTTTTGTTCATGGAAGAAACAGTCGTACAAAATATTTGATATCTTGTCAATAAAGGAGCCAAGGAGGCAAAGAGGAATATGGGCTGAAAAAGGGGTAAAAAAGGAAGTCAAAACCATGTAAGCTTGTTCGTGGAAAACAATTATCAACACTGTTGTTATTTATTCCATGATCCATGTTGAAAAATAAGAAAAGGACTTCCCTTTAAAATCCGATCTCTAATTATGAATAAATGTATTAAAGCGGAACGGCAGGGAAGCTCGGACGTGCTGAGCATCTTATGTTTATGCATAAAGAGCACTAAATTTCGTTTCGTTTGGGTTCCTTCCTTGCCGCCGTACGCTGTTAATAATTTTGATTCTATACTGCGTTTTGTTCTTTTCTGGTTGACAGGTATGTTCAATTCAATTAATAGATGGTGTCGGAATCGGATGAACTCCCCACAAATTAGAAAATGTGTAGTGTCGTGTACCAGAATATTTATTAATATACCGTATTCCCATTCCAATGATTTCCCTATAAATTTAAAAATACACAGCTCAATTTTCAGAGCTTTCCTCCCCGGATATTTATATCCGAAACAGGTTCATGCAGCTCTAAAACATCTGGTGAGCTCTCCTTGGGTCTCCCTCCCCTCTCCTCCCGGCTCATTAATGCGGAACGAGGTTCCGTGAAGAACCGACTGGGCTTCCTGCAGGGTTGCCGTGTCAAAAATAGTGAAAAAAGTAAGATATTTCAAGAGTAAAATGAATTAATTAATTTTCTGGACGTTGATGCAACAAATGAAAATATCATTCAGTGGTTCTCTAGAAACATCCTTTCTCAGTGTTCAGTTAAAATTTGAAATTATTTTGTCGACTGGTTCTGGAGATAATCGTGACCAAAGTTACCCCATAAGCTTACATGGAAAATGCTCACACCTTCGCCGGGGTTGGAGATCGCCTTAACATGGACTTTCTTGTTTTAAACATATATTTTCCCCTCCTTTTCTCTGCCTACAGCACTTTCAAAAATAGTTTGTATAATTCCTACAGATAAGAACATCTTAGCGATCATAGGAGTCGTGGAACAGATGATACGATGGTTCTTACGTAACTATTCTTCTCGACTGTGAAGACACGGCGGAGTTCCTGTTTCTGAGGGAAAAGCCTCACGATTTCGTTCGTGGTCTCCTTAATAGGGTTGCTGACCAACCCTGTTTATCTCATATAGCGTTCTACCCAACTTAAAAGCTGCAATCAATCATTTTGTCATTGAAAAAGGGTCACCCTAGACACATAATACATCTAGTTAATGCAGGAAAGTCGTTCTCGGGTTACTATGTTATCTGCACACTACATTTTCAACCCTGGGTCTAAGTAAGTGTGACGTAACATGGAAATATGGCGCATACGGGATTGCTCAATGCTCTTAATGTCTTTGTAAATCATGTAGTATTGGAGGAAGGGCAACAGGTGAGTACGTTCACTTATTTTGGCAGTTCAGAACGCAACTTTACATTCAAAATATTTTTGTCTACTTTTTTATTATGAACTGGGTAAATACTGTTCCAAATAGTTAGTTGGATGTTGTATATAAACAAATTCAATTGCTACACCAAATTAGAAAAGCAGTATTTACTCATTTTTATATTTTTAAAAATTTTTGAAAAAATAATTGTTTTCCGTAATTAACCGCAAATTTGTACCCTGCCTCTGTAATAATAAAATCTGAAGCTCATATTTTAAAACTCGAAAAATATTATTTCTTTAAATTCCCTAGCAACGTCCGTTTCCATGGTCAATAACAAACATGGCAAACACGAAGGTGTTACATCTCTAAACATTTCATTAAAGTTGTGACAACTATAACATAGTACTTTTCACGATGAGTATCTACACATAAGTGTAACTTTTAAAAGGTAACTCTCCTAAATCTGGCAACAGTAATGATCAGGCAACGGGTTTATATGTAGTATGTAAATACATATTTAGTTATTTTCACCAAAATATGGAGTTAAATATGGACTTAAAACTACAAAAATACATTTTTAATAATATAAGACAATACACGAGCTACATAAAATACATTCTCGGCATTGTAACGATTACCGTGACTGTCTTGAAGGGAAACCAGAAGTGAATCCCATCCGTGTGCCACAAAACCGTTGCTTCTGGCGCTGCTGTCGGGCGCGCAACTAGTAGCGAGGGTGGAGTTAGCAATGGGCTGCTCGATTTGGAACTCTCTTCCAACGTTGCCAAACCAACGTTTGTAACAACCACGACCCGATGCTTTAGCACCCATTCTCTATTGTTGACAACAATTGTAAATGAACAGGAATTTCAAGTGTTTTACAGTAGCAAAAGCAAACAGTTGGGAATGTAAAATTTAAAAAAGAAAAGAACATTTTTGTTCGGATGACAGAAAATTTATAATTAACGCAATTCGTTTGTTTAACGTCACTTCGAACTTTGTCAGTTATTCGCAAGATATTCACCCAACTCCTTCGGTCACACGGGGACATGTAGTTATTGCGCGAATATGGTGTATATGCTGAGAAATGTGTCCTGAAATATGGAAATAATATGTAAAAATAATTAAAATATGTAAAATATGAGCCAAAACGTAATATATGTAAAAATATGGAAAGTAGAAACTGAATTTTTCGAGTCGGCATGCCATGATGCGAATAGATACTGTAATATATAACTGATTTCAGCTTCATACACAAATATGCATTTACATATCCGATCCCTGGTAATGATTTTTACAAGGACAAGTGATTAAAATTACGAATTATAGTTCATCGACAGTGTCAGGGGAACACGAATAAGTAGAAAACACATGGAATCCTCAGTCTTAAGTGGAACACCTGTCAGTGAGCGAGTTATCATCACGTTAAGTATAAAGAAACCGGTTTCCAATATCTGCTCAGCATTAGAGGCTGAGCTCAACGGTACTCTGAAGGCTGTTGTTACGCTTTAAAGGAAAGAACGGACAAATCAAAATGCCTTCAGTTACCCAAATACCTCGGGAAGTACCCAGAAATTAAAACCGGTTACAGGGAAACAAGAAAGAACACGTGTTAAAGGGCTCAAAGTGTAATATGTGGGTGACCTGAGAATCTGCTACGTCAGGTTTTCTTTCCTTCTCTATCACAAAACACTTCCTTCAAAAACTTAAAACATCAAAAAGCTTTCTGCTAAACAGCTAAAAAGCCCGGTACTGGTTAATTTATGTGAGCATGTTTATTTTAAGTACCTTGCACCCCCTCTGGGAAAGAGTGGAGTGGATTATGTCAAATTCTAAAACACAAAAAGAGGTCGGTTTTTACAACACTCGTACAGTAGCAACTAGTCATACAAGTCGTTCAGGTTTTCTATAATGTATTATCATCAATGAATTTCCAGAACATTCATCTAATACACAAACATTTAAAAGAAAACACAACTGTATCTTTACTTTCTTTTTTTAAAAAAAAGGTAATGGAAATTTCCATAAGCGTACTCGAAATATTAAATTTATATGTATATACTTAGCACTGAATTTAAAAATCAGATTCCATGACAAGCGTTCGTCCTGTATTTTTTTATCCCTAGCTATATCATTCGCTAGCCGTGTTCACACCATCTGATTAAGGTATTGAGGGGGGTGGACGTCTGGACATGCCAAAAACAATTTATGTCATCCAAATTTATTTGAAGTCCATGCAGCTCCACTTCCTTGTTCTTTCGTTTCATTTTTGAAGCTCTATATTTACCGATCGACAAGTTGTCTTTAGATCTTTTCACCTTGTACAGTCAAAGGCAAAGAAAATACTAGGCAAACTGAAACTGTCCACCGCCATTTTCATTCTATATTTATTCTACATCCTGTTTTGCTTGGGGAAGGGAATTCTTAGGGACACAAATTTATGGTAAATAAAAACTGAGGAGAGCGGTAAATAAAATGTTAGATCAGCGGTATATACCAGCGGTGAAAAAAAATGCACACACTTTTTCATTATGAGAGAAAACAACATACAAAAGAGCTATAAATTGATAAACTACTTCATTTTTATATACTGTACACATACACAAGTACTTAGTTGCCCAACCAAAAAGAAAACATCAACACAAAATCACTTCATTTCTAAATTGCATATCTCAAGTGATTTATTCATTGTATGTATTTAAAGGATAACCTTGCTGTCCAACAAATAAAATAATCACTTCTGCACATGCACAAACACATGTTAAAAATCACATGATGATAAACAAAATTCATTCATGACTGAACACCAATGACACCATTGTTTCCCTTGATGTGCGGGAACAGACTAATCTTATCGCTGCTACAGCTAGCAAGTTCAATGAAACTGGAAGTTGAGTAGACATTCGGGTGAAGAAAGGAATGCAGCTTGACAGGGAGCGAAGTTTTCGAACTGAGATTATGTGCATGGGAAATCCCAATATTTGTTTTCCCTGATGTGATCGAAGATAAAACGTTCTTCAGCTGCTAGTGGTAGTAAACTTTAGGCAAACGTTTCGTTACAAATCGACAGTTTGCGCGCGCAACCTCGATTGCCGGTTTTTGCGTGTTTTCTACTTAATTTGATGATATTTCACGGTTATTTTCGTGGAAAAGCACACATTTCGCATTACTTCGAGAATAAAACTCATGCATTTTCATCATTGGGGATGTATTTACGTGCAGAATGTTCAAAATTGAATCTTTTTTTTTTTTTACATTTCGCGATTTCGCTCGTCGCGAAAATTCAATGGCCCTAGGAATTCTGTTGACATCAAGTTGATGTTGCCCTCTGCTTATTGACGTTTTTATTTCAAGACCGTCACATTGTTGAAAACAGATTGAATTAAAATGGTGATGGACAATTAGCCTACTATTACTTTTGCCGTTGGGTGTACCTTCCAACAAGGTGTAGAATCTACTGTCTCCGGTAAAAATGGCGAAAGTAAAAATGACGCAAAAGGAAATGATAAATATTTCATATGCAAATTGTAAAGAAGAAAAACAGTTGCGCCACCTCTCAAAATTATTCACAAGGGTCGCCTTTTATTAACAGGCGAATAAAGAAATTAAACGACATAGTAATTACTTTTGGAAACATCAAATACGATGTATTCATTCAAAGACGAATTAAGTGTTAAACAAAATTATATTAAATTATAATTTCAAACGATGAAATAGGAGACATAATTTCTCAATTTTTAGTTAAAATCAGAATATATTGCATTTTCAATTTTTATTCTCGCCATTCTTACCGTTTCCATTTTCCCCATTTGTTATATTTTTTTTTCCTTTTGCCATTTTTTTTTCGTTTTCCATTTTCACTTTGCCATTTTTACCTAAATTCGTATCTACTCGTATGCAGCTCTCTCACTTTCAAAGTCAACTCATTCACACCGACAGATTTAAGCCACTGCTCCTCCCGTCTTTCAAAATCTTCTTTGATGATATTTCTTAATGTTCCGTGCACGGGTATCACCAGAACCTTTTGTAATGGGACAGGTCAGAGCGTTGATATGGAATTATAAAGTAGGAGAAGTAATAATAATATTAATAATAAAATAAAATTTTTCAAGGATATCTACGAATATTACGGGGGGGGGGGATGTTGCTCGCGAAGTTTATATGATTTGGAGTAAGTGGTAGAAGTGCAGGCCTGGTTTCACTTTTTCTCTTCAGTTATTTTGCATGTAGCTATGTATTAACAGAAATGTAATTGCTTTAGACATTATCATAGATTTGTCGCCTTCGTGTACAGTGTAATCAACGAACGCAAGTTTCCGGCGGTTTCGATGGATCGGTTAGGCTCAAAACCGTCTTCCTGAAGTGTAATATCTAAGATTCTCTATTTACTCTTACAGAACAATAGGATCTGCATGATCCGAAGTAGAGTTTCGATCACGGCAAATAACGAAGGCGGGAAGGTTGATCGCACCATCGAAACTTTTCAGTTTTTTTAGTGAAAACGATATCACAAAATTTTGAAAATTTCTATTTTACCGAACTTCCAAATTTCATTCTTAATTATTGTATAGTCGACGTGCTAGCTGCGTTAACGAGCGGCTTGCTTTGAAGTCGATGGAGCGCGCCCACTAGCTCCGACAATACATGCACGGTTGAGACTCCACGTGGACTAGACGAGCAAAATGACAGCTGCGCCCATTGGCTCAAGGACTCCACGTGGAGTAGACGAGCAGAATGACAGCTGCGCCCATTGGCTGAAGGTTGAGTGTGATTGGACGGAAACAACTCGCCCGCTGTTTATCTTCACCCACGTTCGTGGCCGCATCTCGCTTCAGATCTTACACGTTAACGAAGTGAACGCGTGAACTATAGTAACTAATGTCTTCTGTGTGATGAATAAAAGTGAACATTGAAAAGTTGCGATAAAATGGGGCATTACGAACAATATTAGTAGGTTAGAAAAGTATTATAATGTAAATAAATATACTACGTACAGTCAACTACAATGATAATAGTAGGCAAATTGTCCACCGCTATTTTCATTACAGTTTTTATTCTACATCCTGTGTTGTTTTAAGGAATGAAACTATGTTCGTTCGAACCAGGTATTGTTCTTTGCTTATTGAAGTCATTATTTCAATTCATTGTCAACACTAGGTCTCGGAAGTTGAGGAAAAATCATTTTTTCTCCTAGTGTCCGAAGACGAGGCCCAACATGATATATGTTCATTTTGGGTCATTGTAGGTCAGAAAAAGGTGGGTTTTATTTGTCCTTTTTTGCCTTTTTCGGCGGTTTTTGGCTTATTGGTCCTTTTCTAGCCTTTTTTAAGGTCTTAACTGCTTTTTTTTGCAACTTCACCTTCTTTCGACTACGTTTTTACTGCCCATTCTCAATTCGAATCATCAGTTCATCACCTCTTAAACATCCTTTCTGTAGTAAAGAAATAAATAATAAATATATATATATATATATATATATATATATATATATATATATATATATATATATATATATTAACCATCCCTGAAACGAGAGAAAATCATTTTTGGACGACTGAAGCAGGTATAACTTGTCTGGAAGGTCGCGCTGTAAGTGGCAACTTTCTCTTGTTTTGAAGCTTTCAGTTTTTTCGTACTGTGTGTTCTATACCACCAGAATTTTTTATTTTTTTATTCATTAAATATGTAATTAAAACTGAAGTTATTAATTAATTCGGATCACATTTATACGTCTTTTTTTTTTCGTTTTTAGGTCTTTTCATAGTTTTTTTTTTGGCAATTTATAGGTCTTCAACTTCCGAGCCCTAGTCATCACATTGTGTAATTCAGACCGAATGAAAATGGTGGTGGACAATTCACCTACTGTTTCTTTCGCCGCTGGGTGTACGTGGGAACAAGTGTGTTACACAGCCGTATCCAACTTTATTTCGTACTGTAAAGCTTCTGAAAAATACCGCTGTATTAAGGAAACCCGCCTCCAGGTCTGGGTTCATTTGTAAAAGCTTGAGTTTACGTTGAAAATTACAACTTTAATTTTAAGTCCACTTTATGCATACATAGGCTAATTGAGACTATACCCTGTTTCAACTATCTCTGGAGCAAGGCCGCGCATGGCAGCAGAGAAGGGAAGGGGGAAATCGAGTGGGCAGAGCGAAGCAGTACGCTAGCTCTGCTGCGAAGGCTGGTAACTGCAGTCGTTTCCCCCTCCCACGTGTTCATTGGTGGATCTATGCGTCACTACTTGCGCAGAAACTTGTTTTCGTTCGCCTGCGCAGGAGATGGCTGGGGCAGAGTGTAGACCTAGTGGGATCTTAGACACTGTGCAATGAGTCTCCCCGGAGGATCGAGCCTGGGGCCCCTTGATTACAATGGCAACAGCGTTTTACGTGAGTGATAACATCCATTCAAAAATCTCCCCATCCGCACACTTATAATAAGCTTCCTCCAGTTTTAAAAAAAAAATCAACAAATGCCGAATTCCTGCTGAATGCTACAAATTCCTGAATCTTATGATGGCCTTGGGCAAATATTATATTGTGTGTAAACCTGAAGACAACTAGCTATACAACGGTTACCTGTCGTTCAAGCGAATTGGGGCAAGGCCTGTCCCATAAAGATTGTAGTTCTGTGGTTCAAGTACTCACAAGCGATAATGTGTATTTATTGTTCTACAGAAAAGGTTGTTTTCTGGTTATTTAAATTCCTGAAGAGATATCCATAGAATGGAATGTACAGTGGGATCCATAAGTATTGCTCAGCAAATTGTCCATGACTATTTTCGTTGGTTCTTATCTTCATCCTACGTATTTTTAAGGACTGTATTTTTACGTATACTGGTTCAGAGGTTGTAAGCAGATTGTTTGGTATTTTGTGTCAGTTCTTGAAACTCTCATTGCATAAAACAAAGGGAATAAACGTGGTGATGGACAATTTGCTTGATAATACTTATGGATCCCACTGTACAGTGGGATCCATGAGTATTACCTTGCAAATTGTCCATCACCATGTTCGGACACTTTATTTGACCCAATAAGAGCTTCGAGAGTTAAAAGAAAACTCAAAACAAGCTGTTGACAACTTCTGCACCAGCATACATAAAAATCCAGCGCTTAAAGACACATGAGATGTAAGAGAAGAAATAATGAAAATAATCATGGACAATTTGCCGAGCAATACTAGTAAAGTGCACACGTGGCAAATTGTCCATCACTTTCATTCGCTTTATTTTACGCAGGGTTCAAATAACGTAGCTTTTTTGGAAACAATTCATACTCAACATGCATTTGCTGACACTTACACGTGCAAGAAATTCACTGAAAGGTCGAAAGATACGTCAGAGCTGTTTTTTTTCCCGTTGCTCCCATGTTTTAGCATATCACTTTCGCCATCAACAATCCACCTGTATTGCGTGCTTCCGTTACAAAGCAAATGTTTCACCTTTTTTATTCGCAGAGCACATTTGACGACGATGACGTCATGCGTGCGCAAAGAGGAAAGAGCGCTATCTAAACAAGTTCACAGAATCACATCGTATCGTAGCTCAAGCCTGTTGCTATAATTTTACACGTGCAATAACTGTATTGGCACCGAGACTTCGGACGCTGTAGGCCAGATTGAATAGACTTGAACTAATGACAAAGTTGATATTGAGGAGGATTTTCACAACAACAACAACAACAACAAAAAAAAAAAGTCTCGTATGACTCCTTGCTTTCGTTTTGAAGCCAGTGGGTGGAGCTTAAGTTTGTCGGCGTAAGATGGCCGCATCTACTTCAACCAATGACTTCACAGACAGAAGAACATCGCATCGGCTGCTGCAAGCTCACTCGGGCTGGAAGGAGCATGGAAGTAGGCTTCAACTACAAACGCAAACTCGAGGTTTACTTTACACTTAAATACTACAAAACAAACTATAACTAGCTTTATTTGCATATGGAATATTATTCCTTCAGGTTTCCTGTCGCTTCTGCTAGTACAGCTGTGTGTTGGGCAGGCACCATTGCTTCCTAAATCTTATTCAAAAGTACACAACATTACATGCTTTCTTACGGCGTCTTCGAATGTTTTGTTCTTTCTTCTCCGGTTCTGTCACGTGACCCGGCTTCAGAAAAATCGCGCGATGCTTGCTCCTCCCCCTTCTTAGCTCCATGGTAATTTCATTTCGGGAGGTAAGTTTTTTGGGTATGCAAATTTGTAGCCCTATATGTTACCAGTAAGTAACTATTAAATAAACTATTGCCTTGCGGTTCTAAGCACCTTAGAACATTGCTTCTAAACCTAGGTCATTAAATCTTTTGATAATATTTACGCGTAATTTAGGAACAGTAGTTACATTCTATCCCGCACCGTGGCTGTGCGGTATTGCTTTGGGCTCTGGCTACGGGACGCGAGTCTCCTGGGGGAAGCGTAACAGCTTTTCTCCTGAGATTTCGGCCTGTGTATGGGACCAGTGGCCACCCACCACCGTATGGAAATTGGGGAGCACCCGGAAACCTACAACAACGACTAGGGTGCTGACCACACGTCACCCCATAACTGGTTGTATGATCTCCCACCTCGGCAGGTGGGCGTCAGGCTTGTAGTCAGTAGGCAAGCCCTGGCCCCCACGGACTGTTGCGCTACGGGTTGTTATTATTATTATAGTTACATTGAAAAAATACACAAAATGAGCTTTTGAACTAGTAACACTGAAAACTTGACATTTTTTTTTCAAGTTTAAACCTAATGTCAATCTGCTTTAACACATGTAAAATATTAGTACTGTGCCATGAAAACAGCCTATCTTCTTGGTGAGGTTGGTCAGTTGCAGGATGGTGTACTTTTCCGCAGGGAAATCTTTGATGGCTAGACCATTAATGAGCACGAATGACTTTTCGATTTTGTTTGTTACATGGTTAGGAAATGATATACTGTATGCTTTCAATCTAATATTATTTGAGGGAGATAAAAACAAAAACAACATCCCTGGGATAAAAAAAAACTTTCTTTTTCCGGGGATAATTTTTTTAAGAGGGTGAAATCCCCTCCACCCCCCCCCCCCCCGTTAAATCGTACAATGCCTCTGGTGTTCCCCGCTTAACCCTAAGTTCAAAATTGCTCTATCGTAGACATATGACATGATATTTCTCTTAGTATGCGTCACTTTTCTGTCTCTTGAAACTAATCACGACGAAGATAGCTGGAATTGTTGAAGCGATACAAAACAAGAGATTACCTTCTTACAGTGCAAAGAGCCAAAGTATCGAAACAATGCATTTTCAGGCTGTATTATGCAAAATAGGCGTAGTCTAATTATCCTGGAAGTTATGCAGAATACGAAGTTTCCATTGGTTTTGTACCAATATTACGTGAAAAAAGATTCATTTTGTGATTACATAACAGGTAGTTTTTAAAATTATGATGTAATTTTTCAATATTTTAAGGCCAAACTCTGGTAAATTAATGCTTACAATAGGTGTGGAATGCTCGCACACTAATATTAATCAATATTTTGTACAACTTTTAATTGTTACAATTTTCAATCACCGGTATCGGTATTGGTTCTATCGGTATCAGTTAATACCGGTATCTTTAAAAGCGGTTTCGGTTTAAATCGGTATCGGTTGTAATCGGTATCGGTTGAAATTGTATCGTTATGGGTATTGGATCAGCCCTACCTGGAAATATGCATTATCAAGCTTGAAACATGAACAAAACTCACTAAAGACGATGTTTTACTACGGAAGAATTAAATGGTAAATATGTAAAAACCAACACGCGACTGATGAGAACGAATGTAAAGCCCCTATAAAATGAGTTTTCGGATACATAAATTGATGCACATTTACGAATTATGAACAGTTTTCATATTTTAAAAGTTGGTGGATACAGCTTAATTTCAAGCACTGGTTTATTTTTCGTTTATTTTTCCCCAGGTTTCGTCATCCAGTTCACGTTCCTCGCTGCATTCTTCTGGCTGAACGTCATGTGCATCGACATATCCTGGGCTTTCAGGTGAGTTGTACTGACAAAGGCACACGTGTGAGTGAGTATGTGTGTGTGTGTCGAAACGTATCAACCGCAAAAAGTGCGTTTATTTTTACATTGTTGTTTGGCGAGTTCTTTTCATGGCTCTCATAGAGCGGACAATATGCAGGGATTTGCGTCCATGTGGATGTAGTAGTGAGCAAGGACGTATTTAGGGGGTGGGTGCTGCGTGTCCGGACCCCCCAAAACACTTACTAAGTCATAAAATTAAATAATGAAATAACCAAAATTAAATTATTAAAATATACTTCTTGTTTAATCGAGGGTTATTGGAAGGCAAGGATTATATAGTAATCAGTGGCGGCGATTGGTACCAAAACTTTGGGGGAGACGGTATATTCCCCTTTGTAGATAAGGTTTAGCATAGTGCTGGGGCAAAAGTGGGGGGGGGGGGCAAATACCCCCCTCGCCGCCACTGATAGTAATCATACTACTTTGAATCACAGTACCAAAGAAGATTATGCAATATGTACTACTTGTGAGTAGACCTCGTATTTTTAGGTTCTAAAAAGTGTGCGTTTAGGTTTCTGAAATAGGTTCTAAAAACCCTAAAACAGTTTCTAAAAATCCTTAAGTAGGTCCTAAAAATCTGAAGTTAGGCTCGAAAAATCCTGAAGTAATTTTGAAAAAAATTTAAAATAGTTCAAAATTCCTGAAAAATGCTGATTAGGTATAGTCACCAACAATGAAAATGGGACACCTATATCCTGAAATACGCAATATCTTGCATAACGTTATGTGTGTTGCCTAATCCTTCGGCGATGGCAGAACATAGCAATGGAAATTTGCTATTAAAAAACACTCTTCCCCGTATAGTTAGGCAACAATCGTTTTTCATGTTATCCACAGTTAAACTCCTAAATTTTGTCTGTGAGGATCATCTTATATGCTGAAAATAATCTTTCAACAAAAACATAGTCAGTGGTGCGAACTTCAATGCCGGAAATGTTAGTTTGCAAGGCGTGAATGCCACAAAACACCAAAATGACGCGAAAGTGAGCAAGACCACACAGATCAAATCACTTTGGATTGACACGTAACAGTGGCACCAGACATTTTGTTTGTTCAGAGCTTTGAAAAATCATCATGCACTTCAAACACGTTCGTCATTGAATTTTTTCGTGACCAAACAAAGCAAATGCCTCTGTGTGACATAAAAATCCTGTAAAACCTAAAAAATATATAAAAACCTAAATATAGGCTTGATTTAGGCACATAAACCTAAATTAGGTTCTAACAAGCAAAATAGGTTTTTTAGGCACTATAAAACTTCATCAGTTGTTGCATTTTTTAATGAAACGCTGACGTAACTTATTATTTCTTATATACCTTTAAAGGAAAGGACAGGTTAAAATCCTAAAATCCGAGGTCTACTTATGAGTAAACATTTAATTGTTAAATGTTAATGCATGTTAATTATATGTATAAATTATTAGCAGGAGCTTTACTTTTCGTCAACTGGATCTAACATCCTTTATTTATATTCAAAAAAATATTCAATTCTTTATTTCTTCGACATTAATTTCCCATTCAGGAAAGTTTTTTTTTTCAAATTTTGCCGACCTTAGCTATATCTACGATGAATACGTGCTGTTATATCACTATCCTTAAACTATCTTTTTACCTATTCATGTAATAAAAATATAATATTATATAATTGATTTCAATATTTTAATACTATTATTAGGGCTGAGCCGAGACTGATGCCGACACTTTTCCGACAGTTTCGTCTTTCACGGGGTCCGCAAAAATGCTGTGCAGCTCTTTCGCGGAGTCCAATTGTCCTGGAAATTAAACAAAATTCAAACTTTCCTTTCTTTTTATTTTGCACAAATTTTGCAGGAAAACTGTATTTTGTGATTACATAATATCCATTTTATAATTATTGAATATTATATAGCACAATTCTTGGTAAATTGATGCATATAATTCGAGAAGATTATTTACACACCAATATTGATCAATATTTTGAACAAATTTTAATTATTGTAATTTTCATGTATCGGTGGGTATTGGTGAGAGTATCGGTTCTATTGATAACAACTCGTTTCCAAATTCAAATACTTGGGAGTAATATTAACAAATGAAAATTATATTAAAGAGGAAATAAAAAGTAGGCTTAATTCAGGAAATGCATGTTACTTCTCTCTTCATAAACTTTTGTCTTCTCGTTTAATATCTAAGAAACTAAAAGTTAAAATATACAAAACAGTAATTTTGCCTGTAGTATTATATGTGTGTGAAACTTGGTCCCTTACATTGAAAGAGGAACACAAAGATCCTTCGGAAAATATTTGGACCTAAAAGGGATGAGAAGACAGGTGAGTGGAGAATTTTAAATAATTTAGAAGTACATAATTTGTATTCATGTCCAAATATTATTAGAATAATTAGATCAAGAAGACTTAGGTGGGCAGGCCATGTGGCACGAATGAGAGAGGAAAGAGGAGTTCACAGGATTCTTGTTGGGAAACCTGATGGTAAGAGACCTGTAGGAAGGCCAAGACGAAGATGGAGGGACGACGTTGAGATGGACCTAAGGGAAATCGGTAGGGATGGAAAAGAGTATATAGATCTTGCTCAAGATAGGGACAGATGGAAGGCCTGTGTTGCTGCAGCCATGAACCTTCGGGTTTAAGAAATCTAGAGAGTTAGTTAGTTAGTTTTTAATTATTATTATTTTGAGACACTTGGTTCGGACGCCCTCCCCGAAATATATTTCTACATACGTGCCTGGTAGTGAGCTAAATGTGGATTTGATGCTGAAGAAACATGGCGAAAAAATTAATGAGTAAGCCAAAATGCTTTGTGGCAGGCGGGAAACCTCAAACAAACCAGTTCATAAACTTGTTGCGAGTGCGTTGAGGAGTTTATCCCGATATTCACCTTCCGGCTATTCCCGCGAGCAAATCCAGCCAGTGGAGCGCGTTTTGTGCGTCCTCCTGTTGCCATGACCTTGAAATTACTTCCACATTTTCCTTTTGGTTCCAGAGCACGTAAGAACGCATGGAAGTGCGATGAAAACAACATTTGCCGTTTTTCCCTTTAACTGTCAGCTCAAAGATAATCTCTGTGAAGGGTGTTCCGTCGTTCCACGTGGCATCCTTACTGGAGGGCTAAATATTAATATTATTTTGTGATATAATGTCATAACGGGAATTTCCACGCAATATTTTAAAGAAGTTGAAGCGGAACTGCTATCGGATTAAAAATTATAGATACTCGAGTTTGGATTCCAATTAATAATTAACCAGTAGGTTTACATAAAAACGAGTTACATCAAAATTTAGCTTATTCAGTTCTGCATTAATCTATGCTAACCAATTTTTCTTTCGAGTATGCCTTATCCAATGTTGTTTCGCAAAATTGATAAGAACGGGTTTTTGTTGACAAATTTTAAAAATCTGAAAATTAAGAATTGTGTTTAAATCCTTTCTGCCTGCACCGTATTAACATTTCTTCACCATCGAACCATCCGTTCTTCTATTTATAAAATTTCAAAGAGAGTGATCGTTTGCAAAACTTAAAAACGTATTTTTTTGCTCTCATGACGATAAAAAATAGAAAGCACACTAGAAAAAAATAGTAACACTGTTAAGCCTTGTTTCCATGTTAATAAAACATTAAAATGCTGACGAAGGCAAACTTTTATAGTATAAAAATATACAAAAAAACGTAACGTTTCCACCCTCTAACAGGGACTGCTTCAGACGAAGATTCACAACAAATAAATTAAAGTTACAAAATATCATATTATACACTCCCAGACAGGGTCCAAAAAACAAAACAACACGAAGCCACCAGTCCCTATCATAGAACATTTCAATGTTCTAATATTTTAATCTATAATTTGTTGTAAGATAAGAACTGGTGGCTTCGTGTTGTTTTGTGTATGGACTCTGTCTGGGAGTGTATATCGTCGATGTTTTCACGAACTGGCGAATGTGTCAACTCCCTTGCATCACGAACCGGCGAATGTGCAAAATATTGATTTTGAGAAAAGCAAAGTTGAAAGTAGCCAATTTTGCGTTACTTGCGAATCATTGAAAAACATATTCGAGCTAAACTATATTTTGAGATAACAATAAATGCTGTGTGAGAAGGTAGTTCACATGAGAAAGAACACCGTAGAAAGAATTTTAATGAACAATAAATGAACAAAGGATTTCATTGAATCTATTCGTCAGTTCGTGAAAACAAAAAAAACAAAAAATGGAATATTTTTAGCTTGGTTCGTCATTGTAATTTTCACTAAAACTGCGAATTTTACAGTTCAAGGCTAAAACTTTCAACTTATTTATTGGTTATTTATACAGAGTTAAATATGAGGCCAATCATAACATACACCATAACAGTTTAATACGTAACAGTGAGAAACAGAGATATTCACACAACACTAGACGTACCCGCAAATAAATTTCGAGAATAATAAAATTCAGGAAATAAAATGTAAGGAACAAGATGGTAATACATTGACCAACACTAGTCTGTTATCAAATACAAAGTTAATAAACGCAAAATTGTTGTACAATTAGTGAGGTAATCTGACATAGAAGTCTTTATAATCAGGATGAGAAATTACTGGTATTACTCCTTGACATAATGACAGCAAGCCCTGGTATTTTTTCAAAGGCAGTTTTGGCTTTGAAGTAAAAGCCCTTGGTGGTAAATTGTCCTCTTTAGCACTGCGTGGATTAGGAAGTGATATACTTGAGTGTGTGTTTAGGTTATGCGACGTTTTTATAAATATATTGGGACAACCCTTGCGCACTTGAATTTGCAAGACTTTTGTCCAGTCCACGGGTTGACCCTCATTTGTTGTTCTAACTTTTAGGATACGCAGGTACTGCGAATATTGTTTCCAATCTAAGACGTCTTTAGTATGCAACTCATGAACAGCATATGGTTGTTTCTTTCTTGCCATCCTGATTACCGGGATGAGTTGGGCAGGGATGAAGATATCTTCACTCCGTCGAAGTGCGTTTTCTATTGTACTGTGAATAGCATCACCTTCACTTTGTCCGTGACTCGTTTCGAAGAAGAAAACATGTATGGTGTTGATGTTTCGTGCTTCATTGTTTAAAAAATAAACGAACATAGAAGGCAGGATACTATTTTTGTTCTGAGATGCACATCCATCGGCGAAGAACGCTACCTGTTTTACACCTTGTTCATCTTTCATCAGCAGAAACTTCCTTAAGTTTGTTGCAACTTCATTCTGACCTTTTTTCGCTAATCCTTCGTGCCAAACGTAGCAATGGCCGTTTTTACTAGCTAATTCATAAATTAAAAAATTATAGGCTGATAATTTTCTTTTGTAATGCAGTTCAGTTCGTTTGCTCTGTGGTAGATTTATGACTTGCTCCATATCAAAGCAAGCAGCCACGAACTCCTGTGGATTTTGTAGAGCTGTATCTTTCATCGCACCTTTAATTTCCCTCACCTTCTGTTTTTCCTGTATGTGCCTGTTATATTTTTCAATCAAGTCAGAATGATTAGATAAACAATTAGCTGATTTCAATGAGTTGTACGTTTCACACAAACCACAAAGATCTTTTTTTGGAGAACGAAATTTTAACTTCATACATTTAAAAACTGATCTGTGTAAGGAGTAACATGCCGAGCTGTTTGGAAATTCTTTTTTGAATAGGTCATACATCTTTGCAATACTCAAGTTGGACGACAAGTACTGTTGGCTAGAACTTCTGCGGCAAAAATGAGATTCCATCCTATGGAACATATTTATGTGCTTTTTAATATCTGTACGCATTTTTTCGTCTCTTTCTTTTAACATTGTCTGACGTTAACCTCTCTTTTCTTCTTCTACCATGCACTGGTTCTTTAACTTCATTAGCATTGTCCTTACTTGTCTCTCAGCAATTGCAAGTGTGTTAAGAAACATTTTACGACATACTCTTTGTCTTACGTTATGGTCATCTGGTAAGAAATAATGAAGCGTTCTTTCCTTCCTCTTTTTGTCTTCTGACTTCGTTGACCTTACAGGAGCATTGGAAACGATGAACTTACTCAACCATTCTCGTTGTCCGGAAACATTTCCTAAATTATAATACGCATTATTAACTTTCATTCTTGTGTTGACATCAAAATCGTTGCACTTCAATCCTCTTGTTTGGCATGTCCGTGACTCACAACGTGGACGAAGCAATCTGCGAGAAGGAATAACTTGATGACTCTTTTCACTTACATACTCATAACCCAAAGAACGACAGGCTTTTACATTTTTTCTTACTTTTTCCTTTTCGGAAACCCTTCGCTTTACTGGAGTAACATCCTCCTTTTGAGAACCATCTACTTTAAAATCTGTGTGGCTTGATCCCGGAGGGATGTTTTTCTCTTGTACACTAACACGTCTGTTGTGCTCGGCGCAATCCAATATGAAGGGATTGTAACAAACCAAATCCTGACACGTTACGCATGCAGCAAATATTTCTTCTTCACAATGCAAGGAACTACATACAGCGTGAACATTCCTCGGTGAGGAATGTACGGACGATTCATTATCACTGGAAGATATAAGAAAATCAGGATCCTTGTCCTCATCATCCGCTATCGTTTCTGAAGAACTGTCAATGTCACTAACTACTGCACTCGAGTCATTGATCACACCACCTAAGCTCTTCTTTGGCACTGACACCACAGTATCACCACTTTCAGAATCTTCTTCCATCACGATCACAACACCTTCATAATAAATTTTCTCAGGATCCCACCACATTTTTACTTTCGCTCCATATTGCAACTTCTTCATTCCATGGGGGAGTGTAAGTTCTTGGCTTCTGACGATGTTAGTACTGCCATCAGTCCACTTCACAAGCACGTCCTTATTCATATCTTCTGAATAATTACACAACGAGCCACACCACTAGAAGGCTATTCTTCAAAATAATATCAAGGAAATATGGCATTTCTTTTATAAACCATTCGAAGTAATTTAGTTGCGAGAAGTAAACCAGATGATTGCCAATTTCATTGAAAGTCTCAAAATATAGACTGTACATTGTTCAAATAGAAACACAAACAACTGTGCCTTACATGTTAACTGATAACTTACAAATGGGTTATATTTCTTATGAAAAAAATGAAATATAAAACGTTTCATTACAGCGGCATCTGTTACACAAAATGTAGTCGAACTGACACATCCTGAATGGATTGTAAAATGATATCATGTTTTTCTCCACGAAGCGGCGAATTTCATATTCGCCGGTTCGTGAAATTATCACAATACTAGTTTTCATATTCGTCAAAACGTTGTCCATCTTTATCTCCTAAGCAATATTTAATAGAAACTTGAAACTTTGTGAGAGCAAAGTACAAGTTGTTCCAACATATACAGCGTCAAAAACTCAAAATGTCAAATTTTGCACATTCGCCGGTTCGTGATGCAGGGGAGTTGACATATTCGCCAGTTCGTGAAAACATCGACGATATATAAGATGATATTTTGGAACTTTCATTTATTTGTTGTGAAGTTAGAGGTTGGAAGAGTTGCATTTTTATGTATATTTTTATACTATAAAAGTTCGCCTTGGTCAGCATTTTAATGTTTTATTAGAGAAAAAGATGGTTAGCATAGATTAACGCAGAACTGAATCAACTAAATTTTGATGTAAATCGTTTTTATGTAGGGCAACTGGTTCATTTTTAATTGGAGTCCAAACTTGAGTATCTATAATTTTTAACCCGACAGTAGAACGCTCTACTGTCCGCTGTACCAAACCAAACCAAACTTTCTAACTTGCTTGCCAACTTCTCTATGCGCTAATTTTTTATCCGTTCGGCGCTATTAATAAAAAATCTCAGTCGACCCTCGCCACTCCCCCCCCCTTTTGAAAACTGGTATTTTTCATTTCAAATTAGTAAAAATTTATCATTTTCATAGCCAATAACAAAATTAAATTCTGTGAATTAGTATTCGTATGGAATGATCAAAGGAAAAAAAATGAGACAGATGGAGCCATAAGAAATGTATCATATTCTTCCGCAATTGATTCCACTAGTTTTAAAATTCAAAAAATTAAATTTTGGTGTGCGAGATCACAGAATATACACATCACGAATAAAATTTCCCCCACAACTTCAAACATTACTCTTAAACATGGTGCGTATTCTCTGGTCAGGAGTCTGTCTGAGGAAAGAAAACGAAGGCAAGTCCTCTGCACAGGTAATGACTCGACAAGGTCTATGAACGCGCGAGAGGGAAGCGGATTGCATGGATGGGGCGACGTGGCTATGGCTGTCGGTCGTTTCAAGCGGCGCGCACTGCTTTGATCCACCCACTAGCTCGCTATCGTTATGCGCAGTGTTACTCCAGTCTTCCTGGGATGTAGTACAAACGTTAGAAACAAATTAGAATAAGTATTCATTTCACTATATTACTAGTCTGAAATGTGAAAATCAAGACATTTAGGATCCAGCAGAAATCTCCTCAAGAATATAATAACAAATTGGCAATAAATATATTTTTATTATCAGTTTAAACTACTATTCATTATTTGATTATTATTTCTATTCCGTCAATCAATATAAATGACTTGACCACTCCCCAACAAATATTTCTGGCGGTACTCAAGCGGCCAATCGCAACTGACCTTCAACCACCAGGCACGTGTCTAACTTAGAAATATGTTTTTCTTTTGGGGGGGGTCCGAACCAAGTGTCTCAGGAATAATAATGATTATAATAATAATAATAATTAAATTAAAATAATTATATTAAATCAAATTAATACTAATTACAATACATAAATTAATATTATATTATTATTATTACACGATTAGGTAAAAAGACTGTAGCTAAAAAAATAGAGCTGTAACAGCACATATTCATTACGTAGCTTACCTTTAGTTAAGATCGGAATAATTTACATAAAAACAAGTGTTCTGGCAGCAATGAAATTAATGTCAAATAGATGAATAATTGAATATTTATGTAATAGCAAAAATGATGTCACATGTAGTTCGAGAAAAGTAAGTTTCTGATTAAAAAAGTTCAGAGGAAATTAATAACCATCGATTATACAACAAATGTTAATATTTTCATTACTTAATTTGGTAAGTCTTTCGGGGGACCCCCTGGACCCCTCGTAAATACGTCCTTCCTGTCCCTCAAAGCCAATATAATCCTTGTCTTCCAAAAAGTTCAGAGAAAATTATACAACAACGGCTAAACGAATATATTTTTCAATATTTAATTTAAGTACTTGTTAAATCTTTCGGGCAGGGGTGTCCGGACCCCCTGGACCCCCCTACATAAGCCCTCGTCAACCACGTATTTACCGTCCGGCAGTGTTGCCACCACCAGTAAGCACACTTTCCCTTTGCTAAGTAGAATTTCATTTTCAATACAAATTTTCCCTTCATCTAAAATGAAACTTAAATCCGTGATCACAAAGCTTCATTGTGTTCTTTCCATCGACACATAGAAAACACCAATTCACAAAAATTGTGAGACTGATTGAATTAATGAAAATAGTAAGTGAATAAAAAAATGAAGTTTAATTAAACTTGTATACTTTGCGAGAAACATATGATATATGGACATTTTTATGACCTGGGCATGGATGTTTGTGAGTGTACATTCATCAATTTCATCATGTCATCACTCATCCTCATCTTCGCAAATTAGCCAAAAATTGCACAAGAAGCGAAGTAAATAAAGCAAATCAATCAAACAATCAAGACAACAATTAACATTAGGATAATACTATCTGCATATTTGTAATAATTTTAAAAGACAATAGAAAGGCATTGAATGTCCCCAAACCAAAGAATGTGATTAGTAAATTACAAGATGAAAAATATTTAAAAATGTATTTCACACTTCAAAATGAATGTGTCGGATTTTTAAAAAATTATCTGCAATTTTAATGTTTTTCACATTTCACTAAGATTTTTACATGAATTTCCCTTGACTGACAGAAAATATAAAAGTATCTCCTAGATGCACTACGAGCAATTCTAAGCAGGTATACTTTTCCAGAATTTAGATAATTACAGATGCTGTTCGCAGGAAATCGCCGCTGAGAAGGATTAAGTTTCAGCAACGATTGGTTGATCTTAGTATCATGACGTCACTAGGGCTCTTTGCAGAGCCGACGTTTGACAAGATAAACAGAAATGACGGTGGCTATCGTCGCTAATCTGTCGCCCGTGATAACCATGGTCGGGAGGACATGCGTCTCCACAGAGCAGCCGATCTCACATTTCGAACATCCATCACCAAGTTCTTCACTCTTCACACATAGTCCCACAAATTCCCGTGGAAACCTCCAATACGGGTCCCAAAATACCTCTTCAACTGATGTATGTAATTTTATCCGTGGGTTTGTGTTTGGTTACTGATTATACACATACAAACTTATCAAATGGAACTCACGAAATTTTGGTTCTGCTTGTGTAATGTAGCCCTGTGACAACAATTCTGCATTGCACAAATGTTATCAGGCTTCACCTTGTTATTCAGTATGCCAAAGAAACATAATTTCTTATCAAGAACTTTATCGGACATAGGTCTAGATGGCCTGATTACAGTTTGTAACGTACATCAAACGGAAAGTTTATTTTCCAAGTTTTATTTAAAATGACAGCGAGACCCGTAGCCAGAATTTTATTTTCCGGGGGGAGTGGCTCTTCCCTAATGAGCAGCACCCATCTAAAGGCAAAAAAAAATTGGTTGTAGAAACCCTTAAAATGAATTTCTCAGTAAATTACAACTTATGCAAGATGTTTAATCGTGCTTAGTAAGTAAAATTAATTACCACTCTACACACTATTTAAATTACATATTTGTAGGATTTCGGAGGGCTTCGGACTCCTTGGCTACGTGGCTGATGAAGCCATATTGAAAGGCGTTGATCGATTTCGTTCAAATGAATACCAGGCCAATTCTCTAATGTATCTCTCAGCCAAAATAATTTCGTTCGGTACCCGGTGGGGGCACATGATGGTTCGGATCCCACTTTAAACTGTAGGTCCAGTCTCGATTAGCCTTACTGTGCATAAAGTAGACTTCAAAACACCAATTCAATCAATCAATCAATCAACCAAAATAATTTCAGCTGAAAAGCTTCCACTCCAACCCTCGTAAGCACTTATTCATTATCTGACTTACGCGTAGTTTGAATCACAATAAAGTTCCTGCTCATTATTGTTATGTGTATTATTATTATTAAGGTCTGAGGAAAGAAATTAACTTCGTATCATACAGCTGCAACAAATATTTTGTCTCTTTAATTTTGGACTTGGTTGGTCTTTATAGGATGGTCCGGAGCCCCTCGACATCCCCTTAAACACGCCCTTGTGAATAGTTACATGTCGTTAGTGAGGACATCTCCACCAGCATATTGGGCTTCGCCGATGGTGTAGTGGTAACGTCGTTGTCGCCTTGTAATCAAGGGATCAAGGGTGTGAATTCACATTGCAAAGTGGTTCTGATCTCACTTTAAACTGTAGGTCCAGTCCCGATTAGCCTCTCTGTGCATAAAGTGGACGTACAAAACAACAATTCAATTCTAAAATAAATTTAGACCGCTTTGTCTTGAGTTTAGATTCATTCCACCCTGGAAAAAAAATCCTCCGGGCGTCCATGAACAAGCTGTTCCTTTCAAATTTCCAAACATGTCGTTGCTGTGCTAAAATGATGCAAGTCACTAGTATTCTTCAGTCCCATAGGCCTGCTGTCATAGATGCCTACTAAAAATGGAGGTATTTGATGCAGTGGCTAAAAGTTGCATGTATATTTCATGTTTTCTTTATTTTCAACATCGCATTCCAAAGATTTTACTCTCTGCAACCCTTCAGCACCCCTAGATGATGAATGCTGGCGCTGCTGCTGCACTTAAAATACCGAAAATATGCATGTAAATATGCACTAACAGGTGCAAAATATGCAAAAAAATATGCACTTTAGAAAGAAACGTTACTATTTTAATTTTTTTTCTTCAGTTACCGCAAATACATATAAACAGATATTTGTTTTTGTTTTCAAGTCGTACAATTTAGCACGTTGTAGGTCTGAATCCTTCCACACACTCTTGTTTATTTTACACTGCTGTTTTATAAACGAAACAACAATTACATTTTTTTACAATCATGATTGAACTTGATTAGAACATAATATCTCAAATTTTCAACTTTGAAACTCTTTCTGTTTTCGGTAAGAATATTTTTATACTCAGAAATAAACTCATTCTGCTTCACAAGATACAATTGGACAATATTTTAAGGCAACATTATCTGACGCGTCAAGTTCAACACCATCTGTCTTTGCAATGCTGACGTTTCTCTCTCAAGAAGAGTAATTGTTGAGTGTTCCCTCGAAGACGACAAAAGAAATCTTACCTACTTATTTGGTAAAACAAAGTGGAGAATAATTAGCAGTGACGGAAGGGAAGTTATTTTAAGAAGAAGAAGAAGACAATACGCCCAACACACAGACGAAAATACAACTTTTAGTAACTACTAACCACATCAGGGTTACTAGAAAAATTAATGCCACCTTCCTGGCTTGATTTGTAACAGCAGGAACACAAGAAATATGTATTTTTTTTTTTTTTACATGTAAGTCATTTTAGGGCATATTTTGGAGTATTTCATTTGCTAACGTGAACAAGCTTAGGGTATTTTGATACAATGCGCGGGTTCCTTGGTTGGAGGTTTGTTTGGTGTGTAAATATCACTAGGCTGGGATCAGTTCCAAAGTTATTGAGTCCTGAAATTAGCTCTGAGGCTCATTCCTCAGATTTGGGTCGCATTTTCTGTTGCACAGTACCTTCTTCCACAGGCTATAACTCTAGAACTATTCCTGCGAGGAACCTAATATTTGGAATACAAGCCTTCCAGACATGATTGAACCATCATGCCAAATTTCATCCAATTCAAAAACTATGACCTGGAAACTTTTCTGAAATTAATTGATTTGACATGGAATCATAGGCGTAGCTACGGGGTGTGCCGGGTGTGCCTAGGCACCCCCTAATGGGCTGCTTTATCAAAGAGAATTAAATACAGATATTTCAATGAGAGAGAAAATGAGCGGCAGTTTGTAAGAAGTTGAAAATGTCATTACTTGGTACAAACGTGTGCATTATCGCTGATGAAACGGGTGTCTATAGATTTTCGATTTTTTGATGTCATTGGAGAAAGAAGATATTTACTGCATTCTACTCTGTACTGCAGCGCTTTTCTTCTATTCTGTCACAAGCTGCACGTGTGAGAGAGCTTTCTCCACGCTTACCCAAGTTAAAACTAAATTAAGAGCAACTTAGAAGCAGGATAGATTGGAAGCCCTGCTCTTGCTATTTGTGGAACAGGAAAAAGCTTAGTCTATTGATGTAAATGAAGTTATTGATGAGTTTAAGAACATTGTACCTTTTGACAGACGTCTCTCGTTATAGATGACGTGTATTTTGATGTATTTGTTTGTAACATTTATGAACATTTTGTGTGTGTGTGTAATTTCTATGCAATTTGATTTTTTTCTACTACATATATTCAGAAATTTTCAACACTGTCATTTAGTGAATTTATATTCCATTGCAAACAACAGTGCAGTTAAAGAGCCAAGTGATTGTGTTGCAAAATATGCTATTAAAAAGGTACAAGACCTCATTTTTTTTCTTTGTGCACACCCAAATATAAAGTTCTAGCTACGCCTATGCATGGAATGACCCTAGTGGTTGTTGGCTCAAAATATGCAAGAATTTTATACACTGTGTATAGTTTGTACATGCATTTATATAAAAAAAAACGTTTAAAATATGCAATATGCAAAAAGCATAGTTATCCTGGCCCTAGTTATAATTCTGAGCTTTGTTCTGGACAGTCTGGAGTTTCTTATGTAAGTTGGAGCATCATGCATCCACACTATGCACCCGTATGTATTGAATAATTGAATAATTAAAGTTCGCATCGCACTAGAACTTTATGCGTTAAGCCTGATATTCATGGGAAGTGCTGGCGTCTTGAAAATGGAGTAATGTTGTCCCAGTTTCTTGTTACATTATGGTCTCGAAAGGTTAAGCTTCTATCCAGGATAACTCCTAAGACACGGATCCTTTGTTCGTTGGGGGTTAAATTTCCTCAGATTTGGACATGCTTTGTGAATATAACTGATTGATTGATTGATTTGGTGTTTTAAGCCCACTTTATGTACAGTAAGGCTAATTGAGACTGGACCTACAGTTTAAAGTAGGATCCGAACCACTATGTGCCTCCGCCGGGTATTGAACCTGGGACCCCTTGATTACAAGGAGACGACGCTGCCACTGCGCCATCGGGGAGGCCCTCCTGACTATAACTGAAACAGGCGTCGTACATTAATGGAGATTTCAGATCGAAGCGACACGTGTCGCTTGGGAGCGAACCATGTGTGATCAATTGATTTTCTAAATACCGTGCATCGTGTCGCCTCAGTTTGTTGTTCGCGCATGCGCAATGCACGTTTCACCCCCAACAAGCTGTATTTAAACTCAACCGGAGGGAAATTTTGGTTTGGACTGAAGAGACAGGCGACACGTAACACATGTCGCTTAGAAACCTCTAATTTGTTGATATAATAAAGTATCAATATCTAGCTTTATCAAGTTCGTTTGTGCAGTTCTTGGCTATAATTTGCCTTCAACATGTAAAGAAGCTGTGTCTTGGCTATTTGGTTGAAAATGCCAGCGCTTAGAGGCAAGTCAACTAGCAGCACTAGGGGCAAGACAGGCCACCAAAGCCTGTGCTTGATGCCTACCACGTGTCGCCTGTCGCGTCGGTGTGAATTCTCCATAATGTGCTGGTTAGCGCGCTCCTGAGGTTGAAATGGCAACTTTAAACTGCAGGAACGTAGCTAGGTTTATCAGTTTGGGGGGCCCAAAACTTAAGATTTTTTTTTCTATCAAACCATTAAAAACTAAAAAACTACTAATATACCATATAGGCCTACAGTATGTGTGTGTGCTTTATATATATATATATATATATATATATATATATATATATATATATGTATGTATGTATGTATGTATGTATAATGATAGGATATCATATGCAGTTTTACAGGGTAGGTGGTGTAAAATTATTTTAATAAATATACATGCACCAACGGAAGATAAAGATAATAATACTAAAGATGATTTTTATGCAGAGTTAGAACAGGTCTTTGATAAATTTTCTCAGTATGATATGAAAATTATGTTAGGTGACTGTAATGCACAGATTGGTAAAGAAGAGACATTTAAACCCACGATTGGTAAAGAAAGTCTTCATAAATAAAGTAATGATAATGGTATAAGATTGATTACTTTTGCAACCTCAAAGAATTTAATTGTGAAAAGTACCACTTTTAAACATAAAGATATCCATAAATATACCTGGTCTTCTCCAGATGGTAAAACTCATAATCAGATAGATCATATTCTTATTGATAAGTTGATAAGAGAAGGCATACTAGTATAATTGACGTTCGTACACATAGAGGTGCTGACTGTGCCAGTGACCATTATTTAGTAATTGCTAAATTAAGAGAAAGACTCTCAGTGACAAATCATAAGCAACAAAATCTAAAAGTTCTAAAATTTGATACAGGAAAGTTTACTGATGAAAGAATTAAAAAAGATTACCAAATTAAACTGTCAAATAGATTTGATGTTTTGCAGGATTTAAATGATGATGAAAATATAAATGAAACAGACGTAAATAAGAATTGGGAGCACATACGTAATGCAATAGAATCAGCAGCTAAAGAAAGTATAGGATACCATAAACCGAGAAAAAGTAAGCCATGGTTTGATAATGAATGTCATAATCTAATAGAAATAAGAAATCAGGCTAGACTTAGGTGGTTAAATAACTCGGATGATACAAATCTAAGCAATTATAATAGAATAAAGCGAGAAGTTAACCGCACGTTTAGAAGTAAAAAAAGAGATTACTTGAAAAGCAAAATTAACGAAATTGAAACAAACAGCAAAAACAAAAATATCAGAGATTTATATAAAGGTGTAAATGAATTTAGAAAAGGATGGCAACCTAAAGTAAACTTGATAAAAGATAAAGACGGTGATTTTCTAGCTGACCCAAGCGATATTCTAAATAGATGGAAGAACTACTTTAATGACCTTTTAAATGTCCATGTAGGAGATAAATCAGAAGTAAATGAAGTCCACACAGCAGAACCTTTAGTTCCAGAACCTAACTTGACTGAAGTTAAAGATGCTATTAAAAGGCTAAAGAATAACAAAGCACGTGGCATTGATTTAATACCAGCTGAGTTAATTAAATATGGTGGAAATTCATTAATATGTCAAATTCATAAATTAATTTGTTTAATATGGAATAAAGAAGAAATCCCTCAACAGTGGAAAGAATCCATAATTGTTCCTGTGTTTAAAAAAGGTGATAAAATGAACTGCAGTAATTACCGTGGAATTTATCTACTCTCAACAACATACAAAATATTGTCTAACATTCTTTTAACAAGACTAACCCCATATGCTAATGAAATTATAGGTGATTATCAATGTGGATTTAAACGTAACAGATCAACTACAGATCAAATTTTTCACATCAGACAGACACTTGAAAGAAAGTGGGAATATAATCAAAATGTCCATCAGCTATTCATTGATTTAAAAAAAGCATATGATTCGGTCAAAAGAGATAAATTATATAATATATTGGTCGAGTTTGGAATACCTAAGAAGCTTGTTAGTATGATAAAAATATGCACCAGTGAAACAGAAAGTAAAATTCGTGTGGGTATTAATATGTCTGACAAATTTACAATTCATGATGGGTTAAAACAAGGAGATGCATTATCTCCATTGCTCTTTAATTTTGCCTTAGAATATGCTGTTAGGAAGGTAAAAGAAACTAAAGAAGGACTAAAATTAAATGGTGTGACTCAGTTGTTAACATATGCAGATGATGTAGACTTACTGGGGGATGATGTGAATGCAATTAAGAATAATGCTAAAATATTTTTCAAAACTGCTAAAGAGATAGGTTTGGAAGTTAACAAAGATATGCTTACAGGCCGAAACCAAGTGTTAGGTAATAATCAAAATCTAATTATTGATAACAACTCGTTTGAACCAGTTTCCAAATTCAAATACTTAGGAGTAATATTAACAAATGAAAATTATATTAAAGAGGAAATAAAAAGAAGGCTTAATTCAGGAAATGCATGTTACTTCTCTCTTCTTAACTTTTGTCTTCTCGTTTAATATCTAAGAGACTAAAAGTTAAAATATACAAAACAGTAATTTTGCCTGTAGTATTATATGGGTGTGAAACTTGGTCCCTTACATTGAAAGAGGAACATAAATTGAGAGTATTTGAAAAAAAGATCCTTAGGAAAATCTTTGGACCTAAAAGGGATGAGGAGACAGTTGAGTGGAGAAGGTTACATAATTTAGAACTACATAATTTGTATTCATGTCCAGATGTTATTAGACTAATTAAATCAAGAAGACTTAGGTGGGCCGGCCATGTGGCACGAATGGGAGAGGAAAGAGGAGTTTATAGGATTCTTGTTGGGAAACCTGATGGTAAGAGACCTATAGGAAGGCCAAGACCCAAGATGGAGGGACAACGTTGAGATGGACCTAAAGGAAATCGGTAGGGATGGAAAAGAGTATATAGATCTTGCTCAAGATAGGGACAGATGGAAGGCCTGTGATGCTGCAGCCATGAACCTTCGGGTTTAAGAAGGCTATAGAGTTAGTTAGTTAATGTATGTATACCGGGTGGCCCAAAAGTCCCGGAACGGTCACATATCGTGAGAAATACACATCGAATCGGAAAACGAAAAAATACGTGTTTAATAAGTGAAAGAAAGATATTCAATATCATCACACTTCCTTCCCCACCCCCGCCCCCTGGGGACATCTCCGTTCCTAATTGAGCTAGGAGGATGTTTGATAGCTCGTTGGACTTGGAATGAAGTTCTCTTTCCGATTCTACAATACAAAATATTGGTTTCTATTTAAAATTTCTCAGTTGCCCCCGCCCCACCCCTCAGGGAGCAGGGGTGGGGAATCAAGTTTGATATCATTGAATAGCTTTCTTTCATTTAATAAACACGTATTTTTTCGTTTTCCGATTCGATGTGTATTTCTCAGGATATGTGACTTTTGGACCTCCCGATATATATCTTATTGGAAGAGAACATTATATTCTCCTATATTTGGGCGGGACGCGCTTCCAGACAGATGAGGACCTCAAGAACGCTGTCCTGCAGTGGTTACGACACCAACCTACTTCTTTCTACGCCAAAGGCATCAAGGAACTTCCACAAGGACGGCAACGGTGTCTGGATGTTCAGCGGGAATACTTTGAAAAACTGACATAGTTTGGTGCTTCTATGCATTTGTATGTATATTTCCTGTCTATAAATAAAAGTCTTGGTCAACCTTGAACGACCCTTGTAACTTCGGATTAATTCTATTTGTATGTGTAGTCAACTTTCCCGCCTAAGCAGCAGCCATTTGTTGGGCCAGAGTTGTTAAAGATCCAAGAATTTTAAATAAATTAAATTCCCGTTCAGGAGAGAAAATCAGCAAGCGTAAATGGGTTCTTTAAAGTAAGGAACCTTTTCATCTGCAAAGTTTTCAATTCGGTCCAGGAATATTTTTCCAGATGAATTTAAATTCGGTCCAGGACCCTTACTTCCTGATGAATTTAAATACGTTCAACGAACATTTTTCCGGATCAGTTTAAATAGGGTCGAAATTCCGTATTGAAATGAAACAATTCGCAACTTGGTACGAATTTAAATTGTGCGAAAAAAAGGTTACGGTCCTGTTACGGAAGGGCCTCCCTGATGGCGCAGTGGTAGCGTCGTTGCCTTGTAATCAAGGGGCCCCGGGTTCGATACTCGGTGGAGGCACATAGTGATTCGGATGCCACTTTAAACTGCAGGTCCAGTCCAGATTAGCCTTACTGTGCATAAAGTGGAAATAAAACCCCAAATCAACCAACCAACCCTATAGAATACATTAAAATGTATGCGTTCCTTGATCTTTAACAATATGTAGCAATATTTGTCATGAATGTAAAATTTTCAGCAAATGTAGAACAGTTTGTCGGGGCCACGTGAACATTTCGGGGGGCCAGTGCCCCCCCGTGCCCCTCCCTAACGACGTCCCTGTTAAACTGAAAAAAAAACACACAATGGAATGGGAAACCTAGAAGAATGAAGAAGAGGAAGACACAGAAAACTCCCAACGTTTTAAATAATTTCCTTTTCCTCTCGTGTCCTTAGGTCGGGTGTCGAAGGTCGTTCCCACCGCACCTGCCGTGTACAAGATATTAACGCGTCATGGAGTTATTTTCCTTCCAGCAAGAAAGACTGCGGGGAATTTTCACGACAGCTAATGACGTCACATGTAAGGAACCTGTTTCCCTGCTATCAGCGACGAATCCATGGTGGCCTGTCAACTAGTTAGAAACGTTAGTATAAGTACCTACACAGGCTGAAGAGCAATGTTTTCTGTTGAAGCAAATTGAAGCTCTGTCCGCCATGATATGAGTACCCGAAACACGCCAATGTCAATTGTGACTGAAGAAAATTATATAATTATGCAGTAGAGCATGTTGCGGTGTTTACATCTGATCTGAAATAATACTTGGCCGTAAATACGTACATCAGAAGTGTCAGGAATTAATGATCTCGGTGTCCTTATGTAGTATTTGTCAAATTCAGACATGGACATGTATACAGTGGCGGCCCAAGTAGTGTTGATGCCCAGTGGCGCATGAACTGGGGAGTACATGGGTACATTGTACTTCCCAAATTTTTGGAGGGGTTATAACTAGACCTCGGATTTTTAGGTTCTAAAAATTTGCTTTTAGGTTCCTAAAGTAGGCTCTAAAAATCCTAAAATAGGTTGTAAAAATTCTAAAATAGGTTCTAAAAACCTTAAATTAGGCTCGAAAAATCCTGAAATAGGTTACAAAAAGACTTAATTTGGTACAAAATTCCTGAAAAGAACTGATTAGATACAATCGTTAAAAACAAAATTTCACAAGAACTGTAATAACAAAATATTAATTTTCTAAACAAATTTTCATTTCTTTATATAATTTTCAAAATTATCTACAAATTATTATAATACTGCACTTGTGCTGTTAGAAAAAGTTACTTGTTGATATAAAAAATTAATTACCTATGTATAATTTGCTGCACAATATCAGGGTGGCTACTCACTTGGAATTCCTCGAAATCCGGGAATTACACGTGAGTTATTGGCTCCGGAAATTATGCGTGAATTTTGGCGAAACATGAAAAAAGGTACAACCGGATGTTTTCTCTATTCCAATTTTTTCTCTGTAGACGTGAAAAATTGCAACTTTCATTAATCCAAATCCCATTAAATTTAAACATGTTTATACCTAGGTAAATGCCCCGAGGCAAGTTTCTCTCAGTTTAGCTTTCATTTCATTTCATCTTTTTTTAGGAAGATAAAGAAAGCTACATTAAAAATAAAACAAAATTTTCTCAATCCGTTAACTTTGTTAGTGTCTTTTGCAGAACAATCTATCTGACAGATGGAAGATTATTACCAAATTATATATCTTGAAGTTGATTAGGTAAATTTTTTGGTACATTGTAATCATACAAACCCTTTACATTGTAAATATTTTTGTGTGTTGAAGGGAGGGTGAGAGTCGGTAATACGTAAGGTTGGAATAGAGAAAACATCTGCTTGTATCCTTGAATTTTTGGAAAGTTCGCCTTGAAAACAAGAAATTTCACTTGAATTTTATCATGGTTCTAGTGACCACCACGAATCCTTTTGCGTTATCCACACTCAAACTCCACCTTTTGTCTGTGAGGATCATTTCATGTGCTGAAAATTATATTTCAACAGAAACATAGTCAGTACTGTAATTATAATCAAGGGGTTTTGGGTTCGATACCCGGTGGAGGCACATAGTGGTTCGGATCCCACTTTAAACTGTAGGTCCATTCCCGATTAGCCTTACTGTGCATAAAGTGGACTTGAAACACCAATTCAATCAATCAATCAAAGCAAATTTGAATGCTGAAACATTTCTTCGCAAGGCGTGAATATCTCTTTATGGTAGTTAAGTGTTTGTGTGTGTGTCGAACCCAGTAGGCTGAAACAAAAATATTTTTTTTATGCCATGAAATTCTCTGACTGCATACCCGAAATTTGGTCCGGGCACAACTAAATCATCACTCAAAACTTTGATTTTCAGTTGATCTGTGCAGCTTATTTCTTATTTAATATATCGCTCGAATAACCGGTACTGCTTAAATATTCACTTTAGCGATCGCTTGACAGTTTCGGTGCCAATGAGAAACGAGGAAAAAGTCGTCTGCTGGGGAGCAAGGAGCGAATGGAAGGCAGAAGAGAGGCGCTTACGTAGACGCTGTTGCGGTCTAACTCACGTGTTTTGTTTGTATCTTGTTGAAGAAGCTTGTTTTGTAAGCGTGGTGCTGATTAGTGTGCGTTTTAAAATATCCAGGATGACATTTATTCTGGTGATATTTGCTTCTGTCCTTATTGTGTTTAGTGTCATCTTAGCTGGAACATTCATGAAGGAGAATTGTGTATATTTGTGCATTTTTGCGTATTTTATTCACAGCCGGGCTTCGGCTTTTCCCAGCACGGAGTTCACGCGGTCTGCAGCGGCAATGCCGCGTGGTTTCTGCTAGAAAAGTGAGCGATCAGCAAGCGCGGGAAGCGGGACAGGTTGTAACAAAACGCGGTATAGCACTCCACTGAGGCTCCGGAAGTTCCGCAATTGTCAATGTCTTCAGCATTGGACCCAAACTGGAACCAGTAGTAGACTTCGTTACTTTAGGGTATTTAGTCCTTTTCACTTTCGAATCACTAGATCTTATAAAGCAACCAATGGACAGTGACTGATCACTAATCGACTTTATGAACTGTCAAACTTACCTCTGAAGTCTTATTAACCAATTCTGTTGTACAGGTCAACCGGGAAATTGAATCCGCGTAATTTATATTCTCATTATATTATTGAACAGTGGTTCCCAAAGTGTGCGCCGCGGTGCCCTGGTGCGCCGTGGCTGGGTTTCAAGGGCGCCGCGAAATGTTCCATTATTTTCACTGGAATGATTATTACTTTTAACATGTAAAATGTTTCTGAATTTGAAATATGTGTATATTTTATAACTAAATCAAGCAGCCCAACCACACTAACTGAGCGTTGCAAGTGCAAGATAGGCCCACATTCTGACTAGGGCGCCGCGGAAAAATCTTGAAACATTAGGGTGCCGTGAAACGAAAATGTTTCGGAACCTATGTTCTAGAACATTCCGCGGATAAAACTATTCGTAAATATTGCCAGTAGTTCGACTCCATCTATTGTTCAAGAACGTTCCCTCTCGCGCTTTCCACAGATTAAAAATTACAACAAATCGTCCTATTTGTGGCACTACCTTTGTTGTGCAGCTTTCAAATGCTGACTATACCCTGTCCCAGCTATGTAGAGCAGGGCCGCGCATATCGGCAGAGGAGGAAAATCGAGTGGTGAAAGCTCAGCGTTGCCAACCGTACGGTCCTGACCGTACATGTACGGATGTACGGTCCAGACCTTAGTCCGTAGGCGAAATGCACGGCTTGTCGAAATTTGCTCTTGCAGTTGTATCCCTAATATTTCCCTAAGAAATTCTTAAACCAATCGTACGGACTTGGAGATAAAAATACGGCCCGTTTGCCATGTGCGTTCGGTATTATCCTTTTCAAAAGTTTGCAACGCTTACAGGAAATCGGGAAACTCCCGTCGCCCATTACACAATCCCGTTTCTCCCACTGTTCATTGGTGGAGCCGCCTCGCGTCAGTACTTGCGCAGAGACTTCTTCTCTTTGGCCTGGTCTACAGTTAGCTGGTACGGAGTTTAGTGTTTATACCGCGTTTGTTACAACCTGTCCCGGTTCCCGCGCTAGTTGCTCCCTGGCTTTTCTCGGTGCTGGGGAAAGTCAAAGCCAGGCAGCCAATTACAATACGCAACGTCGCAACAGCGTCTACGTAAGCGCCTCTCTTCTGGCTTCCATTCGCTCCTCGCAGTCCAGCAGACGATTTTTTCCTCGTTTCTCATTGGCACCGAAACTGTCGAGCGCTCCCTAGCGCGGGAAAGGGGACAGATTGTAACAAACGCGGTATAGGTAGTGCTCAGGTTTGCTGCGACAACACCGAAAGCGCAAGAAAAGTTTAAGTGCAATATTATAAACAACAGGGTTATACGAGCTCCGTCTTGCCTGATTATTAATTCTCTCCTTAAATTATCGTCACATCATTCAAGAAGACAAAATCCTAATTTTATGTAGTGTAAACTGAAAAATTTCCTGGGAGATTCCAGCCCTCTGATCCCCACCTTGGATACGTGCTATTAACAATAACAGGGTTGTAGAACATTCTCCGTCTTGTCTCGATAATCATTTCTCTCAAATTATCACACATTATTCAAGAAGGTCAGGTTATCTTCCCAGGTCCTTCCCCGTTCACCCTGGCTTAGGGGTTAACGCGTTCCGGCAGCCAAAAACCTAATTTTATCTAGCGTAAACAGAAAAATTTCCGGAAGGGTGCTCAACCCCCCTGATCCCTGCCTTAGATACGTGCTATTAACAATAACAGAATATTCTCCGTCTTGCCTCGATAATTATTTCTCTCCTTATATTATCGTCACATTATTTTATTTCACACCACAATAAATCAAAAACCTCATTTTATCTAGTGTAAACATAATAAAACTTTCGGGGGGTACTGAATACAGCAATATTATTTACTTGGATAACACGGGCCTGCATTTTGGGGGAAAAAAATGGGATATTTTCAATTCAATAGATGATTTTGGAAGTATTTTGAATGCTGATCACGGAAATGAGATCCATTTTTTCTCATCACGTCAGGATTTGTCACAATTTCACAAGGAAAATTATCATATTCGCCATTACATCACATTTATTATACAACGCAACAAATAAATTTATACAAGGGAAATTTCGGTTGTTTCAAAACCAATAGATGATTCCGGAAGCATTTTGAATGCTGACCACGGAAATGACATCCATTTCTAGATTTCAAAATTGGAGTATTTGCATTGTAGAAAATTAATATTTTCCACCATCTAATCAGAACCATCTATCAACCATTATATCTTACATTACAGTTAGTTTCTTAGTTGAAAAATAACTCATTATTTGCAAAGTTGTAAAAGTAAGTAACACATCATTCCTTGTTATTCCAGTGGGCTGAGACCTCCGCAAGGATCCGCGACAGAGAGGGACAGGAAGAAGTTCATTTACTACTCCCTCTATGCCTGGGGCTCCACTGCTATCATTTCTATTGTCACCATCGTTATGGATTTTGCACCAGGCATTCCGAACACCATGCTGAAACCCAATTTGGGGAAGAACAGGTGCTGGTTTAAAGGTAAGTGATATGCTTTCTGATTGATTGATTGGATATTAATAAGGGGTATATCAATGCACAGGCTATTTGTCCCTATCATGTATCTGTGAGGACAGGGCCCTTACAGAAAATAAAAATATCAGTGTTAGAAACTTCCTCACTCAACTTCTAAAACTAATATGGTCATAGCCTCCTTACTAACAACTAAATCTCTTCAGATTTCCGTTAGTGTATGTGACCGGTGGCTACCCACCATCGTGAGGAAATTTGGGGAGCTACGAATGAGTAGCGTAACCCGGTCATGAAAGCCTACAAGAACGACTGGGGGTTCCTAGTGCTGACCACATGTCACTCCATAACTGCTTGGAAGAACAGAACCACCTCGGGTGAGGGAATGATTAGGATCAGGTGGTAGTGAAGCTGGCTGTCAATGGGCTGTTGCACCATGGAACAGTTATTATTTATTTATTTTTAAAACCACACTATGATCTGAGGATGAAATATCCTAATCTAGGTTAAAAGCTGAGGCACATATGAAGACTAAGGAGAGGATGCATACAGCTCTACAGAGAATCATATTGAATATAGGCCTGATGAAAGAGCCTTGTTGACTTGTAGCATTGCAGTTACTACAATGCACTGCATGGAAGAGAGGTTGACGTGCTTTCTCAGAAGTGCACCTTACACACCCAATATGCACAGTTACAACCACAATTGCATTGAATATACAAAACAGAAAAAGTTACAAAAAATTTGAAGTAAGTAATTAGAGGAATGGCAGGATAAAGTGTCAAAATTGTTTACTGGGTTATAATGTAAGTCAAACTTAAATACAGGGAATGGTGAATAAGAAACGACTTATCTTAGGGAATAAAATGAACAAATAACACCAAGGATACTTTCGTTACCAGCTTTTATGAACTTGTCTTAAGAAACCAAAATCAATTCTTAAGCCCACTTTATGCTCACACGAGGTAATCAGGACTAGACCTACAGTTTCAAGTCTGATCCAAACCACTGTGCAATGTACTTTCACTGTGGATCAAACCTGGGACTTCTTGATTACAAGATGAGTCCATTACCACTATACCAGCAGAGAGGATTCCCTGAAAAGTCCTGACCTTTTGTATTCATAAATAAACTGATTTGAATTGAATTGAATTGTTGTTTTATGTCCACTTTATGCACAGAAAGGCTAATTGGGACTGAACCTACAGCTTAAAGTGGGACCCGAACTACTATGTGGCTCCACCGGGTATCAAACCTGGGATCCCTTGATTACAGGGCTACGGTACAACCATAAACTGATTTGAGTCCCATACCAATATGCTTAGTCTCAATTTTCAAACTGAACTTTCTTCTTCATCAGGAAAGGAAGGGGAGGTTTGGATTCACAATTGGAAGTTGAGTCTGACAACTTCACTCTTTCAATAGTGTCACTGTGACAGCAGATTGTGATAATGTTCCACGGGTCACAACAACACTATTGGATGAAAGTGAAGTCATAGCGGGATTCAAATTCATGACAACAAACAGTCTTACGGTGTATTCTGTACTGTCTTACACCTTAAATCTATTTTAAGATTTTAATGACTTCCTTCCCTTCCTCAGTGCTAATTGCTAAAATAGCTGGTTCGATATTTTTGCTATCAACATTTCAAAACTTTTTAAATGATGGATATCATTTTCATTTTGAAGGATCAGTTATCTTACTTGTATCTAAAATTTGATATTCTGTTCCAATTGCAAAGTGTAAAATAAAGTTTGTTTGAAAGCTCAAACTTAGATTACAGGTACATGTTGCAACATTAGTAATTTTGATCATGATGTTAATGATGTATGACATGACATGGCATTCATTTGAAACCGAGAATATTAATGAGGTTATTGATTTATTCAGTTTTAAAGTTATGGTTGCCCATGGTACCATGGTATCAATACGAGCAACCTTCCCCCTTACACATCAAATTTTCAAGCCTTCATAACAAATACAATGGGGGGGGGAGGTGCTAGCTTACTAAGAAAAAGAATTTGGCAATTAATTGTATTATTCCTGTATCTACTATTTCTCTCAGAAGGCATGTTGTATTCATTTACTAAATCACTGCTTGAAGTGGAAATTCCTAGCTGGGGGATGCTTGTCCCAGTTTGTGGATAGGTTGCAGGATGCTTGTATGGATCAACAAGGAGACAATGAAGAAGATGCTCATCAGAGGCGAGGCAAGGCATTCAGTCATCAGAAAATTTGTTTCTCTTTCTCTCAACAATTGGTTCTTACCTTTATATGTGGCAATTGAGGTGTTTGTATTTCTCTTTCAAACATAGAGAGAAAGAAGAAAAGAAGAATTGTTGCTTTTTCATATTGCTCAATTTTAGTAGTGCAGTCTGCAAAGTATTTTCTTTCAAGTTTATCATTTTTAGTGTTATTAGCAGTGTTATGAATGTTTTTAACACTGTATAAACAGGCAATTCACAAAAAATCAACAAAACTTTAAAATACAATAACATGCTGCACTGTAGCTTTTATATTTACTTTGTAATTCATACATGCCAATTTGTTATATTATATACAGGAGGAAGAATACAAATTAATAAGATTTCTTAATTCTCATCAAATGGGATAGCATAATTTATCTTTTGTAGTTGTAAGGTCTAGGGTACTGGAGTGAGCTTTTATATTGAACAGACAATGACCTTGGTGTTTACCAGGGAGAAATATTGTCCCCCACCCCCCTTTCTTCCTGGTTGAAAACCCTGACCCTGATATTTGGCAATGACTACGTAAAAGTGTCACACTTCACCACTGGTGCTTATGCAAATTATCCTAGGTGAGGGGACACTTTACACTAATTTTCTTAACTGTTTCAATAGCACCTTCCTGCTCCTGAGGCTATGGGTCCAACTGACCCAGCAGTGGCTACTGGGCCCAAATTAGATGAAGGGCTAGTAGGAAGGAAATGGGGAAATAGAGAAATATAGATCAATAGTTACACATACTGTTAAAAATCTCATTTTTAATAAGTATGTGTAACTATTGATCTAATTCTCTATTACCCCATTTTATCCTATTAACCCTTCATCTAATTTGAACCCACCAGCCACTGTTAAACTGACCCCATCTATGTGGTGGCCTGGATATAAGATATTCATATTTATTTATTATGTATGTACATTATTTTAAATTATAACTTTAATACTGAACAACAAATTTTCACTCTATTTATCTTTGATTCTTTCTCTTCATATAATCTGGTATGTATGTATTTATTTATGTGTGTGTGTGTGTGTGTGTGTATTTCTCCTTAGTATTGTTGGAGGATAGAGTTCTTTCAACATAGATGCATTTACTTAAATTAAATTTTCAGTGCCCTCTTAATTTTTGAACAATATAAAGTGAAAATATACGTTTTCTTAACTTGAAACATTCAGTCAGTGGTGCAACCTTCATGTATCAATTAATTACAATTTTATGCAATGAAATTTATTGTAGAACATATGAAACCATATACATATGTATGTGTATGCATGTATGTATGTATGTATGTATGTATGTACATGTGTATGTATGTGTGTATATGTGTGTAAATGATTCTGTATAAACCACTGAAGTAACACAGCTGATTTTTGAATTTGGCTCCAATATGAATTGTATTGTAAATGGCACATGTCTTCCTTTATTTCAACTAGTGTATAAAAATTGTATAGGATACTTCAATAAAGTGTAATAAAATAATTACAAATTCAGTTTATAATATATTCTTTATTTTTGTGGAACTTAAAGCTATGTACATTTTAATATCTGTAAATGATATCATAGACAATGGCTTATCATTCTTTTATGTTTTTCAGAAAAGATGGCAATCCTTGCATACTTCTATGGACCAATGGCTGCTCTCCTTTTAATAAACCTCATCCTGTTTGCATACACCGCTACCAAAATCGTGGCTGTACGACGGGATACTGCTGTATTAAACAAGGGAAACAGCAGTAGACATGAAGGAACTTCAAGAGGGGACAAACAGAGGTATGTATGAACTGACAAGAATTCATCATAAACAATCAAAATAGTAATAACAAAACTATACAACTTACCAAAAGTTTATATCACATTTCTCTCACTATTGGCTAATCGCAGCAATGAGGATGAATGATGAAGTGGATGAAGACAGATTCACAAAGGGACATCTTAGGCCAATACTCAAACTCAGAACCATCAGTGACATGATCATGTGCATGTCACTCAACTGCTCTGCCACTGAGGCGGCTTATACTGCTTAATGATGATAACCATTAATATATATTTCAAAGCTATATACAGCCATATAAACTAATAATCTCCATTAAGATGTTCTGCATGGTGACAA
The DNA here is from genome assembly GCF_977018435.1 of Lepisma saccharinum. Classification (NCBI taxonomy): domain Eukaryota; kingdom Metazoa; phylum Arthropoda; class Insecta; order Zygentoma; family Lepismatidae; genus Lepisma; species Lepisma saccharinum. The sequence continues at coordinate 38,836,168 of NC_139246.1, forward strand.
ATATGATTATAGCCTGAAGCGATAGATGCAAAATAATATATAGTTATTTTAAGTGGTTTTTATTTTATTTTTCTTACAATGTTTCATCCTGGTATCAGAGAACTTTCTTAAGCCAAGATAACCACACACAATCTACACTTCTCCTAGTCATGTTGTGTGCAGCAGCGGCACCAGGATTAATCATTTAGGTGTGCTGAGGGAGTGCGGAATGAAATTTAGGAGATGCGACGTTGAAAATAAAGAAAACATGAAAAATGCATGCATGTTTTAGCCACTCAATCAAATACCAATCAGCTGTTAGTCATTTATGATAATATGCCCACAAGACTGAAGAATACTAGCGACTTTCTTCATTTTTGCTTGATTTTACAACAACAACAGTATGCTTGGAAATTTGAAAGGAACAGCTTGTTCAAGGAAGACCAATGATATACATGGAATTTTTTGTTACACGGAGAGGCAAGCAAGGTATTTTTCCACGGGTAGGGATGCAAACTGGGCATATTTTCTCCCTAATAGTGTTGCTGTAGGGAGAAAAAATACACTCCTTCAATTTGAAGTTATCATGTTCTTGCAACGCTCTTATAATAATTAACATAAATTACTGTGAAATCAAATTACATGTGTGGATGTCTGCACGTCCAAGATGACATCTGTATTACATCATACACTCCAAGAAATTGGTCATAGAATGTAAACATTCAGACACACCTAATAGTCTTATTGAACTATGTACTGAAATACAAAATAAAATTCTCCTTGACTGTAAAAACATACTTTTTGAACCTTTGCAATACATTGTGAGAGTGTTTTCGGTTGAATGTAGGTTTTTAAGAGGGGGGTGTAGAAGAAAATTAACACCTTCATCCCCCCCCCCGCCCGGTGCTGCCTGTGGTTGTGTGTGGTTATCTTGGCTTGAGAAAGTTTTCTGAAACCAGGATGAAACGTTGTAAGAAAAATAAAATAAAACACTTAAATTAACTGTATATTAATTTGCATCTATAAAAAGTTACTATCTGAACCTTTCAGAAGAACCTAGCATGAAACAATAATTTGGCTATTAGTGAATATGAGTTGTATACAAATAGAAGTTGTAATCAGGGTAGTATTTGAACAATATCTAGTGGGGGGAATTGAGATATTTTATGAATTGTGTACATAAAACTAAACTATGTGGTACAACAGCCCTCTTAGGGCCACGGCTCCCAGTTGGCTTTTTTATTGAGTGACACATGGTCAGAGCGTCTAGTCCCATTACTGCTGGTCTCTGTCTTTATAGACTGGAACCCACAATCTTCTTTTCAAGTAGCTCCCCAATTGTCTGCACAATGCTGGCTCAATACCGACATTTTTGGGTCTCCCAGTAGGAAATTAACCCAGACTTAGTTCTAGGGCCAATACTGTTTCTAATTTATATCGATGACTTTCCTAACAATATCAAATCAGGAAATGCAGTTTTATTTCCTGATGACACTAGCATAGCCATTAGAGGCTGTGATAAACAGGAGCCTGAAACAAATACTAACAATACAGTATGGGACATTTCTGCATGGCTGTCCAAAAATTAATTAACATAAAAAAAAATAGTATTTATAAACTTCATCTACAAATGGAACAAAAGTCCATATAAAGCTCAGGAAACATGGATACTAATAATATCAAAAAGTAACCTTCACAACATTTCTTCTTGAAGATTAGGCACACACAGGAGATGTACTACGTAGAAATTTTCAGTGAAAAATGCAGGCTCGACCAGGACTCTAAGCTGGGTCTCTAGCATACCATGCCATTGCTCTACCACTGAGCTACCGAGCTGGCCCGGCCTCACCTCATTTTTCGCTGTTGTTTTAGCTGTGTGGAATCGTCTCTGCCTAATCTTCAAGAATTAACATCTCTACGCTGGGAGGAACCAGGAAACGTCAAAGCCTACAGTGCTTTAAAGGCAACAGACCCTGTTGCGTAGCACTGACAGAGATAATTCCACGGTATGCCAGAGTCCTGGTCGAGCCTGCATTTTTCGCTGAAAATTTCTAGGTACGGCATTCCTTGTCTTAAAAATAAATGAGACAATAAAGTTAAAAAACACCTTTTATGGTATGAAAATGGCAAAGCAAATCATAAGTCCCTCGACAACTATTTATTCCAATGTAAACTTACATATGGTATTATATTTTGGGGGGAAATGAACCTTGTAGCAATATAATATTTATACTACAGAAAAATTGTTCAGATTTATGGTAGGAGATAAATCTCAGGAATTTTGAAGAAAACTTTTCAAGGGTCTAAGCATCTTGCCACGTCCTGCTTTGTACTTATACCACATTCTCATGTATGTCAAAACAAACTTCTGTTCCTATAAATCAAGCAAAGATATACATACCTATGACACAAGAAACATACTTAATATAATATCCTTACAGCATAACACTATGCTTTATGAAAGAGGTCCTAAATATGTTGGAACTATGGTGCACAACAAACTTCCAACATATATAACATCATTAAATGATGCAAGACTTTTCAAAAAGGAAGTTAGGAGTTTTCTATTGCAAAATTGGTTTCTTTCAATTGATGAGTACTTAAATTACAAGAAACCTTAGTTATAAATGTTCTTACTCTGAGTCATGTTTATCTCATACTGTTCCATACATTTATATCCTAGGATAGTTAAAACATATGTTGTTACTGTAAATTGTTGGTAGAAATTGCTGTTGCTCTGTCTATAATATGTAACCTAAACAGAATACATATTAATATAGGCCTATGTTATTAGAAACTCAATATGCTGACCAAGGCATTTATTTATTATATAATAAAATAAATTACTGCCTTGGTCAGCATATTGAGTTTTTAATAACATGGAAACAAGGCTTAATGGTGTTCTAATGGTGTTATAAAAGGCCTATGTTGCATTGACTGATTATAATTGTATTACAACTGTATATACGAGTATGTATGATTGTGCAATAACCATCTTATGCCTGAATCACATGAGTTGTGTGGTATTGGCTCACTTCTAGTTTTTGCCTCACATGGCACTTGTTTACAAGTAGCTGTACTTGTCGTTATACTTTTGTTCCCATTCTGTAGAGTATACAAGCTAAAAAGATAAACGAGCTATTTTTAGAATGTTCTAGGAGAATAGCTTCTGCTGTTATTAAAAATTAAAATTAAAGTAAAAGTATTTGTGTGGACCAGAAGTTGGCTCAAAAGAAAGTTTGGTAATCAAGGTGTACTCAACAAGCTTTTTCATGAACTGATACACGAGTTACAGTATTCGTTCAGAAAAAAAAATATATTCTTCAACTAAATATGTCAAACATATAATGCACTGGTAATAATAAGGATTTTATTTATTTATTTATTTATTTATTTATTTATTGTTTTGGAAGGCGAAGTTAAGGCACAAGCCTTTTACTCTACTTAACCATCTCTACTTTACATTTTATAAATTGATTTTTATAGCTAACTGTATGTTAAATATATAAAAACTAAAAACATTAAGATACCAAGAAATGAAATATATAAAAACTAAGAACATTAAGATACCAAAAAAAGAAAAACACAAGAAACAATAAAAGAGAAAGATGCAAAAAACATAAAAAATAAAAACAAAAATACATACACACTAAGTAAAAAAAATACATGTAAACATAAACACACACGCAACAAACATAGTCAAATTACAGAAAAAGTCGGTGGGTGTTGGTCCTACCAGTTTACACAAAGGTTTAATTTTATTTCCCTGTTTTCAGTACTGGTAAGTTGACTCCAGAAGATGATTTGTTAATTTTGATTTGAATTGGCCGAGAGAAGACGAGTTTCTTAGTCGTTTGGGAGGTCATTCCACGCTCTGGTAGCAGTGACCGTTAAGGAATTTCCATAAAACGTTGTCTTGTGGGAGGGAATGGCCAGCAGAGAGCTGTCTCTGAAACGGGTGGCAAAGGTGTGTGCTGAACTTAGGGGTTGAAATCGAGAAAGTAGGTAGGACTGCTCTCGCGAGTTTACTATTTTGTAGAGCACTGTAAGAACGTGGAAGAGGCGGTGAGTGGAAAGGTCGAACCAGCCTAGGTCCTTGAAAGCCAGGGTCAGGTGGTCAAAATATTTGATATTATAAATGTAGTGCACACATGGCTAACCACATTTATCATGCACAAATCTCATTGGTTTGGATAAATTCCTATGATATTAATGAACACTAATGCACATCATCTCTGCTACTTTCTCTTTCATTGAGCAGCGAATAATAGCAACCAACACTCAGAAACCACAGACAAAAAACTTTTGCTTACCAAAGTCACAGATTATCTTCATATTACCAAACTTTCACTCTGATAGGTTGTTCCACAGAATCCAGCAGCGAAAGCCAGTTGCAATTAGAACACGCTCTATTCATCAAAACCAGTCTAGCAGCCAGCCTCACAGCCATCATTTCCACCCAACTAGCCAGTCTAGCGCCAACTAGGGCATTGCTACTGGAAATCCAGTTCCATCTGATTCAGCCTTTAATTGTAATTTACTGTCATCCATTACATAATGTAATGTATTGACCTGTTCAACATCATTGTACATGGTACACCAACTGACTAATCTTGCACCAAAGGTTACAACAGTTACAATTTGGCTATGCAGAAATTTGATACACATACTCACACATATACATATACCCCCTACACAAGTACAAAAAATTAGCAACCAAAAGAAGGGAATATGATAGCTAAGGGGAGAGCGAATTCCCCCTCATCCATCCCTTTCAAATATCAGCCCTGTTATAATCAATATTGTATTAATTTTGTGCATCAGAAAACAGTGTTAACATCAGATTTCACATACTCCTCTACACAGAATTACTCTATGAAAATTATTTTGTACACTGTAAAGCTGTAAAATATATTCTTAAAATCAGTAGAGATAATATTGTCCTCACTGTTATTTGATGAATTCCCACATCGGACTGAATTCACCTTTATGGGGTAGTTTTTTGTTGTTCAAATCAGAATTCATCCTTAGCGCAAAAAACATAATGTTTTGAAATGGGTGCTGATGGCATGATCTAGTTTTTTTTAAAAAAATGTAAGAAGATTGCTGTACATATGAAAGATGATTAGAAGGCGGATTTTTGCATATTTCTTCCCTTGAGGAAGAACGGATTCAATCATTTCACTTGATTGGAAACACTTTGACAAAGTTTTATAGTGCATATACGAGTAAATGCACATTTGAGGTGTTGGTGCATTTTTTATATATATATATATTTTTACATATATTGGAACGAATTTAGTGTAATCAGTTATTTCAAGTGTGCCTCTTCTGTTTTATTGTCCTTTGTGTCAAGAGTAACCTATATTACCCAAGGACATCCAGTAACAGGAAACTACTGTTGTTGCAAGGGTAAAGAAAACCACCTTCCCACTGATCACCAACATCAAAAAGATATGAGTCATAGTTCCAGGAGCCAGTGACAGCTTAGTGGCATTATTTGTTGGTTAGCTGTTGATACATTGTCTTCATAAATCTGTGTGAGTGCCTGTGCCTGAGAAGGGGATAAAGGATGCATGCTTCTGGTTGAAACTGTTCATCACTTGAGGGGGGGGGGATGCTATATATACCAGGTGGCGCAAAAGTCAGTTTACCCAAAAAGCACACTGATAATAGTATTACAATAGTGTATGTGCTTCTTGTGCTAAGTAATATTTTTTAGGTATATGGTAACATTGTCGTGTGACACTTGTAACAGTGCACTCATTTTTCTGTTGTCAACAGTTGAGTCTCTGCCTTGTTGTAGTGTGGTTGTTTGTCGTTAGATGACACATTTAAAGAGTGGATAGGATGCCGTGGTAGTACCATTGATTGACCTGAGCATTCTTGTGATTTGACGCCATGCGATTTTGCTTTGTGGGGAATTGTTAAAGATATGGTATGGTATACTCATCATCACCGGCAGATTTGGATACACTGAAAGACTCAATTATCTATGCGTTTCATGTCATTAACAATGATTCAAGTTTACTGCATCGTATTTGCAATTAATTCTGTTGTTGATCGTTGCACACAATGGAGGACACTTTGAACAAAACCACTGATACTGGAATTTTGTGTATCTACTTGTATTTTGTATGTATACTTGAATTTTGTGTATAATCTTGAATTTATGTATGGGTAAACTAAACTGACTTTTGCACCACCCTGTACATATGCTTATGATTCCAAAGAATATACTGGAACATTCCCTCCCGACCACTCCATCCAGTGTAAGAATGAATTAAAAATAAAAGCATGTAATGTGACACCTGAAGTTTGGACTTGATTCCATAATTCAGATGTCAGCTCACTTTTAGATAAGATGACTGAAATAACCCCCATTCCCATGGAAATAATCAATAGAATTTCTCTCGAGCCACGTGCATCTCTTAACATCCACTCCATGCTTGCTGTGGATGTTCGACAGTTAAAACCTTGTAATAACAAAGGATTGAAGAAAAAATTGATCCAACAATGAAAGAGATATGAAGATGTGGCTACTACTGTCAAGTCTACTCTGACCATATAAGTATTAAATTTAATATCTTAGATATCTAGAATAATTTCTTGTGGATCACATGGAAATTTACATACAGTATTATTTTCACACACATCAACTTATGGGTCCCTCCTTCCATGCCCTAAGGACTAAGCACACCATTTTGAAAGTTCAAAGTCCTTTCTGTAGCAGGAAAGTACCAGTTCATTCTTCGAATTTCTCGCATTTTTTTGGAAATCAGAATACAACTATTTATCAACAATAGCATCCAAAAACAAAGTTGAAAAAAATAGGTGTCTTTTTGGTCTGAAATATTTGATTATTACAACTTTTTGTCTATGTATTCCATATATATAAGAATACTGTAGTTGGAAATTGGTCCTTTGGGCCAGGGTTTCATGGATTTGTAAACTCTGTGAAACAGTTGTCTTCAACAATAATAGTATTTTGACTGTGTAAGACCAGTTGCTGTGGATATCTATGCAACTTTATTAATTTCTTTTACAAATTTTGCATGTAATGGAGAGCATTTTTACTCTTGTTTAGCATAATGATCCTGTTATAGCAAAAGCCTAAAATACGCCCCAGCAACTAGTCATCATTTCCTGCTTTGTAAACAGTCTTTTTATTCATAAAAAATACAAATGACATATATACAATATTTTTCACTATTCACATTGATCATTATAAGCCAACTATGCTGGAACATATGGGTCTATAGGCGGGCATTACTTCGAATCTTCAAATTCAGTGGTCAGTGACATGCCCCAGAAAGAGGGTGTGTATTGGTGCAGTCATAAAGCACATGTACTGTGGATTGTAATACACAAAAATTTTAGGACATTTTTTAACAATTTATAGTGCATATTTTAAGTCACTTTGTCAGTTTTTAAAGCATATATTAAAGCACGTATATAAAATAATTTGGTCTCTTATAGTTCATATAAATCCGCCCCCTAGTAATGACTAATAGGGAAAAGTTATAACACTTTACTAATGTTTTTTTTTAAAAGTTACTTCCGTACCTCTTTAGCCAAATCAGAATACTGATTTGAACAACCACAAAGTATATGCATGTAACCCCGAATTCATATGCAAGATCAAGAGGGTCCAGAAGGAGGCAGGACATTGTCCACTTCACCCTAAAATTGTATATTTCACACATATCATTCCAGTCATAATAATTTGTGTTAATTAATATAAGAGACTGATAATTACAAGTAAATAAATAAGAATTGGGAGCACATACATAATGCAATTGAATCAGCAGCTAAAGAAAGTATAGGATACCATAAACCAAGAAAAAGTAAGAAATCAGGCTAGACTTAGATGGTTATATAACTCTGATGATACAAATCTAAGCAATTATAATAGAAAAAAGCGTGAAGTTAGCCGCACATTTCAAAGTAAAAAAGAGATTACTTGAAAAGCAAAATTAACGAAATTGAAACAAACAGCAAAAATAAAAAAAATTATCAGAGATATGTATAAAGGTGTAAATGAATTTAGAAAGGGGTGGCAACCTAAAGTAAACTTGATAAAAGATAAAGATGGTGATTTTCTAGCTGACCCAAGCGATATTCTAAATCGATGGAAGAACTACTTTAATGACCTTTTAAATGTCCATGTAGATGATAAATCAGAAGTAAATGAAGTGCACACTGCAGAACCTTTAGTTCCAGAACCTAACTTGACTGAAGTTAAATATGCTATTAAAAGGCTAAAGAATAACAAAGCACCTGGCACTGATTTAATACCAGCTGAGTTAATGAAATATGGTGGAAATTCCTTAATATGTCAAATTCATAAATTAATTTGTTTAATATGGAATAAAGAAAAAAATACCTCAACAGTGGAAAGAATCCATAACTGTTCCTGTGTTTAAAAAAGGTGATAAAATGAACTGCAATAATTACCGTGGAATTGCTCTAATCTCAACAACATAAAATATTATCTAACATTCTATTAACAAGACTAACCGCATATGCTAATGAAATTATAGGTGATTATCAATGTGGATTTATTTGTAACAGATCAACTACAGATCAAATTTTTCCCATCAGAGAGACACTTGAAAAAAAGTGGGAATATAATCAAAATGTCCATCAGCTATTCATTGATTTCAAAATGCATATGATTCGGTCAAAAGAGAAAAATTATATAATATATTAGTCGAGTTTAGAATACCTAAGAAGCTTGTAAGTATGATAAAAGTATGCACCAGTGAAACAGAAAGTAAAATTCGTGTGGGTATTAATGTGTCTGACAAATTTACAATTCATGATGGGTTAAAACAAGGAGATGCATTATCTCCATTGTTTTTTAAGTTTGCCTTAGCATATGCTGTTAGGAAGGTAATAGAAACTAAAGAAGGACTGAAATTAAATGGTGTGACTCAGTTGTTAGCATATGCAGATGATGTAGACTTATTAGGGAATGATATAAATACAATTAAGAAAAATGCTAAAATATTTTTCAAAACTGCTAAAGAGATAGGTTTGGAAGTTAACAAAGAGAAAACTAAATATATGGTTACAGGCTAAAACCAAGTGTTAGGTAATAATCAAAATCTAATTACTGATAACAACTCATTTGAACCAGTTTCCAAATTCAAATACTTAGGAGTAATATTAACAAATGAAAATTATATTAAAGAGGAAACAAAAAGTAGGCTTAATTCAGGAAATGCATGTTACTTCTCTCTTCATAAACTTTTGTCTTCTCGTTTAATATCTAAGAAACTAAAAGTTAAAATATACAAAACAGTAATTTTACCTGTAGTATTATATGGGTGTGAAACTTGGTCCCTTACATTGAAAGAGGAACATAAATTGAGAGTATTTGAAAATAAGATACTTCGGAAAATCTTTGGACCTAAAAGGGATGAGGAGACAGGTGAGTGGAGAAGGTTACATAATTTAGAACTACATAATTTGTATTCATGTCCAGATATTATTAGAATAATTAAATCAAGAAGACTTAGGTGGGCAGGCCATGTGGCACGAATGGGAGAGGAAAGAGGAGTTTACAGGATTCTTGTTGGGAAACCTGATGGTAAGAGACCTGTAGGAAGGCCAAGACGAAGATGGAGGGACAATGGTGAGAGGGACCTAAGGGAAATCGGTAGGGATGGAAAAGAGTATATAGATCTTGCTCAAGATAGGGACAGATGGAAGGCCTGTATTGCTGCAGCCATGAACCTTCAGGTTTAAGAAGGCTAGAGTGTTAGTTAGTTAGTTAGTTAGATAATTACAAGTAAGTTTGGTATAGATTGTTGGAGGAACATGATAACTTCAAATTGAAATAGTGTTTTTTGGGGGAAAATGTCCTGATCCTTCCCAGAAAAAAACAATTTTTTCTCCTTCCTCCTTCATGCCTAATTTTTCATCCCCAAAACACAAGGTAAGGATGCAAAATTTCCTTAAGTGACTTTGATAAGAAAAAAATTCTCGCAAAATGCAGTGCCTACGGGTACACGAAGTTCTTTGATGAGATAGCTATCTTGTGTGTGTTGAAACTAGAGTGACACGGTACTTTTACTCGCTATGATCCATGCGGTAATTACAAAATGGCCATCAACGCCATGACAGAAAAAAGTTGTGTGCACACATAAAACGAACTATTCACATTCGATAAACGTATAGTACGTACATACTAATTAAGGAATGTGTTCCAGGATTAGTTTCACGTCAGTTCTATGAAGTAAAAAGGGTTATTTGTACCCACTTTATGTAATATAAACTTTGCATGGTATCGGTCGTATACTACAGGTCAGTGGTAAAGACTCATTGATAATACCTTCTTTACCAAGAGAAAACGTTTGGTAAAAACGATTTAGTTGTTTGATCATTTTGAAAAACAACTCTTTATTATTGTTGTTTCATAGAATTTATGTAATTTTTCACAATGTTATGGATGTTGGGAACAACAACATAATCCGTATATAAATTTTATGTAAAAGTATAATTTTGAAAGTTATTAAAATATTTCATAGGTGAATGTGGCCTAACGTCGAAATAGTTCAGACTGAATGATATAACATTGGATATTGGAAAATACTATTGTTACCTACTAAACAATTGTTATTTTTTTCTCTTATTTTTTTTTTGCACACTACAGTTCAAGTTCAGGATTACACAACAAATTGTAATAAATGAAAGCTTAATTAACATCCATGTGTTATAATTTTAGCTGTTTGCTCATAAACTATTTAGTGTCAATAGCAACATATATGTATGCTAATTAAGATATTCCTTTTCAGCGGGGTGACCATTATGTGCATACTGAATTGCAATGGACCAGTAAATGTTTTGTGGGGTAGAACCCAGTCACTTGTCCAATAAAAATTGAGTCATGAACAATTATGTTTCTTCGTATGGGATAAAATTAATGAACATGTACATAAGTTATTCAGAATTACTGTAACGTACAAAAAGGAGCACAGAACAGAAGGGGGGATTTTTTATGTTAAATTTGGTTCCAAGAAAATATTTGTGGATATCCTTGTGTACTAAAATTATGCACAGGGTGTTTCAAAAGTCAAGTGACCAAACTTCCAATTTAATTGAATTAGATTAAACAATTTCTTTGGTTGTACATGCATATATATTATTCTTCCCATTGCGAGTTAAAGTACTGTGAAACTCCAAACGGCATATCCGGTGTCACCGTACGGTTGTTATATGAAAATCGGAATGAATTGAAATTTTGTGAAACTTAGGAAATTTTGGTTGGTTGGGGATTGATGATGGGATATTCATGTGACATGAGGGTGTGGGCTACCATGCCAGGTGTGTACTGTTAAAATCTGTAAGGTGCTAATTTCACATCCAACCAATAAATGCCTAGTGATATGTTAAAATAATTGCATCTCATGTAATTTTTGGAAAGTTTAAGAAATTTTATGGCGATTTAATCAGGGGTGATTCCTCCTTGGAAGTGCCAGATAGCACAGACAGCTTGCTGCAAGCATACCATGGCAAGCTAAGTAGCTAGCAGCAAGCTTGCCATGGCAAGCTATTAGCTGGATGCAAGCTTGCATTAAGCAATCTAGTTACCAGAAGTGGAAGTTGCAGCAAGCTTGCCAAGGCATGCTTTAATCAAGCTTTTCATAACTAGCTGTAAGCTTACAGAATACAATGCAGGAAGTAAACCATAATGTGTATCTTTAAGCTAAATTTATATATATCTCTATATAAACATGGCTGTAATGTACATTGTATGTATACACATATATGCATAACAGCAAAACTAGAAACAATTGGGGCTAATTAACAACAAACACCTGTTTGTAACGTCACAGCTTCTCTTTGCAGCTTATAAAAAAACTTTTTGTGCTCCCCCAAAATAGGCAATAGTTAGGCTGACGAGTTTGACGAACTAATCAATTTCTAACTATACACTGGTAATATTTTTTTTCTTTGCAGTACTTAGCTCCTGATTATGTAGTCTGGGATAAAAATATTTATCATGGGAGTTTCACTTTTATTCACCACATTTTTTTTTCTGATCTTCGTTGCAACTTCAATAATCACACATCTTTCGAAGGATAATAAAACACATTTTTTCAATAATTACAATCAAAATTATCCTTATTTATGTTACTAAAACTTATGTTTATTTTACATTTGAGTTGCACTGACATCTAGTGTACACCGCATGAAATAAAAGCTTTGGTGCTTTATTCACACTGGAATTAATTCCACTGTATTTCAGTTTTATTTCATTTTGTCACTATTGTTTATGTTTAATAAGTATCTCTATTGTTATATTACATCGAGCTTGCCATGTCAAGCTTGCTTGAACAAGCTAAAAGGAAGCTATCGCAAGCTTGCCCTAAGCTTATGTGCTATCTGGCACAGTTCATTTAGACTTGCTACCAGTTCTCTACTTTTTAGGAGTTTAATAATAATGCATGTTATAAAATTATGAGCGCAATGTACATACAATTGATTAGGTTAGCTACTGTCAAGAGTTGACTGGTGCCGCTCGGTTCCTTCCAGCCATGCCCAAAGACGATGTACACACAGGCTTGTCTGCCGCTCATGAGGAACATCAGCGGTCATCCTACAGACAGATGGGTGAGGATTGGAAAAGGGGCAAGGGGGAAGGTTGCGATTTTTAAAGATCCAGCGAGGAAGCATCGAGGGGTTCCTACATCAGTGGTGCCAACCCCATCAAAATGGTTCTAAACGTAGCACAGTTTGATCTTTATTGGCCCCTATCATCCTGCTTTCGGCATAATGGTTAAATCTAGTATAATCTGCAAACGAGAGTCCCTGGGAGAGGGAAATCAATTACAAAGGAATAGGTTTTCAGGAAATTGAAATAAAATTATGTCCAAATCTTATTTATACTTCACCAGCGGAATTGTTTCAAATAAAAGGGAGTATGCATACACAGCGACATGCTTTTTTTTTTTTTACAACCATGCGACGATTCATCCTCTATCTTTTCTTTATCCTGTCGATTATGTTATTGAGGAGATTTTACGGCAGTAAATCGATAGAAGGTTGGAGGTAAACAAACCATTTTCTCAAACCGTTTCAAGTTCTATGCTGAATCCATCTTGTTTGTTGAGCCATTCTACACAATTTTGTTGTCCAAGGCAGAAATTTATTTTATTATAAAACATAAACTAAATGTAACGTTTCAACCTTCTAGCAAGGTCTTCTTCAGACTCTGCACCAAGTACAAATGTAACAAGGTACAAAACATGTCATAGAAACAAGGCTTAATGGTGTTTAATTAATTATAAATCCTAGGACAATTTAGAAGCATTTAGCATAATTTCAGATTTTAAGCAACACTTTTTATTATCCTCAATCCACAAGACAGGGAGAGGAGACAAAATCGAAATTCTTGCAAAATCTGAAATATCGTCATGTATTTTCGTTGGTTTTTATAGGTTCACATTAAAAAAAATTCATAGTTCAAGGGGTCAAGGGCCCCTTCACCTTGTGCGTGGGCCTGCAGGTAACATTCTAAATGCAATGGATAGTACGAGCGATTTGTGCGACTGTAATTGAATGCATTTTTCAAACCTTCCTCAGTTTACCATAACTTTTTCCTACACTTCAAAAAAGCCACGAGTCGTCACTGGATTTAATATTACTTTTTTTTTTTTTCAGATTGGTTCTCTATGTGAAGCTGTTTGTCCTGATGGGTCTAAGCTGGATAACAGAGATCATATCATGGGCCGTTGGAGGACATGACTACTACTGGTATGCCACGGACATCGTCAATCTTCTGCTTGCGGTCTTCATTTTCATCATCTTCGTGTGCAAGAAGAAAGTGCTGTGTTTGCTGCAGAACAGATTTCCATGGCTAAAATTCAAGTTCTTGAACAATCAAACAAGGGGAAGCAGTCCTACACAGAGCACATCGTTGTCCCCCAATTCCATATCAATGACGAACTTAAACACTGCGACAACCATAAACACAAAAACATCTTAAATTTATTGTGCTTGTTGCTTTGTGTGTGAAAGCAAATACCTGCAAAGATTCTCTACCAATCAAATGGCAACAAACATGGCAATGTGTACAAATATGTGTGTGTGTGCGTGTGTCTTTGTGAGTGTCTAGAAAAGTGTTATGCTCTCTTTAGTGATTATTATGTACTTGAATGGGCATTATATGAACTGCTATGTAGAACTTGTATGTTGTGTTTGTTCATATGTGATCTGATGTACTAAGTGTCGTGCTATGTGTATATATTAGTGTAATAAATGTAAGTGTACATACAATTATTAAACTTGAAATAGGTAAAATGCATAAATTTGTTGGAAGCTGTAAATGAAATATACTCAGCTATATAGGAAAGTGTCCCTCGAAAGTAAAATTTACACTCATCAATATCTTATGGATAACATTCGACAAATATGAAGCAAAGATATCCATTGTCACCTAAAGGTTTCTTTAAATGGAAATTTCAAAACTTTTATCAATACAGGGGTGCCAAAAAAATGTATACACACTTTGTATGCTTATTGATAACGCCAGTGTTTATTAAGACACAGTTCATTTTGAAAATTCAAAATAATGTACAAACATGAAAAAAAAATTCCTCGTCAATGTCTGTTTTCAAACTCATGACTTTTCTGGTGCAGGCCCTCCTGGAAATGCAAAGAAATGGAATTTCCCGCATCAAGAAAAATTTCGTTCAGAATATTTACATATTCTTGTTTAATCGCTGCCTTCAATTCGTCAACTTTTGCTGATTTTGTACTGTAAACTTTGAATTTTATGTATCCCTGTACTAAGAGTCTAGTGGCGTGAAGTCTAGTGAAGGCAGAGGGTATTCTTCTAAAATTGTTTGTCCAATCCATCTGTTTGGCATATCTTTCCAAATATCACTCACAAAACTCCACTCTCTGTTCCACACCATCTGCGCTCTTCTTGGATTGTAACTCTTCCATTACCAGTGCTTCAAAATTAAATGGACGCTTGAATTTGAAATTTCTATTTCACAACCCATTTGCCACACAGATTTTCTTGAACTCTGGCGATACGTTTCCATCAACTTTTCATGTTGACATTCTGAACAGTTCTATTTGCTTCAATTCGACTGATGGTAAGTCACGTAGTTGGATCTGCTTGAAATTCTATCCCAAACTTCGTTTCAAACTTCCAGCAACACTTTAGGATACATTTCCTATGTTCAAAGCTTAGTCTGCCTTCACTCATTATTTCTGAAAAAGTCAGAAAATTACGTGAGTTATCAGCTTTTAAAGTGTGCATACATTTTTCTGGCACCCCCTGTATTAATGTGCAAGAAATATAAATACAGCGAAACTAGTACTCACTTTTATCCGCGAAGCTGTTTTTTTTTTTTCGATTAATTTCAGTGGCCACTGCCACCATTCTCATTGGAACTTGACTCAAGTGAGTACTAGTTTCTCCATATTTATATACTACCGCGTCTCTCTTTTCCCTTGGGCCTCCCCCATGGCGCAGTGGTAGCGTCATTGCCTTGTAATCAAGGGGTCCCGGGATCGATACCCGGTGGAGGCACAAGTGGTTCGGAACCCACTTTAAACTGTAGGTCCAGTCCCGATTAGCCTTACTGTGCATAAAGTGGACTTACAACACCAACTCAAACCAAACTCTCTTTTCCCAATTATGAAAGAAGTATAAGTTAAAATTTTTAAATGACATTGCCTTTCTGTCTGAAGTTGATACACACAATAAACCATTAATTCTCCTCTTCAACAGTACTTTTATTAGTATTTGTAATCTTTAAGAATATGTACTGAACCCATGCATTATGTATTTTTATTAGCAATATTGAGAGACCATGTCAGAGGGGAAAGGGACTATATTTCAGAACATTATCTAATTTCAAAATTATTAATTTTCTTTTAATGAAAATTCTCCTCAGGCTGAAAGATGAAACAACTATGACCAAAATAAAAAAATTCTTCTTTTTTTTTTTAAGCCATTAAAAGACAGAATGTATATCTTTCACTGCAGCATATGATTATCCCCCTTTTTGCCTTGGTTGTTTAAGAGATACATCCCCATGAAGATTCAAAAACATCACTAGTTGTTTAAAGGTTAATATTAAGTATCTTCATAAGACTGTAGAAAACTTCTTACGTCACGTGCTGGCAACATATTTGTTAAACACTAAAATAACACACAAACAGCACGATAAAAAACACTTAGGAGTTCATCCAAGCTTTCAACTCCTTCACAGAGTCATCTTCAGGGCTGGTCGCTCTCGCAGGTAACGACAACCGCGTCTGCTCCGTCTTTCCTCGACCAGCCCTGAAGATGACTCTGTGAAGGAGTTGAAAGCTTGGAAGAACTCCTAAGTGTTTTTTACCGTGCTGTTTGTGTGTTATTTTAGTGTTTTAACAAAGTATCTTCATGTTATGTTTTAAACAAAATTCCCTGAATTCAATTTGATTGTATCAGGGAGATACAATTTTTGAAAAACATTGAGTCAGTTCAAACACTTGAGTTATAAGTAGGGGGTGAATTTTTGCATATTTGCATGTTTTACCTTGGGGAAAATTCATATGCTTTCAACGGAGTCATTCATTTCACTTGATCGACTTGATGTAACTGGCAAAGGTTTTGGTGCATATAAATGTATATTTGAGATATTAGTGCATATTTGAGTATAATCTGCATATCATTGCATATATTGGAAGTAATTTTCATGTAATTGTTCATTTCAAGTTTGCAATTTTCATTTTTGCTCTTTGTGCAGGCCTCCCTGATGGCACAGTTGTTGCATCATCGCCTTCTAATCAAGGGGTCCCAGGTTCGATACCCGATGGGTGCACATAGTGGTTCGGATTCCACTTTAAACTGTAGGTCCAGTCCAAATTAACCTTTCTGTGCATAAAGTGGACTTAAAACACCAACTCAATCAATCAACTTTTGCTCTTTGTGTCAAGAGTAACCTATATCATCTAAATGAGACTTTAGTTAGTTCAAGGACATCTGTTGTGGCAAAGATCAAGAAAACCACCCTCCCACCAACCATCAACATCTAAAAGAAATGGTTACAGTTCCTGGTGTCAGTGACAGCAGCAAGGTGGCATTGCTTGTTGATTAGCTGTTCATAAATGGGTGCAAAATCCTGGGGGGACGGAGGATTTCTCCATCAACAACTTTGGCCTCAAACATTTCCGGGGAGAGAGAGTTTTTTGTTTAACAACATAAGGTGAGCATTTGCCTATGATTTCAAATATACATTACTAAGTATAATATCGAAAACACATGCAGAGTGGTGTGATTGTGAGTGTTGAATGCTGTCTCTTTCTTTCTCTTTCACAAGAGATCGTGAACAGATCTACACCAACAAAGATATATGCAAAGTAAATGTAAAACTAGAATGCAAAACAAATGTAACTAAGAAAGCCAATTGATTTATATTAATAGAAAGCAAAAACGTATAAAAATAAAACTACTTCAACAATTTTTGTAATTTATTGACATCTGTAACAAGCTCAACAAAAATGAATTATTTTGCTATTTACAAATATCTGATAATGAAATGTAAAGGTAACAATTAATTAATTTATATGTGTTTAATGATAATGTATTTCTAAGTATTTAGTAACATTATATATATACATTATACATTATATATATATATATATATATATATATATATATATATATGTGTGTGTGTGTGTGTGTGTGTGTGTGTGTGTGTGTGTGTGTGTTGTGCTTTCTCCCCCACCAGCCTTCAATGATTTCACACCCTGTATGCTTCAAATAATGTACTCGAACCTTCCCTCCCAACCTGGAAATTTTTAAAATACTACACTGGTGTGTGCTATTCTCTATCCACTGTAAGAACAAAGTTAATGTAAACAAAAGCATGTCACTAGAGAAGTTGTGACTTATTCATTAATTCTGACAACTCATTTTTATATAATGTGTAAGTACATAAAATAAGGCTCCCCTCTTCAGTACAGAAGCTTATGTAAGTGGTATTCATTTGTCAAATGTTCTACATTCTTATGCTGTTGAACAGCTGCCATCAGAATTAACCAATGGAATTTCTCTCATGAACACATGCATTTATTCAATCCACTACATTCTTGCTGTGGACAGACTATAATTAGAAATTTGAAATCCAAAAGGGTGAAGAGAAAATTGCTTCAACAATGAATAGAAGGCAACAATGTGGTTACCACATATGTCAGAGTTATTCAATGTTAAGCCTACTCTGAGCATTTAATTATCCAATTTAATAACTTAGGCATCTAGAATAATTTACTGAGGTTCACATGGAAATTTACATACACTGTTATTGTTAATATTGTTACATGTTATTACACTGTGTGAATTAAGGTTTTGCTTCGTTGGGTGGGAGGTGGGGGGGGGGGTGGATGGCCACTGAGTGGCGTATTTGTGATTCATTTCGTTTTTTTGGGTATGCAAATTTGTAAGTTATCAGTATAGCCTGGATTTGTATGTAATTACATATTCTATTCCTTTCTAGATACATACCTTGAACAGGAAGATATCAATAAATTATATAACTGACATTATTTTGCATAAGTTTTGTTACATATTTTTACATATTTGCCAGGATATTACATATTTTACATTTTTGCTAATTTACTTTACATAAAACAACATATTTTTGGTACATTTTTCCTATCTTGATCCTTTTTCCTGTATTTTCAATTTCTGAAACATGAATAAGAAAATTTCTAGCTTATGTGATGTCATATTTTCTAATCAATGAGATTCTTAGTGCTTATGGTCACCTAAAATTGACTAAAAAAAAGGTAAAGTGCTCCCCTGTGCTTAGCACCACGCCATGAAGGCGTATAGGGGGTGTGGGTGTAACGCCGCACACTTTCTTGATCCGGTCGTGAGTGGTGGTGATGTGATCAGCACCACGCCCCTGACCGCCTTTACCTCCCAGGGTTTCCACCAGGTACCCATGTTATTCGACGCTGGGTGGATGCCGGGGCCGCTTCCAACGTTAGAAAAGTTCCCGGATTTGAACCGGCCGGGGATCGAACCTGGGACCTTTAGCATGGTAGTCAGACGCATTACCGACTGAGCCACCGCGGCCTAAAATTGACTGCCAAGTCAAAAGGCAGGCTGAAGTCCGAAAAGAAAAGAAAAATACGGGAACTGTTATTTATCGAAAGATGCTGGAGTTTCTCTCCCCCACTTCCCTCTGGTTATATATTTCAGTTTCGCTTTTAGATTTAGGCAAAGCATTTAGAAACTTGGCATCGGTGGACAAGAAACTTTCCTGTACGTAGCGAGTTACATGCAAAGTAGCTATGTATTTTCATTCAGCTGTTCTTTCTGTAGATGCTTCTTTTTACAATTTGTTTCAAAAGTTACAAAGAGCTCTTTTACATATTATAAAATAATTTGCGATGTGAAAAGTAATTAATAGTTGAAAAAAATTGTTTCTTAAATATGTACGCGTTGTTTATGTTTACAAAGTTGATACAAATTTTAATTGGAACAATTTCCATAACAACTTATGTCTTTAAACTTATGCTGAATATGTTCAAATAAAATAAATATCTAACAGAATTCTTGACATTACTTGGATACTCGATTACATATTATTTGATACTACATATTCTGTTGATAATACTGGAGGCACATAGTGGTTCGGATCCCACTTTAAACTGTAGGTCCAGTCCCGATTAACCATGCATAAAGTGGACTTAAAACAACAAATCAATCAATCAATCTTTTGATAATACATATTTAGGTACATATTTTATCAATTGTTACATATTTATGTACATATTTTGTACTTTGATATTACATAAAAATCCAGGGTCTAGTTATCAGTCAATAAACTAAATTGTTGCCTTGCAGTTGTAAGTATCTTAGAACATTGGTTGTAACGTAGATCATTAAATCTTACGATAACATTTACATGTAACTCACAAACATTTAGAATATTTTCAAGGACCAAATAATAAAACTTTTAGAGAGTGATCTACGTGAAACAATGGAAAAGAAGAAAAATACAAATGAACCAGGTAATACTTGGAGTGATGTAGTTAGGCAGAACAACAAAAGTAAACGAAGTGTATGTTCAACTAGTGAAGCAAATGCAATACCAAGATGCATACTGGATTCGCTTCAATCCAGTGCCAATCGCAAGCTCTAACAGATATTCAGCCTTGGAAAAAATAGAAGATGAAGAATGCATTGGAAAGGAAATGAACTGCAGCAGAAATGGAATACACAATGCTCAGGTAGGGTATAACTCGATCAGTGCAAATAAGCGCAGGCCTCCAATCCTGTGCCGTGTGAAAGAAAAAACTGTACCTACAGCCAGTGTAACAAGTGTACAAAATGACAATACCAAAATTCTCATTTTCGCAGACAGTCATGGACAAGAACTTGCAAAACGTATCCATGACGAATCTCAAAAAAGACTCTGCAGTGCCGTAGTAAAACCAGGTGCGACCTCGCAACAAGTCACAGAAACATTACTGAAAGATTCCAAAACTCTGGGCTCGGATGATTATGTTATAATCATCAGTGGAACAAATGATGTTGCAAAAAACCAAGGGTGCAACGTAACCCGTACACTTAAACATAACCTACCTAACCTCACTCACACCAACGTAATCATAGGAAAACTCCCCCATCGCCATGATCTCATAAATGCTAGCTGTGTAAATAAGGAAATTGAAAAAGTGAATGAAAAACTAGAATCTGTGTGCAAACGCTTCGTCAATGTCAGTGTTTTGCAGTTAGACACATTAGAGAGAAAGCTACACACCAAGCATGGCTTGCATCTGAACAAAACCGGTAAAGATTTTATATCAAAGAAGATTGTAAACTTCATCCATATGAAGAAGAAAAATGAACAGAAAGCCATTGCTCTGTGTTGGAAAAAGGAAGACACTGTACCTGCGAGTGACATAAATACCATTAATGAAACTTTCTCTCCCCATAGTGAAGTGAAGTTGTCTGTAAATAGGACTAGTGCAACAGAGGAATGTGTTTTCAGTGATACTAATTATGGTGTGAGTGAATTGAGTGATACTAGCAAAACTGTGCATAAGGGCAATGTAACCACAATAAAAGGAAATGGTGAAAATGAATAAACAATTGAAAACAATAAAGGTACCCTTCGAAAATCTAGGAGGGAGAAAAAAGTACCAATAACACATGATAATACTTTTTTATGTGTAAAGTAACTGGAACACTGGATGGTATGGTAAGCTCTAAAAAATCAGAAACCTTGAACATATTTCATCAAAATGTTCAAGGCTTAAATACGGATAAGAAAATGATGTTAGAAATCCACATATCAAATTTCTCAGAAAAAATAGATGCACTATGCCTCACAGAACATTGGCTAAAACAAGAACAACTCAAATATATAAATATCCCATGTTATAATCTCATATGTAGTTATGCTAGGCCAACCATAAGTAGGGGAGGGTCATGTATATATGTAAAGAATGACATAGAGGCAAATGAGTGCACAAAATTTTTGCATCTAAATTTAGAAAAACATTTCGAAGCATGTGTAATGGAATTACCAAAACATAAACTGGTTATTGTATGTGTATATAGAACCCCAGACAGCGACTTAAAAATATTCATAAAACACCTGGATATAATCTTAAATTACTATCAACAGAGTAACAAACTTGTAGCAGTTATTGGCGATCTAAATATAGACTTTCTAAAAGGAAATCTAAACAATTATTTAAACACACTCCTTAACATGTATAATTTAGAACACATGTTCAAGCAACCCACAAGAATCACCAAATACACAGAAAGTGCACTTGACCAAATACTCATAAACCAACACCTATGTAACTGTGAGACATCTGTATTTGACACAGGTTTCTCTGACCATCAAGCTCAAATGTTTTCTTTATCACAAACCATAGGGACTAATCCAAAACACAGTACCAAAAATGAAACACAAGTTGTAAGCAGAAGGTCATTCAGCAAACAAAATATTAATTATTTTCATTATTTATTAAGGAAAGAAACGTGGAGTGATATTCATGAGTCCAATGATACAGATGAAGCATATAAGTCATTTCTAAAAACGTTCACTTATTATTTCGAAATAGCTTTTCCCAAGAAACAAGTTAGAACTTCAGCAACCCAAAAGAACCACTGGATAACACCTGAAATTATTAAATCTAGTGAAAGAATGAGATATCTAAGCAGAATCAGAAAAGATGGAGATGCCACAGCTGATTTTGAAACATATTTCCACAAGTACAAGTCAATCTATAGGAAAATAATAAAAAAGGCTAAGCAAATGCACAATGAGAATACCATCATAAATTCCGAAAATAAATCTAAAACAATGTGGCAAATTGTAAACACAGAGCTACATGGAGGCAGCAAAAGAAAAGAAAATATTGCAATACAACATAATTCTGAGACTTTAAAGGAACCTCTCGAAGTTGCAACATTATTAAATGAATACTATGCAAATGTTGCGAAAATGTACTCCATCCCCAACACTAGTACCAGTCACAACACAAACAACTTAAAGAAATTAGGAACGTGCACCAAAACAATGTACTTGCATCCAGCAACTACTATGGAGGTTGAAAAAATCGTACAGAAATTCAGACCTACTTGGTCGTGTAGTGTAGATGAAATCCCCACTTATATTGTCAAACAATGCAAAGAATATATTGCAATCCCACTGTGCCACATAATCAATTTGTCCTTCACCACAGGAGTTTTTCCACAAAAGCTGAAGGAAGCAAAAGTAATTCCAATATACAAGAAAGGAGATAGAAACAACTTAACCAACTACAGACCAATATCTCTCCTCTCCCCATTCTCAAAAATTTTAGAAGATACCATGAACAATCGAATTGCATCATTTTTAGAAAAACAACAACTTATTTCAAATACTCAGCATGGCTTCTGCAAAGGTAAATCAACTGAATCTGCTGTGTTTCAATATTTGGAATATATAAGAGAAACATTAGACAAAACGGGACAATGCACGGGACTCTTTCTAGATCTAACAAAAGCCTTCGACCTAGTACCCCATGAAAAACTATTACAAAAAATAAAACATTATGGCATAAGAGGCATCGCACATGATTGGCTCACGTCCTATCTTAGCAATCGTATGCAAATAGTCGAGATTATCCACAGAAAGGATGACGGTGTGCAATCTAGCTTTGTCTCAAAACCCTGCACAATATCAAGTGGAGTTCCACAAGGTTCTATTATTGGACCATTACTCTTCTTAATATATATTAATGATTTGCCAATAAATTTAAATTCAGCAAAAATGACTCTTTATGCAGATGATACAAGTGTAGCCATCACCGGTGTTAAGGAACAAACCCTTAACTCTAATATCAAACATGTAACAATCAAACTCAGCAAATGGTTTTCTGACAATAATTTAGTATTAAACAGCAGCAAAACTGTGGCTGTCAATTTCCATCACACAAGGAATAAAATGATAAATGAACCAAATGTTACATTAGGTAATATGACAGTAAATCACGTTAAAACAGTCAAATTCCTGGGAGTATGGATTCATGAAAGCTTAAAATGGGACCCACACATAGATCACCTCTCCGCAAAACTAGGTAAAATTATATTTGGCATTAATACACTGAAAACAATATCAAACTTAGAAACATTGAAAATACTATATTACACCATACTTTCAATCTTTATTAACATACGGTATAATCTTCTAGGGAAATTCCACTAATAGTAATAAAATTTTTGTGCTGCAAAAGAAAATTGTGAGAATAATAGCAGGAGCTAAGAGAAATACACCCTGCAGAAGACTTTAAAAATTTAGGCATATTACCCTCACCATGCTTGTATATACTTCATCTGCTGATGTATGTAAAAACTGACTTAGATTCCTTCAAATGTAACAACTCCTCACATAAATATTATACAAGGAATGGCAGCAACCTCACAATACCATCACACAACACCACATTATTTGAGAAAGGACCTAAATACATGGCTGTTCACTGTTTCAATAACCTTCCAAGTGACATAAAAATAATACAATCAGCTACCTCATATAAAAAGCATGTAAAAAAATACCTATTAGATCATTGTTTTTATTCTGTTAAAGAGTACCTGACAATAAATTGCAAATTGTCACATCCTAAATGAACTCCTAGGACATGTATATGTATGTATTGATTTTATCTATCAGGTGTCCCACTTAAAAGTGGTAAGACTCACTGACTGCTTTTCATACTAGTTGAATTGTTTTTTCATATGTAAATACTGCAGAGTTTCAAGACATGTGTCATCATATAATTACATTTTCACATCTTATGTTAGGTTAGGTACACTTACTGTGTAAAACTGTAAAACTGTAAAACTGTCTGGTTTATAACAAATGCTGAAAGTGCCATCCACCAGCATCCAGGCATCGCTGTGCTCGCAGTACAATGTTCTGAGAAACACGTCGTAATTCTTCAGGGGAGATGTTATTTATGTCGTTTGTGATGTTGTCTTTCAGTTGGTCTATCGTATGAGGGTTATTAGTGTACACTTTTCCTTTCAGAGCTCCCCATAAATAAAAATCACAAGATGTTAAGTCCGGCGATCGTGGAGGCCAAAGGTTTTTGCTGACAAGCCTGTTTTCGGGAAACACTTCACTTATACGGGTCATACTCTGGTTGGAGGTGTGGGCAGTGGCACCATCTTGTTGAAAGACGCCGTGTCTTTTTTCATTTTCTGTTAACTGTGCATAGAACGACTCAAATATCTGCAGATATCTTTCGCTGTTGATAGTTTCTTCAAAGAAAATTGGTCTGATAATGCGTGTTCCCAACACTGCACACCAAACGCCTTTCTTCTCTGGGTGAAGAGGTTCCTCATGCACGACGTGTGGGTTATCCTGTGACCAAAATCTACAATTCTGTGAGTTGATGTAACCAGAAAGATGAAACCAAGCTTCATCAGTCATGAAGAAGAGCATAGGATCCAAGTAACCATCAGCAATCGAAGATAACATCCAGTTGCAATAAGTAACTCGTTTAGCTTTGTCTGGTTCTTTCAATTCAGGCACTACAGTCACACGAAATGGTCGGATATGGAGCTCTTTTAGTACACGATGGCATGTTGTACGGGATACACCAACTTGTTGAGATAATCTTTGTATCGATTTCTTGGGGCTTCTCAATATGTTACTGCGAATTCTGTCCATTACCACCGGGGTCTTCACTGTGGGATGCTTCTTCTTCAAAGCATTACTAACGGATCCTGTAGTCCTCCATTTGTTATACATCTTTTGAATTGCATTGGTTGTGGGAGGCTTCATACCGACGTATTTCACCACAAACATTTCTTTAGTCTCTTTAATGGACCCTGTCTTTATGTAAAATTCAACAATATCTATCCGGTGTTCAATTGCAAACTGCACCATTTCTCCGCAAACTTTTGCACAACAATCTCCGCAAACAATCACTCTTAAACTGTAGAACGCAACTCAACAATATTCAACAATTACGTGTGACTTCAAGTAATGTGATATTTCAGTGTAGGCAACTACATTAATCTGATTCCACCCATTTATTTGTGAACGCCAGAATGAATGTTAGGCGTACCACTTTTAAGTGGGACACCCAGTATTATATGTATGTAAATTAATGTAAACCTTGCAACTAACAGCAAGAACAAGGAGAATCAATTATAATGTAATCAATGTCTTTTAAATGTTATGTATAATATCTTCATACTTGTACCTATTTGAAAATAATTATTAACTGTAATGTGCTGACATGTTCCATATCATGTGTGGAAAACAACCACTGTACAATGGTCAAAGGAATGAAATAAATCATATCATATCATATCATCTAAGAAAACCCAAATTCATACACAAGAAGAGCTATCAAACTAGTAACATCGAAAACTTGACCAAATTTCTATTCAACTTCAAACTTAATGTCCAGCTGACGTACCTGCAAGTTTCTTGTGAACATTTAATACATGTAAAGTAAAAGCGCTGTGCCATGAAAATTTAAGTGAAATCAGTCTGCCGGAATGTAATGAACTACGTTGTCTCAGCTTGGAAAGGTTAGTCAGTTGCAGAATGGTGCAGGGGTTTATCCAGAAATTTTCATTTGAGTTTGTAAGGGTATATTTAGAATCAAAATTACAATAAATTGGCTCTTTGTGAAAACTTTTAGGGCGTGTTGAGGAAATTTTGGAGAGTATTGTGAGTGTGTGGATTAATCACCCGAATTGTGTCCTTAATCCACAAGGAGCCTTCGCATAGGCATAACTTGCCAGGAGGAAGGGGGCACTTGCCCCCCCCCCCAAATTTTCAGGTTTATTAAATTTTACAAGTTAGGGAACCTGGGGAGCAAATTAATAAAGAGTAATATTTGTGATTTCGCAAATGACACAGTTATTTAGTGAATAATCCTGGACTCTATTTTGATGAGATGGATAACTTTTCGAAAGTAACAAGAACTTAACTTAACAAGGTCCCCCAAAGTTAAGTCCCAGGCTTGATTCTGCCCCCTCAAAATCTAGGCCCAAATTTGATTCTGCCCTCTCAAAATTAGACTCCAATTTATGCCCATGGACCTCACTGATGGAGCAGTGGTAGCATCATTGTCTTGTAATCAAGGGGTCCTGGGTTCGATTCCCAGTGGAGGCACATAGTTGTTCGGATCCCACTTTAAACTGTAGGTCCAGTCCCAATTAGCTTTACTGTCCATAAAGTGGACTTAAAACACCAACTCAACAACAACAACAACAATCCACAAGGCTGCATACTTTTTGGCAGGGAAATCTTTGATGACTGGACCATTAATGGAGATGAATGATTCTTCAATTGTTTGTTACACAGTTAAGAAATGGTTTACTGTATGATTTCAATTCCATTTTTTACGAGGGGGATAAAAACATTCCTTTCAGGGATACAAATAATTTTCTTTTGCTGAGGATAAAATTTTTTGAAGGAGGGAAAATCCCCGGTGACATCCTTCATGTTAATTTGCACACTGGGTTATTAAAACATGATATAGTTTAAAATCTCTGTCAGATAAATCAACTTCTTGACATCTGTCATGCACAAATCACCCCATTTAGAAATGACCATTGATTTTTATGGATGTTTTCAAGTGCAAACACACACTGCCCTTGGTTCCACTGGGAACAGCATGGGTTCCCTCTTCGGTGCTGTAAGTACTAAGCACAGTGTTTTCAAAGTTGAGAGTCTCTTTCTATCTCAGGTAGGTATTGTTCAGGATATCTTTTTGGAAATCAAAGTTCTGCAAATTATCCATAATATCGTCCAAAGTGAATGTGGAAAAAATAGACTTCTATTTGTTGATATATTTGATTATCAGTATTTTTTGTACACGTATATACAGTGATCGGGTCCAAAACTGGGAGGGGGGCAAGGACAGTTTACTTGGTAGGTAAGGTTTAGCATAGTGTCAGGGCAAAAGTGGCTAAAAAGTGGGGGGCAACTTCCCCCCTTAATTGCCATCACTGCGTATATACTACTGTATATAAGAATATTACTGTAGGAAACGGGTCTTTTGTGAATTTGGCCAGGATTTCACGGCTTTGTAAATCCTGTACAAGGGTGTAGTTCAACCACAATTTTTTACCAGTTTGTTCTGGTTATCTCTGCAATGTTGTTAATTTCTTTTCCAATATTTGCTTACGATGGAGCAGTGGAGTGTGCAAGAAGGGATTGGTGGAGGTCATAATCCCCTTTTGGTCCAGTTTTCCTAAAAAGAAAAGAATATTGAAGGCAGGCACAGATGACAAAATAAGGACCTCACCTTTTGAAAATCCTGGGCATGCCACTGCAATGGAGGGTTTAGTTTACAACTGCTGTTTAGTTGTAAATAACTAGTGCATAATAATCCTGATAGTTGAGTCAAAACCTGAAATAAGCCCCAGCAGTTAGTCATTATTTTCTACAAGGTTCGCCCATAAAAAAAACGAACTTTTTTTTTAAGGAAAGATAACAAGTAATTACCTTTAAATGACTTTATCACCTTCAAAATAATCAGCAGAGGAGGCAATACACTTTGACCAGCGTTTGTACAGGTCTTGGAAACACTGTTGATAGTCATTGACAGTAAGTGTTCGCAAGATACGCGTTTAATTTAATGTCTGCGACGTTGTCAAATCCTCACAATTTCAGAGCCATCTTAAGCTTGGGAGAAAGAAAAGAATCAGCAGGCGATAAGCATGGAGAATAGGGAGGGTGATTGATCACTGTCACTGAATGCTTAGCAAGGTATTGTTGTACAGACAATGTGGTATGAGGCCGAGCATTATCGTGTAACATAAACCATTGGCTAGAATCACAGAGGTCCTTCCAAACCTGCTTCATCCTGTTTCTGAGTCGACCAAGCACTTCCTTGTAATACCATTGATTGATTGTTTGGTTTTGGTTTTCAGGGACAAATCATGGTCTATCACCTCTCACCAGTGCACAAACTTTCTCCACATTGTCGTGATTCCTTGATGTTGAAGGCCATCCTGATCTTGGTTCATCCTTGGCATTTTCACGTCCATCTTTGAAATGATTGTACCAGTCGTACACCTGGGTTCTTGATAATGCTGCATCATCATACAATGCCCGTATCATCTGTAATGTTTCGGTAAACGATTCACCCAAATTTTTAACAAAATTTTATGCTGTAACATTGGTGCACACATTTTGTACACCGCCTGCACACGACCTGCATCTGATGCACGCTTGCACTGATACCGACTGCCTGTAACATGCACTGACGGCAAGTTTAGATATAGCTCTTTGCAGTTTTGCCAGAATGCAGTACCTTTATATTTGGTGTGGTTCTTTCTTTCTTTTTTTCTCTCTCTCCTTTCTTTTTTTTTTTTTGACAGTTCAGTTTCTTTATGGGTGTACCTTGTACTTTGTAAGCAGTGTTTATCCTTAACAAATGACAGAAATGCATATCTTTTTCACTATGAATGTTAAGTAGCTAACTGTGCTGGAAATATGGGTGTACAGGTGGGAATTGCTCCAATTCTTAGAATTATATGGGCAGTGGTGTCCCCTGGGAAGTGGGATGGTAATGATGTTGTAGAGCATATACAGACTGAAATACTGAATTTTTGGGATACATTTTTAAAATTTACAGTCCATATTTTGCCTGTTTTAATGCTTATACTCATGTATGCATGCACATTTTGACCTTCCCCTAGTGAGTATTTTTTGCAAATGGTAAATTAATTTTTTTAAGCATGTTTCCAGTTGGAAAAGCCAGAATAAATTAAGCAAGGAGTATCCTTTGTTGATTAAACTTAATAGTTTCATCATTAGCTTCCTTACATACTTTATGGAACACCACTTTTTAATTTTGATCATTAAAAAAAGAACTCCACATATGTTTTCCCTATCATGAATTTTGAAAAGCTCTACAACCACCATTTCTTATAAACCCCACTCTTCCTTCATCCAAGAAAATCTGCAGTTGTTCATTGTTGCTGCCACACCATGTGCCAGATCTTCTGGGACGACAGTCTGACTTCTCGAAAATGACAAAAACAAACCACCTCATGACTAGTGGTAGGAGTAGGGTGTCCATAAAATTTTGACCCAAAAACGAGACATTCTAAGGAGGCCAGTTTACTCCACTCCTGAAAAATTGGTTGTGCCTAATTATAAAATTATTGTCATTATTAATATATTACTATTACTATTATTATTTAATGAAGTATGGGTCATATGAATGGTACATTATACACAATAAATGAAATACATTATATAGCTAAAATTCATTGGACACCCAGTGTTGTTCATGCCAAAGACACCAACCAGGTAACTAATTTATCAGCATTATTATGCTGATAGATCTTCCTTCGCTGTTATTGTAGTATTTACTCTTCGGGGCAGGCTTTACACTAAGTTCTGGTATATTCCTGGTGGAAATATTTCCCATTCGTCCTGTAGTCTCATGAATAGTTCATGGGTGGTTTTCAGTCGAGTGGGTCTGGCACGCAACTGATGCTCCAGTTCATGCAAAATATGTTCCATGGGGTTCCAGTTGGGGCTTTGAGCAGACCAGCTAAGCACATCCACCTGATTGTCCTCAAACCACGATGCAGTGGACCCTGCTTTATGATGGACAGGTGCATTATTGTGCTGATGGAGAAAAGGGTCCATTCCAAACTGTTGCCACAGTGTGGGCAGCTTGATATTGTCTAAAATGTCCTCATAAGCACCACTGTTCATGTTGCTATTGACCAAAACTAATGGCCCGAGCCCAAACCAGGATAGGTTGCACCTATTCATTCCTTGGGGGAGATACTACATATACATGTTTATGCTTCCAAAGAACTTACTGGAACCTCTACTCCTGACCTGGAAGTATTTAAAGTACTACAATGGTGTGTGCTATTCTCTGTTCACTGTAAGAATGAACTAAATGTAAACAAAGCTTGTGAAGTTCTGATTTGATTCCATAATTGACATCGCTCATTTTCATATAAGATATTCGTCTTTTAAAATCAAGTTATCCTGGGTTCGATACCTGGTGGAGGCACATTACACAGTGGTTCGGATCCCACTTTAAACTGTAGGCAGTCCCAATTAGACTATCTGTGCATAAAGTGACCTTAAAACAACAATTCAAACTCAAACCACTGATTCAACAGTTATTTCATGTCAAGTTAGCTCTGATCATTTAAGTATTATATGTGGGCCTCCCCGATGGCACAATGGTAGCGTCGTCGCCTTGTAATCAAGGGGTGCCGGGT
This sequence comes from Lepisma saccharinum, assembly GCF_977018435.1. Taxonomy (NCBI): domain Eukaryota; kingdom Metazoa; phylum Arthropoda; class Insecta; order Zygentoma; family Lepismatidae; genus Lepisma; species Lepisma saccharinum. Next base: position 38,866,895 of record NC_139246.1, read on the forward strand.
TCGATACCCGGTGGAGGCACAAGTGGTTCAGAACCTACTTTAAACAGTAGGTCCAGTCCCGATTAGCCTTACTGTGCATAAAGTGGACTTAAAACAACAAATAATAAAAAAAAGTTTTATATGTAATAGCTTAGGTATCGAGTAATTTCTTGTGATTTACATGAATTTGCATGCATTAACTTCATACCATCCCTCATGGCCATGATTCTGCTGTGAACAGCATGGCCCCCTCCTTCCATGCAATAAGTACTAAGCACAACGCTTTCAAAGTTTGGAGTCCTTTCTTGTCACATGGAGGTACTAGTTCACTCTTTGAATTTCTGGCTTTTTTTTTTTTATTGTTATCAGAACACAGCCATGTATCCACAATGGCATCCAAATAGGCTTCTTTTCATTCTGAATTATTTGATTATCACAATTTTTTGTCCATGTATTCCCTAGATAAAAGATCATTACAGTTAAATTAGTCATTTTAGGGATTTTTAAACCCTGTGCAAAGTGTAGCTCAACCATAATTCTTTAACTCCGTAAGACCAGTTGTTAAGGGTATCTGTGTAACTTCATTAATTTCTTTTACAACTTTTACATGTTGTGGAGAGTAGTTTTACTGTAGTTTAGCTGTTAGTAACTAGTGCACAATGCTCCTGTTATATGGGACAAACACCTAAATTAAGTCCCAGTAAAGTCATCATTTTCTGCTTTGTAAGTAGTCTTTATTTATAAAGACACAAATGACAAAAAGAAATACTTTTCACAATCCATATTGAGGAATTATATTAGCTAACTATGCTGCAAATATGAGTCTACAGGTGGGGATTGCTTCAATTCTTTCAATTATGTGGGCAGTGGGATGTCCCCTCCCCCAGAAGTGGGAGGGTATTATTGCAGTCGTAAAACTAGATCATAATGCACAGTTTTAGGACACCTTTCTAAAATTTATAGATATTTATGCATATTTTAAGTGCATATTTTTCCTGTTTTTTATGCATATTTGCATGCATATTTTAGCCTTTCTTAGTGCACGTCAGTCCAACCCCTACTGATGACACAAGCAGTTTGGCAAAGTGGAGACCAACTTCTCAAATATTCAAAGAAAGTTGAAGTGGAAGGACGTGTTTTCTAGCCGCTCCGTTCTAAGCTCGTGGTAAACAATGGGGGTTTCGACCGAGACCTGGCGTTGCCGGATTGGAATGTTCGTGGTGAAATCAGGCCTGAAATGTCAGGTGTCTGCGGAATGTAGCTCTGAATCGAAGCAATGTTATTGTGCACATGGTTTAGTGATTTTAGTGCTACTAGTGATAGGTGGTGTGGAACAAAATCCTGGGCCCAGTGAGGGAATGGGAGAGATCTAAGCAATGCTGCAAGAACTCAAGGCTTCGAACGACTCCTTAGTTTCCGAAGTTCGGCAATTCGGCACCTCACTCAAAACCCTCGTCACTAGAGTGGACGTTCTGCAGAGAGATGTTGGCTCCCTTACGAAACGTGTGGAGGAACTGTCTCAACAAAATAACTGGCTGGAACAAAGACTGGACGACCAAGAAGACAGAAGCCGACGCGATAACTTGGTGTTATACGGTGTTGAAGAAGGGGACTCGGGAGAAGACTGGAGCCAGACGGAGACGAAAGTGCGAACGATAATTAAGGACAAATTAAACATCGATCTGCAAGAGGATTCCATCCAGAGAGCGCATCGGATTAACACGAACAGTAACCGAGGTCCTCGTCCCATCGTCTGTCGCTTTTTGCGATACAAAGAAAAAGAAAAAGTTATTGGATGCCGCAACAAGCTGAAGGGAACGAAGATATTTCTGGAGCAAGATTTCTGTTATTCCACTCGCAAAGAACGTCAAGGATTACTGGAACATATGCACCGAGCCCGGAACGCTGGTCACCGTGCGTACATTAGTTATCGCCATCTTGTGGTCGATAACGTAAGATATTCCCTGCGTGATCTGCAAGCTGACCCTGGCAACCCTTCCGATGCCCAAAGTGTTGGTCCCCGCCTGGAGCAAAGTGAAAGCGGAGGTCAAGAACCCTCACCCATCGTTCGTCCAGGAAATCTAGGAATGCAGGATGGAAGGGGGAGCAAGTGGGCAAGAGGTAGCGGTCTCCGAGCTCTTTGAGGATGTCAAGGTAGCCACGCCCAGCGCAACTTGTCAGGTAAGAAGTTTACTTCACCTGTTCTTGTCCCTGCTTTTGTGGAGACGTCAATCAATCTTGCTAGAACTGACCCATCCAAAACTCTGTGCGACAATGAAAAAAACAAAATTAGCATGAACATAATTTATCAGAATCTGAGAGGAGTCCGATCAAAAACCAAACAGTTCTTTTTAAGTGTATTGAGTAACAATTACGATGTGGTGTTGTGCACGGAAACGTGGCTAAATTCTTCAGTTTCTGATTCCGAACTACTCGACGATAGATATAGCGTCTTCAGGTCAGATCGCCAGATCGTCAGGTCGGTGTCCTCATCGCCATAAAGAAAAAATTTAATCCTGTAATGGTCGATGCTCTTTTACACGAACAAAGCATTGGCAGTTTAATTATAAAATTTAAAACAGAATCTGGTCGCGATTGTTACATGTGTGTAGTGTATATTCAACCTGCATCTCCCGTGGCCGTATACGAGAACTTCTTTAGTCATATAACTGCACGTTACCCTCTGGGTAGCCCGTTGGTCATTGCCGGTGATTTCAACATCCCTGAAATTAAAAATTCCAACACGGAGTTGCTCACGTTAGGCGCACAATGTCGCGAACCGAAATATTTCCTCGATTTCAACGACCTTAAAAGCAAAAATTCCATCCAGAACGCCAATAGTAGAACTCTCGACCTAGTTTTAACAAATATTGAAAATACTAAAATATTTCGCCAAGAGCCTCTGGTAAGCGAAGTTAAACACCATCCGGCTCTAGGAATAACTTTAACACAAACCATACCTAAACAAAGAGCTTTAAATCCAAACATGAAACGATATAATTTCAAGAAAGCCGATTTCATTAATATGTATCGGAAACTCGAATTAGCTGACTGGGACCAACTAAAAGAATGCGAAGACGTAGATATTGCCGTTGTTAAATTTTATGAAATAATCGAAAGCATTCTTAATGAATGTGTACCATGCTCTCGCTCCTCTGTAAAAAAATCTTACCCATGTTGGTTCACGCGGGAAATTATTAAAAATCTGAAAGCAAAATCACGTCACCACAAAAAATGGAAACAAAGAATGGGAAATGTAACACATCCGAAATTAAGTACAAAACCTTAAGAACGAAATTAAAATGGGAGATCAGTAAAGCTTACCAAAACTATATTGAAACTTCAGAAATCAATCTTGCTCACGACACTAACCAGTTTTGGTCTTTCATTAAAAATCAAAGAAAAAATCCACCCGTGCAGCCAACTAAGTATAATGATAAAACCATTGACGATAATGGAAGTATCCAAGATCTCTTTGCAAAGTATTTTGAATCCGTATATTCCAAAGAACCATCTTTCTACAAGGATCCGCATCCTAATGTAAATATGAACTCACTTCCTAGTATCTTAAATATCTCTGAAATATCACTAAATGAAATTGAGGAAGCCATTAAAAAACTCAAACCTAAAAAATCCGCCGGCCCTGATTCAATCCCCCCTTATGTAATTAAAGGATGTTCGCAAATTCTTAAGGACCCTCTTCACACCCTTTTCAACTTGGCTATCAGAACTTCGAGATTTCCAGCAATGTGGAAAAGAACTGAAATCTGTCCGATTCCCAAAGCTGCTGATAAAGCTGACATATGTAACTACAGGCCTATTGCAAAATTGTCAGTACCAGCAAAACTCTTCGAGCAGATAATATACAAGCATATATATTTTCATATTAAACCCATTCTTTCCCCCAAACAGTACGGATTTGTGCAAAAGAGCTCAACCGTAACCAATCTTGTCGAACTGACAAGCTACATTGCACCCAGTATAGCTAATAAAGGGGAAGTTGACGTTTTATATACAGACTTTTCAAAGGCATTCGACACAGTTCACCACGATATATTAATACAGAAATTAGCCAACAATAGCCTTTCTCCTCCACTTATAACTTTTCTTTCTTCCTACCTGCAGAACCGCCTACAATATGTCGTGTATCAAGGCTGCAGATCAACCGAATACGTGGCCAGTTCAGGGGCTCTGTTACTTTGTAACCCCACATTTTTGTACCATCAAAACCTCATTTGTTAAATTTTGTACTATTTTTGTACTACTCAAAAATGCTAAAAATAATTTTTGTACCACTCAATTTACCGTCGAGAAACAATAATCAATTTTGGGGTTACACAATAACGTCTCAACCTCATCACAAGTTTCCACTAAGTTATCCACATCAAAATATGGTACTATTTATGTACCATTTTGTACCACAATTTAAAAATTTTGTACCCATCAGAAACGGCCAGAAAAAGGGCGGGAAAATTTGTACCTTACAACCATATATTTTTCTGCCGTTTCGAGGTGCTTCAAATAATATTATGCTATTTTGTACTAATTTTTAAAATTAAACTTTATACACGCTACTTTACAACAAGTGGATATCTGATTTTTATGCCGTTCTTAAACCCCCCCCCAAAATTTTGAAATTTGTATTTATTTCTTAGAGACAGCAATTCACGGAAAAAATTGGACAAAATGTTATCTAATGTGTGAGGTTTTTGTCTGCTTAATATTTTAATAAAATCTCTAGAATGAGTACTTTCCAAAAAGCCCTTCTATTATTTTTGTACCGTTACGAAAAACCCGAAAATAATTTTCAAATTTTGGATTTTTCACATCAATGTACTAATTCATATGAATACATGGACAAAATATTATTATATTGGTGAGGTTCGGAGCTCCCCAGTACATTATAGATATGTACTTTGTATCAAGTCCCTTTCCAGTTTTCGTAAAGTCACGAAAAACCCGGGAAATATTTTATAAATTTCACCTTCCTCGCATAGACACGCACTTCACAAGAAAATATGAACAAAATATTAACGAATGTGTGAGGTCTATATCTGTTTAACGTTTAAATAAATGTTCTATATGAATACTTTCTATTAGGCCCCTTTTTCATTTTTGTACCGTCACGGAAAAACCCAAAATAATTCTCATATTTTGATTTTTTTACATCGATGAACAAATTCCATCGAACCCATAGCAAAATGTTATTACATTAGTGAGGGTTAGAGCTCTTTAATTCTTCAAAATTACGATATGGACTCGAACTTTGTATCATGTCTCTTTTTAATTTTTGTACCGTCACTGAACACCCGGAAATATTTTTCTTATTCTTACCTCTTCGCTAAGACACGAAGTTCAAAAGAAACTATGAACCAAATTCTATCGAATGTGTGAGGTTTGTATCTAACTATTCTGTAAATAAAATTTTCTATGTGATTACTTTCTATTAAGCCTTTTTTAAATTTTTGTACCATCACGGAAATTTTTTGAATTCTTACTTAATCATTCAGACACGAAGTTCACAAGAAACTATGGACAAAATATTATCAAGTGTGTTAGGTTTGTATCTAAGTAATCTCTAAAAAAATATTCTATATGATTAATTTCTACTAAGACCGTTTTTGACTTAAGCACCGCCACGAAAAACCCGGGAAATATTTTTGAATTCTTACTTCTTCGCTGAAACACGAAGTTCACAAAAAAACTATAGACCAAATAGTATCTAGTCTCTGAGGTTTGTATCTAGGAAATATTTATATAAAGTCACCTATATAATTACTTTCAATTAAGCCCGCTTTCGATTTTTGTACAGTCACGAAAAATCCGGGAAAGAATTTTTAAATCTTACTTCTTTGCAGGGAAAAGAAATTCACAAGAAATTCTAAACCTAATATTATCGAGAGTGTGAGGTTTGTATCTAAGTAATCTCTAAATAAAATATTCTATGTGATAACTTTCTATTAAGCCCTTTTTTGATTTTTGTACCGTCGCCGAAAACCCGGGAATAATTTTTCAATTCTTACTACTTCTCTGAGACACGAATTTCACAAGAAATTATAGACCAAATTTTATCGAATGTGTGAGGCTTGTATCTAAGTAAATTTAAACAAGTTCTCCTATATAACTACTTTAAATTGAGCCCGTTTTATATTTTTGTACCGTCACGAAATATCCGGGAAATATTTTATTAATTCTTTATCTTCGCCAAGACAAGAAATTCACAAGAAAATATGGACCAAATATTATCGAGTGTGTGAGGTTTGTATGTAAGTAATCTCTAAATATAATATCCTATATGATTACCTTCTATTAACACCGTTTTGGACTTAAGTACCGCCACGGAAAACCCGTAAAATATTTTTGAATTCTTATTTCTTCGCTAAGACACGAAATTCACAAAAAATTAAAAACCAAATATTGTCGGGTGTGTGAGGTTTGTATCTAAGTAATCTCTAAATAAAATATGCTATGTGATAACTTTATACTATGCACTTTTTTTTTCTTTTTGTAACGTCACGAAAAATCTGAGAAATATTTTCAAATTCTTACTTCTTTGCTGATACAGGAAATTCCCATGAAACTATGGACCAAATATTATCGAGTGTGTGAGGTTTGTATCTAAGTATTCTTTATATAAAGTCATCTATATAATTACTTTGTATTAAACACGTTTCTGATTTTTGTACCGTCACGAAAAACCCGGGAATAATTTTTGAATTCTTACTTCTTCGCTGAGACACGAGGTTCACAAGAAATTATAGACCACATTTTATCGAATGTGTGAGGTTTGTATCTATCTAAATTTTATATAAAGTCATCTATATAAATACATTGTATTAAGCCTGTTTCTGATTTTTGTACCGTTACGAAATATGCGGGAATGATTTTTTAAATCCTACATCTTCCCTGAGACACGAAATTCACAAGAAATTCTAAACCAAATATTATCGAGTGTGTGAGGTTTGTAACTAACTAATCTGTAAATAAAATATCCCAAGTAATAACTTTCTATTGAGCAGGTTTTCGATTTTTGTATCGTCGTGGAAAACCCGGGAATAATTTTTGAATTCCTACTTCTTCTTTGAGACACGAAAATCACAAGAAATTATAGACTAAATTTTATCGAATGTGTAAGGTTTGTATCAAAGTAATTTTTATATAAAATCATCTAAATAATTAAACTCAATTGAGCCCGTTTCTTGTTTCTGTACCGTCACGAGAAAAACCCGGAAATATTTTTCATTTTTTTACTTCCTTGCTGAGACACGATATTCACAAGAAACTATGGACCAACTATTATCGAGTGTGTGAGGTTTGTATTTAAGTAATCTTTCTATAAAGTCATCTATACAATTACTTTCTATTAATTCTGTTTATTATGTTTGTACCGTCACAAAAAATCCAGGAAAAATTTTCTAATCCTTCCTTCTTCGCTGAGACATAGAACATACAAGAAGCTATAGACCATATTTTATTGAATGTGCGAGGTTTGTATCTATCTAATATTTATATAAAGTCTTCTATACAAATACTTTCCATTAAGCCCGTTTTTTCATTTTTGTAAAGTCACCAAAAATCCGGGAAAGATTTTTTAAATCTTACTTCTTCGCTGAGACACGAAATTCACAAGAAATTCTAAACCAAATATTATCGAGTGTGTGAGGTTTGTATCTAAGTATTCCGTACATAAGATATTCTATGTGATAACTTTCTATTAACTCCGTTTTTGATTTTTGTAGCGTTGCGGAAAACCCGGGAATAATTTTGAAATCTTACTTCTTAACTGAGACACGAATTTCGCAAGAGATTATAGACCAAATTTTATCGAGTGTGTGAGGTTTGTATGTATCTAATAGTTATGTTAAGTCATCTATGTAAATACTTTCTATTAAGCCCGTTTTTAATTTTAGTACCGTCAAGAAAAATCCGGGAAATATTTTATTAATCTTCCTTCTTTGCTGAGACACGAAGTTCACAAGAAAATATGGACCAAATATTATCGAGAGTTTGAGGTTTGTATCCAAGTAAATTTTATACAAAGTCATCTATGAAATTACTTTCTAATAAGCCTGTTTTTGATTTTTGTACCGTCACAAAAAATCCGGGAAAGATTTTCTAATCCTTATTTCTTTGCTGCGACATGAAATACACAAGAAACTTTAGACCAAATATTATCGAGTGTGTGAGGTTTGTGTCTATCTAATATTTATATAAAGTCATCTATGTAAATACTTTCTATTAAGCCCGTTTTTGATTTTTGTACCGTCACGAAAATCCGGAAATTTTTTTTAAATCTTACTTCTTCTCTGAGACACGAAATTCACAAGAAATTCTAAACCAAATATTATCGAGTGTGTGAGGTTTGTAAATAAGTATTCTGTAAATAAGATATTCTATGTGATACCTTTCTATTAAATCCGTTTTTGATTTTTGTTGCGTTGCGGAAAACACGGGAATAATATTTGAATTCTTACTTCTTCGCTGAGACACGAATTTCACAAGAAATAATTGACCAAATTTTATTGAGTGTGTGAGGTTTGTATCTATCTAATATTTATATAAAATCATCTATGAAAATACTTTCTATTAAGCCCGTTTTTTATTTTTGTACCACCACTAAAAATCCGGGAGAGATTTTTTCAATTTTACTTCTTCGCTGAGACACGAAATTCTCAAGAATTTATGAACCAAATATTATCGAGTGTGTGAGGTTTGTGTCTAAGTAATTTTTATACAAAGTCATCTATATAATTACTTTCTAATAGGCCTGTTTTTTATTTTTGTACCATCACTGAAAATCCGGGAGAGATTTTTTCAATCTTACTTCTTTGCTGCGACATGAAATACACAAGAAACTGTAGACCAAATATTATCGAGTTTTGTGAGGTTTATTTATATCTAATATTTATATAAAGTCATCTATGTAAATACTATCTCTTAAGCCTGTTTTTGATTCTTGTACCGTCAGGAGAATCCGGGAAAGTTTTTTTTAAATCTTACTTCTTCGCTGAGAAACGAAATTCACAAGAAATTCTAAACCAAATATTATCGAGTGTGTGAGGTATATATCTATTTTATTCTGTAAATAAAATATTCTATGTGATAACTTTCTAATAAGTCCGTTTTTAATTTTGGTAGAGTCTTCGGAAAACCCGGGAATAATTTTTGAAATCTTACTTCTTCGCTGAGACACGAATTTCAAAAGAAATTATAGACCAAACATATCGAGTGTGTGAGGTTTGTACCTACGTATACTGTAAATATAATATTCTATGTGATACCTTTCTATTAAGTCCGTTTTTGATTTTTGTAGCGTCGCGGAAAACACGGGAATAATTTTTGGATTCTTACTTCTTCGCTGAGACACGAATTTCAAAAGAAATTAATGACCAAATTTTATCGAGCGTGTGAGGTTTTTATCTATCTAATATTTATATAAAATCATCTATGTAAATTATTTCTATTAAGCCCGTTTTTTATTTTTGTACCGTCACGAAAAATCAGGGAAATATTTTATTAATCTTACTTCTTTGCTGAGACACGAAGTTCACAAGAAACTATGGACCAAATATTATCGAGTGTTTGAGGTTTGTATCAAAGTTTTTTTTTTTACAAAGTCATCTATATAATTCCTTTCTAATAAGCCTGTTTTTATTTTTTACCGTCACAAAAAATCCGTTAAAGATTTTCTAATCCTTACTTCTTTGCTGCGACATGAAATACACAAGAAACATTAGACCAAATGTTATCGAGTGTGTGAGGTTTGTATCTATCTAATATTTATATAAAATCATCTATGTAAATACTTTCTATTAAGCCTGTTTTTTATTCTTGTACCGTCACGAAATATCAGGGAAATATTTTATTAATCTTATTTCTTTGCTGAGACACGAATTTCACAAGAAACTATGGACCAAATATTATCGTGTGTTTGAGGTTTGTATCAAAGTAATTTTTTTACAAAGTCATCTATATAATTACTTTCTAATAAGAATGTTTTTGATTTTTGTACCGTCACAAGAAATCCCGGAAAGATTTTCTAATCCTTACTTTTCTGCTGAGCCATGAAATACACAAGAAACTGTAGACCAAATTTTATCGAGTGTGTGAGGTTTGTATCTATCTAATATCTACCTATATAAAGTCACCTATGTAAAAACTTTCCATTAAGCTGGTTTTTTATTTTTGTACCATTACTGAAAATCCGGGAGAGATTTCTTCAATCTTACTTCTTCGCTCAGACACGAAATTCACAAAAATCTAAGGAAACAAATATTATCGAATGTGTGAGGTTTGTGTCTAAGTAATTTTTATACAAAGTTATCTATATAATTACTTTCTAATAGGCCTGTTTTTGATTTTTGTACCATCACTGAAAATCCGGGAGAGATTTTTTTAATCTTACTTCTTTGCTGCGACATGAAATAAACAAGAAACTGTAGACCAAATATTATCGAGTGTGTGAGGTATGTATATATCTAATATTTATATAAAGTCATATATGTAAATACTATCTCTTAAGAACATTTTTTATTTTTTACCGTCACGAGAATCCGGGAAAGTATTTTTAAATCTTACTTCTTCGCTGAGACACGAAATTCACAAGAAATTCTACTCCAAATATTATCGAGTGTGTGAGGTTTGTATCTAATTATTCTGTAAATAAAATATTCTATGTGATAACTTTCTATTAAATCCTTTTTTTAATTTTTGTAGAGTCTGCGGAAAACCCGGGAATAATTTTTGAAATGTTACTTCTTCGCTGAGACACGAATTTCACAAGAAATTATAGACCAAATTTTATCGACTGTGTGAGGTATGTATATATCTAATATTTATATAAAGACATCTATGTAAATACTTTCTATTGAGCCCGTTTTTAATTTTTGTACCGTTACGAAAAATCCGGGATATATTTTATTAATATTTCTTTGCTGAGACACGAAGTTCACAACAAACTATGGACCAAATATTATTGAGTGTTTGAGGTTTGTATCAAAGTAATTTTTATACAAAGTTATCTATATAATTACTTTCTAATAGGCCTGTTTTTTTATTTTTTTACCAGCACTGAAAATCCGGGAGAGATTTTTCAATGTTACTTCTTTGATGCGACATGAAATACACAAGAAACTGTAAACCAAATATTATCGAGTGTGTGAGGTTTGTATATATCTAATATTTATATAAAGTCATCTATGTAAATACTATCTCTTAAGCCCGTTTTTTATTTTTGTACCGTCACGACAATCCGGGGAAGTTTTTTTTAAATCTTACTTCTTCGCTGAGACACGAAATTCACAACAAATTCTAAACCAAATATTATCGAGAGTGTGAGGTTCGTACCTAAGTATTCTGTAAAGAAGATATTCTATGTGATAACTTTCTATTAAGTCCGTTTTTTGTATTTGTAGCGTCGCCGAAAACCCGGGAATAATTTTTGAATTTTACTTCTTCGCTGAGACACGAATTTCACAAGAAATTATTGACCAAATTTTATCGAGTGTGTGAGGTTTGTATCTATCTAATATTTATATAAAATCATCTATGTAAATACTTTCTATTAAGCCCGTTTTTGATTTTTGTACCGTCAAAAAAATCCGGGAAAGATTTTTTAATATTACTTCTCTGCTGCGACATGAAATACACAAGAAACTTTAGACCAAATATTATCGAGTGTGTGAGGTCTGTGTCTATCTAATATTTATATAAAGTCATCTATGTAAATGCTTTCTATTAAGCTCGTTTTTGATTTTTGTACCGTCACGAAAATCCTGGAAACTTTTTTAAATCTTGCTTTTTTGCTGAGACACGAAATTCACAAGAAATTCTAAACCAAATATTATCGAGTGTGTGCGGCTTCTACCTAAGTATTCTGTAAATAAAATATTCTATGTGATACCTTTCTATTAATTCCGTTTTTTGATTTTTGTTGCGTTGCGGTAAACCCGGGAATAATTTTTGAATTTTTGCTTCTTCGCTGAGACACGAATTTCTCAAGAAATTATTGACCAAATTTTATCGAGTGTGTGAGGATTGTATCTATCTAATATTTATATAAAATCGTCTATGTAAATACTTTCTATGAAGCCCGTTTTTTATTTTTGTACCGTCACGAAAAATCAGGGAAATGTTTTATTAATCTTACATCTTTGATGAGACACAAGTTTCACAAGAAACTATGGACGAAATATTATCGAGTGATTGAGGTTTGTATCAAAGTAATTTTTTTACAAGGTCATCTATATAATTACTTTCTAATAAGAATGTTTTTGATTTTTGTACCGTCACAAAAAATCCCGGAAAAATTTTCTAATTTTTACTTTTCTGCTGAGCCATGAAATACACAAGAAACTGTAGACCAAATATTATCGAGTGTGTGAGGTGTGTATCTATCTAATATCTACCTATATAAAGTCACCTATGTAAAAACTTTCTATTTAGCCCATTTTTTTGTACCTTCACTGAAAATCCGGGAGAGATTTTTTCAATCTTACTTCTTCGCTGAGACACGAAATTCACAAGAATCCAAGGACCAAATATTATCGAATGTTTGAGGTTTGTGTCTAAGTAATTTTTATACAAAATCATATATATAATTACTTTCTAATAGGCCTGTTTTTTATTTTTGTACCATCACTGAAAATCCGTGAATATTTTTTTTCATTCTTACTTCTTTGCTGCGACATGAAATACAGAAGAAACTGTAGACCAAATATTATCGAGTGTGTGAGGTTTGTATATATCTAACATTTATATAAAATCACCTATGTAAATACTATCTCTTAAGCTTGTTTTTGAGTTTTGTACCGTCACGAGAATCCGGGAAAGTTTTTTTTAAAATCTTACTCCTTCGCTGAGACACGAAATTCACAAGAAATTCTAAACCAAATATTATCGAGTGTGTGAGGTTTGTACCTAACTATTCCGTAAATAAAATATTCTATGTGATACCTTTCTAGTAAGCCAGTTTCTAATTTGGGTAGAGTCTGCGGAAAACCCGGGAATAATTTTTGAAATCTTACTTCTTCGCTGGGACAGGAATTTCACAAGAAATTATAGACCAAATTCTATCGAGTGTGTGAGCTTTGTATATATCTAATATTTATATAAAATCATCTATGTAAATACTTTCTATTAAGCCCTTTTTTAATTAAACAGGCTTAATAGAAAGTATTTATATAGATGATTTTATATAAATATTAGATAGATACAAACCTCACACACTCGATAAAATTTGGTCTAAAGTTTCTTGTGTATTTCATGGCTCAGCGGAAAAGTAAGGATTAGTAAATCTTTCCCGGATTTTTTGTGACGGTACAAAAATCAAAAACATTCTTATTAGAAAGTAATTATATAGATGACTTTGAATACAAATTACTTAGACACAAACCTCACACACTCGATAATATTTGGTCCATAGTTTCTTGTGAAATTCGTGTCTCAGCAAAGAAGTTCGATTAATAAAATATTTCCCTGATTTTTCGTGACTGTACAAAAATTAAAAACAGGCTTCATAGAAAGTATTTACATAGATGATTTTATATAAATATTAGATAGATACAAACCTCACACACTCGATAAAATATGGTCATTAATTTCTTGTGAAATTCGTGTCTCAGCGAAGAAGTAAGATTTCAAAAATTATTCCCGGGTTTTCCGCCGACTCTACCAAATTTAAAAACGGACTTAATAGAAAGTTATCACATAGAATATTTTATTTACAGAATAAATTGATACACACCTCACACACTCGATAATATTTGGTTTAGAATTTCTTGTGAATTTCGTGTCTCGGCGAAGAAGTAAAATTTAAAAAAAACTTTCCCGGATTCTCGTGACGGTACAAAAATAAAAAACGAGCTTAAGAGATAGTATTTACATAGATGACTTTATATACATATTAGATATATACAAGCCTCACACTCTATATAATATTTGGTCTACAGTTTCTTGAGTATTTCATGTCGCAGCAAAGAAGTAACATTAAAAAATCTCTCCCGGATTTTCAGTGATTGTACAAAAATCAAAATCAGGCCTATTAGAAAGTAATTATATAGATGACTTTGTATACAAATTACTTAGACACAAACGTTACACACTCGATAATATTTGGTCCATAGATTCTTGTGAATTTCGTGTCTCAGCGAAGAAGTAAGATTGAAAAATCTCTCACGGATTTTGAGTGATGGTACAAAAATAAAAAACGTTCTTAATAGTAATTTTTTACATAGGTGACTTTATATAAATAGATATTAGATAGATACAAACCTCATACACTCGATAAAATTTGGTCTAAAGTTTCTTGTGTATTTCATGTCGCAGCAAAGAAGTAAGGATTAGAAAATCTTTCCGGGATTTTTTGTGACGGTACAAAAATCAAAGACATTCTTATTAGAATGTAATTATATAGATGACTTTGTATACAAATTACTTAGACCCAAACCTCACACACTCGATAACATTTGGTCCATAGTTTCTTGTGAAATTCGTGTCTCAGCAAAGAAGTAAGATTAATAAAATATTTCCCTGATTTTTCGTGACGGTACAAAAATCAGAAACAGGCTTAATAGAAAGAATTTACATAGATGATTTTATATAAATATTAGATAGATACAAACCTCACACACTCGATAAAATTTGGTCATTAATTTCTTGTGAAATTCGTGTCTCAGCGAAGAAGTAAGAATCCAAAAATTATTCCCGGGTTTTCCGCGACGGTACAAAAATCAAAAACGGACTTAATAGAAAGGTATCACATAGAATATTATATTTACAGAATACCTAGGTACAAATCTCACACTCTCGATAATAATTGGTTTAGCATTTCTTGTGAATTTCGTGTCTCAGCGAAGAAGTAAGATTTAAAAAATCTTTCCCGGATTTTCGTGAAGGTACAAAAATGAAAAACGGGCTTAATAGAAAGTATTTACATAGATTACTTTATATAAATATTAGATAGACCTCACACACTCGATAATATTTGGTCTAAAATTTCTTGTGTATTTCATGTCTCAGCAAAGAAGTAAGGATTTCAAAATTTTTCCCGGATTTTTTGTGAAGGTACAAAAATCAAAAACAGGCTTATTAAAAAGTAATTTCATAGATGACTTTGTATGAAAATTACTTTGATACAAACTTCACACACTCGATAATATTTGGTCCATAGTTTCTTGTGAACTTCGTGTCTCAGCGAAGAAGAAACATTAATAAAATATTTCCCGGATTTTTCTTGAAGGTACAAAAATTAAAAACGGTCTTAATAGAAAGTATTTACATAGATGACTTTATATAAATATTAGAGAGATACAAACCTTACACACTCGATAAAATTTGGTCTATAATTTCTTGCGAAATTCGTGTCTCAGCGAAGAAGTAAAATTTCAAAAATTATTCTCGGGTTTTCCGCAACGCTACAAAAATCAAAAACGGACTTAATAGAAAGTTATCACATAGAATATCTTATTTACAGAATACTTAGATATAAACCTCACACACTCGATAATATTTGGTTTAGAATTTCTTGTGAATTTCGTGTCTCAGCGAAGAAGTAAGATTTAAAAAAAACTTTCCCGGATTCTTGTGACGGTACAAAAATCAAAAACGGGCTTAATAGATAGTATTTACATAGATGACTTTTTATAAATATTAGATTGATACAAACCTCACACACTCGATAATATTTAGTCTACAGTTTTTTGTGTATTTCATGTCGCAGCAAAGAAGTAAGGATTAGAAATTCTTTCCCGGATTTTTTGTGACAGTACAAAAATCAAAAGCAGGCATATTGGAAAGTAATTATATAGATGACTTTGTATAAAATTTACTTAGACACAAACCTCACACACTCGATAATATTTGGTCCATAGTTTCTTGTGAATTTCGTGTCTCAGCAAAGAAGTAAGATTTAAAAAATCTCTCCCGGATTTTTCGTGACTTTACAGAAATGAAAAACGGGCTTAATGGAAAGTATTTATATAGATGACTGGATATAAATATTAGATAGATAAAAACCTCGCACATTCAATAAAATTTGGTCTATAGCTTCTTGTATGTTCTATGTCTCAGCGAAGAAGGAAGGATTAGAAAATTTTTCCCGGATTTTTTGTGACGGTACAAACATAATAAACAGAATTAATAGAAAGTAATTGTATAGATGACTTTATAGAAAGATGACTTAAATACAAACCTCACACACTCGATAATAGTTGGTCCATAGTTTCTTGTCAATATCGTGTCTCAGCAAAGAAGTAAGAAATGAAAAATATTTCACGGTTTTTCTCGTGACGGTACAAAATCAAAAAACGGGCTCAATTGAGAGTAATTATTTAGATGACTTTATATAGAAATTACTTAGATACAAACCTTACACATTCGATAAAATTTGGTCTATAATTTCTAGTGATGTTCGTGTCTCAGGGAAGATGTAGGATTTAAAAAATCATTCCCGCATATTTCGTAACGGTACAAAAATCAGAAACAGGTTTAATACAAAGTATTTATATAGATGAGTTTATAAAAAATTTAGATAGATACAAACCTAACAGACTCTATAATATTTGGTCTATAGTTTCTTGTGTATTTCATGTGTCATCGAAGAAGTAAGATTTAAAAAATCTTTCCCGGTTTTCCGTGTTGATATTTAAGTCAAAAACTTGTTTAATACAAAGTAATTATATAGATGACTCTATATAAAGAATACTTAGATACAAACCTCACACACTCGATAATATTTGGTCCATAGTTTCATGGGAATTTCCTGTATCAGCAAACAAGTAAGAATTTGAAACTATTTCTTAGATTTTTCGTGACGGTACAAAAAGAAAGAAAAGTGCATAGTATAAAGTTATCACATAGCATATTTTATTTAGAGATTACTTAGATACAAACCTCACACACCCGATAATATTTGGTTTATATTTTTTTGTGAATTTCGTGTCTTAGCGAGGAAATAAGAATTCAATAATATTTCCCGGGTTTTTCGTGGCGGTACTTAAGTCAAAAAAGGTGTTAATAGAAGGATATTATATTGAGAGATTACTTACATACACACCTCACACACTTCATAATATTTGGTCCATATTTTCTTGTGAATTTCTTGTCTTGACGAAGATGTAAGAATTAATAAAATATTTCCCGGATATTTCGTGACGGTACAAAAATATAAAACGGGCTCAATTTAAAGTAGTTATATAGGAGAACTTGTTTAAAAATTACTTAGATACAAGAATAAGAAAAATATTTCCCGGGTGTTCAGTGACGGTACAAAAATAAAAGAGGGACATGATACAAAGTTCGAGTCCATATCGTAATTTTGAAGAATTAAAGAGCTCTAACCCTCACTAATGTAATAACATTTTGCTATGGGTTCGATGGAATTTGTTCATCGATGTAAAAAAATCAAAATATGAGAATTATTTTGGGTTTTTCCGTGACGGTACAAAAATGAAAAAGGGGCCTAATAGAAAGTATTCATTTAGAACATTTATTTAAACGTTAAACAGATATAGACCTCACACATTCGTTAATATTGTGTTCATATTTTTTTGTGAAGTGCGTGTCTATGCGAGGAAGGTGAAATTTATAAAATATTTCCCGGGTTTTTCGTGACTTTACGAAAACTGGAAAGGGACTTGATACAAAGTACATATCTATAATGTACTGGGGAGCTCCGAACCTCACCAATATAATAATATTTTGTCCATGTATTCATATGAATTAGTACATTGATGTGAAAAATCCAAAATTTGAAAATTATTTTCGGGTTTTTCGTAACGGTACAAAAATAATAGAAGGGCTTTTTGGAAAGTACTCATTCTAGAGATTTTATTAAAATATTAAGCAGACAAAAACCTCACACATTAGATAACATTTTGTCCAATTTTTTCCGTGAATTGCTGTCTCTAAGAAATAAATACAAATTTCAAAATTTTGGGGGGGGGGTTTAAGAACGGCATAAAAATCGGATATCCACTTGTTGTAAAGTAGTGTGTATAAAGTTTAATTTTAAAAATTAGTACAAAATAGCATAATATTATTTGAAGCACCTCGAGACGGCACAAAAATATATGGTTGTAAGGTACAAATTTTCCCGCCCTTTTTCTGGCTGTTTCTGATGGGTACAAAATTTTTAAATTGTGGTACAAAATGGTACATAAATAGTACGATATTTTGATGTGGATAACTTAGCGGAAACTTGTGATGAGGTTGAGACGTTACTCTGTAACCCCAAAATTGATTATTGTTTTTCGACGGTAAATTGAGTGGTACAAAAATTATTTTTAGCATTTTTGAGAAGTACAAAAATAGTACAAAATTTAACAAATGAGGTTTTGATGGTACAAAAATGTGGGGTTACAAAGTAACGGAGCCGAACCTAGGTCCCTTGCTATATTTAATTTTTATAAACGATTTGCCTGAACTACTCACAAAATCTGAGACATTAATCTTTGCTGATGATGTTAAAATATATAAAAATATCGAAAACGCTGATGACTGTACAATATTACATGAAGAACTGAATAACTTGCTTCAGTGGTGTGAAATTAATAAAGTCAGCCTAAACCTACAGAAATGTAAACTTGTATCATTCACCCACAACAGACACCCTATTCAATATCCATACACTATTTCTAATGTGTTAGTACAAAGTGAGAATATCGTCACCGACCTAGGGGTTACTTTTGACCAAAAGTTAACATTCCAATCACATATTGCCCGCATTTTAAGCGAAGCTCACAGAAATTTGGGATTTGTAATGAGAATGGGTAATCAATTTAGAAAAAAGGAAACATTTCTCTTGCTGTATTATACGCTTGTCAGATCTAAACTCGAATATGCTTCTCTTGTTTGGAATCCGCAACTCAAGAAAGATATCGAAAAATTAGAAAAGCTTCAAAATAAATTTCTCAGATATCTACTATTTAAACTTGATGGTACATATCCAAAACTCACTCCTAGCAACATATTACGCGAAATCTTTAATATTTCGTCACTCGACGAAAGGAGGCAAACAAGTCAAATAACTTTTCTCTCCAAACTTATCAATGGTAAAATAGATTCTGTTAATCTGTTGTCGAATTTAAATTTTTATGTGCCAAACTGTATGTTAAGGCCCAGAACTGATCTCTTTCAAATCCCCCTTGGAAGAACCAAAATGACCGAAGCTGAACCCATGAGGAGAATGTGCAAGTTATTTAATTTAGTTTCTAAGAATAATCCAAGCGTAGACCTATTTAAATGTAATTGTAACATTAGATCTTTTTGCTGAATTTCTGTATGTTTTGTTTTGCTTTGTTCATTGAATTTTGGTTTTCATTCAGCTTGTAAGGTTATATCCAATAGTTTAGCGTCATTTATTGTTGTTTTGTCTCTGTGTTCCCTTTGCTTCTATAATCTAATAGTTAATTTCACACAATTATTCTTAAAAGTAAATTGTATATTGCATCATTCATATTTCTTGTTAATTTTCTTAGTTATGTTCTTGTTTATGTAATGGTGTCATCTCATCTTGAACACTGTAATTGGGCATGCGCCTGTTGTGGTTTAATTAATTAAAATAAAAATAAAAAAATAATAAAAAAAAGAAGTGAACAATCAAGCATTTTATACTAAATGGTCTTCCATAATCACGTTGCTAATTAATTAACTAGAGAAATACCAAAATAGAGAATAGTGCCCTACTATCTCTAAAAACACACTTTGGATTCCATAAATATTAGTTGTATGCTTGTTAGAGATAAAATGTATTAATATTTTCAGTACATTTAGTAGTTTGCATCTGATAAATTAAAATTATGAATCAGAGTTAATAAAAACACACTTTTGAAACTCAGAAATTTTTATTGCAATTATAATCGGGAGATTTTTACAAAATTTTCGAACCAGTAACTTAGAGTTAAATTACAAAATTCACAATTTGACAATACAGAGCCGAAATTCATGAAATAAGTTATTAGACTTGATATATACACAAAATGGCTGAACACAAAATATGTAATACTTGTTAACATGTAACTATTCAACAAAAATGTTCTTTTTTACATAGTGGAAAAGAGAAATAACATGTTTCATAAAAATAAAATGTATAATACTGAGGTAAAATTTGGTAATTTATGTAGTACACAGATAAGGAGAAAACTTATCTGTAAACGAAAATTTCCTCTAATACTGAAAACTGAGGTAATTTAGTAGTATATCATTTTAATGTGTGAAAAACCTGTTCTTATATGTCCTTCCTTCTCACCAAAGTATTATTTTTCAGACAACACACTAACATTTTTCAATTAAATTAGATTTAATGATAATTTTAATGTATAGTATAATACTGTGAAAGAATAAGGAACACATACAATTATTTATCAATTATGTGCGTATCTTCTCTGGATAATCAACAATGTTGAAAATTTCAATACTGGTATTTGGCTAATTGGGTTACAACTCAACTATTGTTAATTTTTAATAATTCAATATTTATCTTAGCTTGCTTGTATTTATTTACTGCAACAATACTCTTGTTTAATATAGTTTAGTTGTCAAACTGAATAGAGTTTTCGTTTATTCGTAAGTGTGAAATTTAATACATCTTTTCAACTTTGCCTGCTTGAAGAACGAGGCAGGAATTGTATAGTTCAGAGCAGGATAAAATACACTATCTTTCCCACAATTGTGTCAAAGGCTGAACTAACTGTTCTCGACTTTAGATGCCGATGCTGTGAATTCTTGTAGAGATGCACAAAATGTTCTGATTGTTTCCTTCAGAGTCACACATGTTAATGCTGACAACATGACCCTAAGCTTTTCCCTTCTGTTTTGTAAGAAGTGGGGATGAATGGTTGTAAGTTCCTGATCTTGTCCAGGAAGAAGGATTCTTCATTTCTTTCCAGACTATTTTCAAAGGGTATATTCAAATTTATCTCAAATCATCTTTTAAATATATTGAGGTAGCAACTGGAGTATGATTCATTGGATCCTTGTTTGTAAGATCAAAATTTTGATTATATTTGACTGTTCAGATATGCCTTTTATTCTGATTTTATTAACATGAGTGCACTAACGTGAACACTTGCAAAAATTCTAATATATTAAGAATTTTATTCTATTTACTGATTAGCCCCTGCACACTTGTAAGAGGTTTTGATAAATTGCAGTGAGTGGATAGTTTATATAAGAAAATTTTTGAACTTCCAATCATATTCTGCAATGAATATAAAGCTTCATACAAAATTATCAGGAAAGATCAAAGGTGAAAATGGGGGCAAAAAATAATGGCGTGCAATATAAAATTGTAACGACTGGCCTACTCTCTATTTCTTGCCTCGACCAAAAATATTCTGGATTTTATCCCGTATCTTTTCCCTGGGAGTTTTTTCTCGAAGCTGCAGATTGCCAAGTATCGATTCCAGGTTTGTTAAAACATTTTCAATTTCACTTCTTATGTTGTTGAAGGCATTTTGAAGTTGTGTGATTCTATCATTAATACGATTCTGAATGGATTCAATAAGTTGTACAAGTCGGGACTTTGAAGCATTGTTCTCAAGAGTTGTTAAGATGCCATCTAGGTCGTTGATTAAGGAAGCCTTGATGGTTCCGTTTGTTGGAACGTAAAGTTGTCTCAACCAGTGACGTAGGCTTTCTTCGCTGTTTTGTAACTTACTCAAAGCAGCCCGGGGTTTCTCATCTTGAACATGTAAATTATCTAGGACTTGTGCAAGTGATTCGGTTTCATGTTCTAGAGTTGTGTTCAGTTGAAGTACAACATTGTGCACCCTCTCTATAGAGGGAGCCATGTTTTCTTCGAGCAGTTCTACAACATCAATAGAATCATCTGCATCTACGTTCCCTCCAAAGAGTATTGTTTGAAGATTGTCTGCTACACTTCTCTTACCAATTCCTATCGAACCAATACCACTTACAATGTCTCTAATAGCCTGAAGTCCCTCTTGTATAGCTTCCGATATCCTCTGAAGTGCTTTGGCTGGATTCATAATCACCTCGTAAATTCTTAACAGATCACCGTGAATAACCACAGTGTCCTCCATCAGCTGCTGTAGGAGGTCAGTTACCCGGCTGCTCACATTGAATGCTTTGATTCCCAGCGCTTCAACAGAACTCTTGATCTGCGTCACTGTGTCCTGAATGCTATCTACCAGTGCATTAAAGTCTTCGTCCACACGGTTTATTTCCGTGAAAATATCTCTGATGATGTTGAGAATGTTCTGCCTCACTTCCAAACTCACTGTGATGCTTTCTTTCACCTCCTCCTCCATTACTTTGAGTGTGTTCCTAACTTCTTGTAGTACATTCTGCAATTCCAGCCGCAAGTTGGCAACCGTTTGCTTCACATCCTCTCTCAGATTCTCCACCTCTTCACCCACAGTTGCCCTGATGCCAGTTTCCCGGTTTAACACTTCTCTGGTAGCTTCATACAAGTTTCCAATGCTGGCTATGAGTTCCCCAATGCTTGGGAGTATGTCAAATGGAGTTAAGGAGTTTGTGATTTGATTACGGACAGATTCCAGTGCTTGTCTAAGACGCGGAAACAAGGTCACCCGACTAAGAAGGCCATCGAAGAAATCGTCGACCCTTGAAATGGCTTGTCCAACTCGGGAATTTTGAACGATACCAAGAATTTTGTCTCGTATGGCTAGTCCCCTCTGTAAACTGAGTACATTAGTATTCACATCAGTTGAATGAAATGTTGCTGCAGTACCAGCCAGGTGGGCATTCTTCAGGACAATGTTGAATTGATCAAGGTCACTCGTTGGATTAGCAACTGATGAGTCTTGAGCTTCCTGCAATATAAAAGTCGGTGACAGAAGCTGACAAAGATTCCCAATGAACATTGAAATTTAAAACTTTTAATTTTGATATTAATATTCTTAAACAGTGTTTGCATTTTATGGCTGTCATACCGAGTGGTTGAGGTTTAGTAGGGGAACCTAATCCTTTACCAGTGTTTACTTATTGTGCATATTGCTTGTTTAAAATCAAATAATAAAACTCAAATTATCTGTATACAAGTATGAAACGAATCCCATGTTCAGTTTCTGCTGATACAGAGTGTCTACCAGTTATGAAAGTAAAAAAAGTCAAGAAATTATGCTAGTGGTCAATAATTTTTGCTATTATTTTACACTGTAGTGAATTTACATTGTTGTATACCTGTACTGTGATTTGATAAAATTGAATATTGGAAGTTTAAAATTGTATTGAGTTCTGGTTAATATTTGTTCACTTTGTTTCTTAAGAATTACATTCTTTTATGCATGAAGTTTTGTAAAAATATTAAAGTAATGTGGCCATTCTCCATCCAGGATGAAGTCTGAAGCATTAATTTTTACATGCATTAATAGTTAAAGCAAATCTAAATCTCTTGTTAAAGTATAGTATTTTCAGTTTTCATCTTAACCGACCTTGAAGTAGGGGTTTTTCATCAAATAAAAATTTATGTTTTCTAAATTTCCAACTATACCTAAGTAGGGGCCGATAAATGTTAAGAAAAAGTAAAGCAAAGTTCAAGAAAAAGTCATGAAAAAGTCAAGAATTTTGGATATGTTATCTTGGTAGACACCCTGTGATATCGCATTTCATGAATTCCATTTACTTTTTAGCTTTGTTCTCCTCCCCTCCCCCTGATTAGCCTATCTGAGCATGAAATGTGACTCAGAAATGAACCAATTTTACAAGCATCATGCATATACCTGCATCATTAGATGGGACATGTACTGAATACAAGTTTATCAAGAAGCAGCTCTGCGAAACTATTAAAGAGTTTAATTTAATTTAAAATTTTTATTTGAACTTTTATACTTTTATGATTGAACTTTTATGTTTGAGTGATTAACCACTCAAATAGATAATTATCACCGGGCATATATTTTTAATATAATTTAATGCTTACTTATGACTTTTAGATCCTTTAAATTGTTAAATGTATGTAAATTATTTTTAAAATGATCAGGAACCTTTAGAAGTTTGTTTTACGTTTTGAGGCATCAAAGAACCTGATAACTGACCTGTCAAGAGGTTCAAAATTTTGTTTTCAAAGGGTTTTAACATTGAGTAAAATTTTGTTTTCAACCATACTGATAGACAGGTTGAAGCAACATATGAGGCTGAAGAGAGACAGCAAAAAGCACACAAGAGAAATGGGACATGATATAAAGTGGGACGTGGCTAAGTGGATAGGGAGGGAGAAGGAGGCCAAAGAATAAAGAAAGGAGAAGACATAATGAACTGGAATTGAGGACTTAAGATTAACAAAGAACGGAAGAATATGATAGAAAGAGTGGAAAGGATAAGAAGGAAGGAGGAGGAAAGAAGAAGGAAGAATAGAGAAGAAAGTAAAGAAGAAGGAAGACCACATATAAGGAATGATAAGAGAACGGATCTCAATTACTTGACACGAGAAGCCATTTGCAGGAATACCTGGGAAGGAACTTCAGACATTCTTGTGTCTAGACTTGTGCTATGTGCAGGACTACAACCATTGTTGAAAATAGAACACTTTGTTGGTGGAAGAAAGGATTGAAAAGCATTTACTTCAATATACATTTTTAAAAATTCCAAACGGATGTTGAGTTTTATGTTTTCCCTTATCTGAAGTCAGGCATACTACATCCATTACTATCAACACCAGTAAATTATGTACTAAGATAGCAGCCTATTTAATATTTTGAAATGTACATAAGAGCAGAATATTACATCAAGCTTTATTGTACCTTTGCAGCACAATTTTAACCCTAGAAAGTTAAGGCTTCGTCAAATTGTGTTGTGCAAAATAGAATTAAAAATTGTAGTTTTGCTGCTTTAGACAGCTCATGTCACAGCATCCATCTATCAAACTTCCGAATAACCTATGATAACCATGAAAGAAAAGGAGTATGACAAAAATGTTATTCAGCCATTGTTTCAAAAGCAATATGTGTAGAATACCAAACAAATAGCTGTTTAAAATGTAACTATGAACGCTAAATCATGTCAAAACTTTCTTGTCTGTTACTAATACTATCAGAAACAAATGATGTTATTAGCCCATTTTAATTACCAATAAAACTCTTCCTACAAAGCAAAAGCGTAAGGACGTCAAAATGACTACGCCTTAGCTTTAGTATTCTTGATTTTCCACGTAAGCTCTGTAGGGTTAATGCAGAGAACTAGCAAAAAAAGGCTCTGAAGAGAAAGCTGCACCGAATTCTTTGAAAGAATGAACGAACACGTCCCCTGAGATCCTGCCTACCGTTCCTGACGTTATTGATGACTTCGTGTAACCTAGAAACCACATCAGAAATTGTATCCTGCAAATTAGTCCTAGCAACTGTTTGCAAGTCATCAACAGTGTTCTGGATATCAGAAACATCAGACTGAAGATTTTCAATTGCTTCTGTGAGGAGCTGTTGCGGAAGATTTGCTAAGGTATTGGAAATGGTATCCAAGCCCTTGGTCACAGACTCTCCTACACTACCATTTGTCTGGGAATCAAGTTTAGATAGAAGCTCCCTCACGCTTTGTTTGTGAACTTGAAATGAATTGAGAATGTTGTCGTCACGATTTCTGATTTGTTGCAGAACATCTAGTACACGACCAAGAGACTGAACCCTACGGCCTAGAGATTCATCTAAGTTCAACACAACCCTCTGCACTCTCTCTACATGTGGGATCATGTGTTGCTCTATCTTTACAATGCCCGAAGTGTCGTCAATGTTAATCGGACCATTCCTTAATGAGTTTAAGAATGTGTTGTTCTGTTTGGTGAAAGATAGTAGACCTTGGTTGAATGCTTCAGGTGGCACGCTTCTCTTGCCAATTGCTAAGCTTCCTATTCCTCGAATTATATTCATGACAGCCCTGCGTCCGTTTTCCAGAGCACTTGTTACGGTTTGCACGGCTGCTACTGCATTCTGACTCTGGTTCTTAACCAGCTCATACACAGCCATCAAGTCTTCCTGTATATCTGAGCCATCACTTGCCAACTGCTCAACAACATCTCCTACAAGATCGATGATTATTCGTACTTGTTCGACCGTGTCTTGTAAGGAGGTTCTAAAGTATTCATTTCTATTTCTAATACTCTCGTTCAGAGCTCTAAAATCATCCTGTAATCGATCTGAATTCTGGAATATGTCCCTCACGGTGTTCAGCAAGTTCTGTCTCACTTCCACGCTCAAATTCCTGTTCATCTTTGCTTGTTCCGCTATCTCGGCGACAGTTTCCTTGACCTCGCTGGTCACCTCTTCTACTCCTTGCTTGAGATTACCCATTGCCAGTTCAACGTCGCTGTTCAGCTGCTTCATTTCTTCCAGCGAGGACCCTCTGAGCTTGTTCAAGGTGCTGTTCGCTTGCTGGATGACTTCTTTGGATCCGTCGTACAGCTGAGCAAGACTGTGAATGAGATCCACGAGGTTTGGAATCACGCTGAGAGGCGTCCGGGAGTTTCTCATCCAGTTCCACACGGTCCGTATCGCCTCCTGCAGGATGGGCCGCTGGCTCACTTGATCCCGTAAGTTGTCGAAGAAGAGGTCGGCCTTTTCGATCCCTCGACCGAGAAATGAGTTGTGGATTGCTTCGAGGGCTCTGTCTGCCGAGAGGAGTCCTCGTTGTAGTGCATCGAGAACGCGGTCCAGCGCATCTATTGGTTCGGACGAGTCTCTAACATTCTGCCTCACTTGCAACAAGGCATTCCGCAAAGCAACGTTGGCGGAACCAATGTCATTCCTTACGGATTGGACCGCCTGTTGTTGAAACTCCTGAAACACAAAATCTGTAACAATGCCTCAATTACATGTAAGGGAAAACCAACTTTTAGAACATCCTCTAATACCATGAAATATTATGATTTGGGATGTTGGCTGGGGGAAGGATCTTTAACTCCATCTTTCTCTTTCTTCCTCTCTCTCTTCTCTCTCTGCCCTCTTCCTCTCTCTCTTCTCTCTCTCTCCCCTTCTCCCGTCTCTCCCGCCGCTTTCTCTCTCTCTCTCTCTCTCTCTCTAGAGAAAGAGAGAGAGAGTATGTCTTTCCTTTCCTTTTCTCTCACCTCTCTCTCTCTCTCTCTCTCTTTCACTCACTTTCTCTCGAAACACAATTTCACTAAATATTTTATTCCCTCCCTCTATCTCTTCCTCCCTCTCCCTCCCTCTCCCTCACTCTCTCTCTCTAGTCTCCTTTTTCCTCTTTCTCTCTCTTTCTCGTCTCCTTCTCCCCCTCTCTCTGTTTCCCTCAGAAGAGACGAGAGTGTGAAGGAGGGAGAGAAAGAGAGCATCTCTCCTATCTCTATCATTTTCTACCTCCCTTTCTCTCTTTTCCTGTCTTTCTTCCACCCCTCTCTCTCTCTCTCTCTCTCTCTCTCTCTCTCTCTCTCTCTCTCTCTCTCTCACTCAGTACTTCTCTTCCCCTCTCTCTTCCAGAGGGAAAGAAAGAGATGGGAGAAATGGCACAGAGAGAGAGAGAGAGAGAGAAAGATAGGAATGTAAAGAATTTGAAACGAAGTGAAAACTGGGATTATCTATTTTGCATAGAGGTATCACTAGAAACAAATTGCAATCCTGTAAATGACAGATAGAGGGGCAAGAGTAGACCCCAAAGGCATTTTGCATGAAGAGTTTGATCCTTAAACATTTTAAGATAATCTGTTGTGTGGAGATATATTACGAAACATGTGACACAAAATCAAGGTGTATTTACGCTTTTAGTTGATATTGGGGTCTGAAACGCCACACTATGACAACACCAAAAACTACACTTGGAATCTCTCTGTTACCATACACTCTATGAAGTTACATAATACACGCCACCACTGAACATTTTATGCTTGGTGATAAAACAAAAACTCTGCACGAGTGCTGATTGAGTCAAGAGTGGAAAACGAAGGCAAAGGAGAATAATACTGAAAAGAAAAGATGTACCTTTGACATTTCCTAAGATCAGTGACGAATTGTGGATAAAATGTTGTTCTAACAAGGGGTACCGTGGTTTGCTACGAGGTCATGATACAGGCCACCCCAAGTAACCACAACCGTTGGACCAACTGCAGTTTTTACGTGGGAAAGGTAAGCAAATTCAAGTTGATCTTAAGTTGGGCCAACGGTTGTTGCCAATGTTTGCCCAACCATGGAAAAATGAGTCAAAATCAGTTATAGAAACTACTTCTCATATTAAGACAACTTTCAAGAGTATGCCGCAAATTCTATAGTGTATAATAAGTGACATGTAACAATGTTTCTGTTCGAATATTTCGGTCATACATACTGGAAATATAATATTTTGTTAATGAAAGTAGAAGCTATTTTTAACTTGTAGTCACTCATGTGTCCTTTGTCAGCCGCCATGGATGAAAGATATCTCTGTGCTGGGAATTGCTTATTGTTTGTCTGTTTAGCTGTAGGAGAACAAGAACATGGTTACAGGTATTCTTGTGAAGTGTGCTTCATATGTATAAAATAAAGAATGTTATGTGCAAACTATATTCCATGAAAAGTGCAAAACTAAGTAAACTTTAGAAAGTTTTTTTGTGCTACCACGTGAAGGTACCTTGAGAGCAATGATACCATAGGAATGAGGAAGTGCTGTATATATTTCATTAATTTTACACAAATAATTTGTACTAGAGTTTATATTTGGCCTCACAATAAATTGTATATACATATATATATATATATATCAGAACACAAACCTATCTATACTTTAGTTTTCAGTAAGTTGGCCCAATGTAAAAACCACACGTTGGGCCAACATTGGAACTACAGCCAATATTACCGTTGCCAAAGGGTATGTTCTTATGCTTAGCCAACCATTTTGAGTATGGTTGGCCCAATGTTGGGCCAACCACTTTTGGTTACTTGGAATGCACTGTACTTGAGTTTGGAAATAGCAATTTTATGGGCGAAGAGAAAATGTGCCACTTTGGTTGTTTATAATATTAGTTAGAAACACTAGCAGAAGAGAATGAAGGCCCCAATTATCAAGTATTGGCATGTCACTGAGACATGGCCAAAGCGAAGGGAAACCTTAAAACAAAATCACCCTCACCTGTGCCCCGCAGATAGCGAAAACGAGAAGCAGACACACTCCTATAGAAGTCATCTTCGTAGTGCAGCAAAGGCCTCCCGCCACCGACGCACTTATATATGGCGATAATGTTATTTGCAGGTCACAAGAAAAGTAGTAAAAAAAATGCAATAAAAGAGACGGCAAGAATATTTCGCAGAAACATCTATAAATTTCTCCAGCAAACATCCGTTTGCGCACTCAAGGTCTCTATCCCCCCACCCTAAACGCTAAACTTGAACCATATCTGCTTGTGTGCTCAAGAACAGCGCAAGTATGTACCTTTACGACAATCAAAATGATTTAGTGGGATTACTACACCAACAAGGTGAATGATAAGACTTAAAATACTTACGAAAGATAATTTTTTCATCTTCTGGTGCTCGAAAAATAAAAATTCTCGCGTATGCAAACAGCGTAGGACGTAAAGAGCAGAATCAAAAAGCAAGAAAAATCCTCGTAAAATCTTTATTTTCACGGAAAAGCAAATATTACATGGCGTCAGAGCATAATGTCGCTCTAGTATTATCTTCGTTGGTCGAGTTACCATTTAGCCATTGCATGCCTACCTCTTTATGTTACGTCGGTTTCCTGTCTCATTAGGCTAATCACGACCGCAAGGAAGAATGATGATTATATGAAATTCATGAAGAAACACTCATGCTCATGCCGAGACTCGTACCCGGAACTTTCGAAACACGAAGTTGGTTTGCATATTTCTAACATGTTTGCAACATCTAAATAATATTGAGTATATTGTTTGCAAATGCTGTAATTTGTATAATATAAATGTTCGTGTAATTTTTTGACGTGTAAAAAAAAGAGGACTTAGAGTTTTTGTTTTAAGTACTGAGAACAAAAAAAAAAGAGACAAAAAAATGGTAGACTATAATAGGAAATTTATTTCAGCATACGTAAGTGTAAGTAAAATTGCGCATTTGCATTTCAGTATCTGCTACACACTTCTTTTTAAAAAATAGGATTCTTTTATTGCCTTACATAATTTTGTACTATAATGAAAACATTGTTTTATCAAAACAAATATCTCATGGCTGGCTGTGGGGATGGTATAGTCTGAAAATAATTTATAACAAATTAATTCCCAGTTTAACTTTTAGGATGACGATTTAGTGATATGATGTTAATAAATACATCGGTATTTGGTCAGGTTTTTTTGTGTTATTTTGGTCAGTTAAATCAGTAATTTTGACCACTTGTTGACAACTTGACTAGTTTCCACCCCTGATGCATCCATGCGCTTGTTAATGAATATGTACTCAGAGTAAATAGATAATGACTGTTCCTCAGACACATAGT
The DNA here is from genome assembly GCF_977018435.1 of Lepisma saccharinum. Taxonomy (NCBI): domain Eukaryota; kingdom Metazoa; phylum Arthropoda; class Insecta; order Zygentoma; family Lepismatidae; genus Lepisma; species Lepisma saccharinum. The sequence goes on from NC_139246.1 coordinate 38,897,234, forward strand.
ATAATGTACTGAATTATTTTTAACCAATGATAAAGTGGGTACCTGGAGGCAACTCGGGCGGGGGGGGGGGGGGGATAAACGTGGCCAAGTGCAGTGCGTGGTGCTGATCACATCACCCCCAGCTCGGCCGAGATCAAGAAAGTGTGAGGCCCTAACCCCACATCCCCTATACGCCTTCATGGCATGGTGCAAAGTACAGGGGAACACTTTACTTTACTTTACTTTTTACTTTAAAATTACGAGGCAATCAGTAACAAGTCAAATCAAAAAGTGTGCGATTGCTTTGCACGTAATAATTGATTGATTTGATGTTTTAAGTCCACTTTATGCATAGTAAGGCTAATCGGAACTGGACCTATAGTTTAAAGTGGGATTCGAACCACTATGTACCTCCACAGGGTATCGAACCCGGCACCCCTTGATTACAAAGCAACGACGCTACCATTGCATCATCGCGGAGGTTCTTCTTTGCAAGTAATAAGGATTTTTTTTTAAAGTTAACGATACTTAACGATAATTTTCATCAAAGAAAATTACGTTAAGATGGTACCAGATCCTGCGGACACATTACCCCGTAACGTACTCCTCACATGCTCTACACCTATATTAAGTGGTGAAGGATATGAAATACAGGACGATTTTTTCAACTGCTGGATATTCTTTCGTTATGTTAACGCCTTTCTTTCTGGCAACTCTGCATCCAGTTGCAGATCACTTTGATCACTTGTTGATTAACAAGACAATGGATTTTTATGTAACCAAAATATTCGATATATGTACATAAATATGTAGAAAAATAGCTGAAATATGTAAACAAATATGTAACTAATAATTACTAACTATGCTGAAATATGTAAAAATAACGAACTATAATAAAACATCTAATATAAAGTATAATATCTGATTTCTGAACTGTTTTTATGTTAGTACTGGCAGTAAAAAATGTTACATTGAAATAATGAAATTTTAATGTAAATAGCATTGTAAAAATTATAATGTGACAAATTGATAACGTGAATGAAAACAGTTTAGAGTCGAGTTGATTAGACAGTTTTGTCAGATATATTTCACCACGAGAGATGCATTTACATGTAGAAAAAGTATTTTCATTGAATGAACAAAACGGCGAATAATAAAATGTACATTTAGTGCGACAATTTGTTTAAATTTTTGTCCCACAATTGTAGCTGCTTACTCAATGAAACCAGAAATATGGCATAAATAACGCATTTTATGTAAAAATATCTAATGTAAACAGGAAATGTTCGGGGGGGGGGGTCCAAACCAAGTGTCTCAGAAATAATAATAATAATATAAACATTTAAAATAAAAAATATATAATAATGGTAGTAAATTAAAATAATTCTAATTAATAAATATGAAATTCATGTTGTATTGCTATTATTACAGAGATTAATGAAGTCAGAAAGTGATTACGATTTTATATCTCTATCCAGGGGGTGCTCGTTCGGCGGCGCAGATCGTATGCGCAGTTGTCCGTGGATGCATTACGTCATCATCGAAACACTCGGCACGGAAAATGCTGGTTCCTTATGCAAATATTGAGAAATTTGACAACGAATATCTTCTAAAATATAGTAGCAAGGGAAAAGTTACAACTTTTACTGTTAAGATTCATCCTTTCTAATCAATTTATCACAAAGTTGATTCAAATGTGTAAAATGGTTTTCAAGAAGTCGTGTTACGAAGGAACCCCTGTTTTGTTATCTCCAGGCTTCCAATGTAAGGGAGTTTTAACTTAAGCGCGTTGGATTTCTTTTTGCTCTATGTTTTGAAATAAGATTATTTTGTTCTTGTCACCTGAAATCATGCCTAAATGCTATGGAAAGCTGTGAAAACTATTATCAGAAAACTAACGGAAGAAATCTAAAATATCACATCTTGATTGATATAAAAAAATGCGAGATTGCCCATTTTTGTGAAAAAGGCATTGTGCGAGATCTAAAAGCAGAACTTTATAAATTGTATGTAAATGTAAGGGTGTAATAAACGTGACTGCTTCCCAGGCACGTATCCAAGAGGGGAGCTTAGGGGGCTCAAGCCCCCCCGAAAGTTTTCGGTTTACACTAGATAAAATGAGATTTTCTGTTTCTTGTCGTGTCAAATAAAATAATGTGACGTTAATTTAAGGAGAGAAATAATTATCGAGGAAACAAGGAGAATATTCTATAACCCTGTTATTGGTAACAGCTCGTATCCAAGGTGGGAATCAGGTGTCTCGAGCCCCCTCCCCCAGGAAATTTTTCAGTTTACACGAGATAAAATTAGGTTTTTGTCTTCTTCAATAATGTGACGATAATTTAAGGAGATAAATAATTATCGGGGCAAGACGGAGAATGTTCTACGGACCCTGTTATTGTTTATAGCGCGTATCCAAGGTGGGGATCGTAACTCGTGGACTCCCCCCACCAGGAAACTTTTCATTTTACACTAGATAAAATTAGGTTTTTGTCTTCTTGTATAATGTGACGATAATTTTAGGAGAGAAATACTTATCAAGGCAAGACGGAGAATGTTCTATAACCGTGTTGTTGATAATATTGCACGTAAACTTTTGTTACGCTTTCGGTGTTGTCGTAGCGAACTTGAACACTATGTAGAAGAGACTTGTCAGCATTTAGAAGGTGCACAACAGAGGTAGCGCCGCAGGTAGGGCGATTCGGATTCATTGTAATTTTTTAATCTCTGGAAAGCGCGAGAGGGAACGTTCTTTAAAAAGAGAAGGAGTCGAACTATTGGCAATATTTACGAATCGTTTTATCTGCGAAACGTTCTAGAATATAATGAGGATATTAATACGCGGCTTCAATTTCCCGGTTGATCTGTACAACAGAATAGGTGGAGACTTCAGAGGTAAGTGTGACAATTCATACAGTCGATTAGTGATCAGTCAGTGTCCATTGGTTGCTTTATAAGATCTAGTGATTCGAAAATGAAATGGACTAAATACCGTAAAGTAACGAAGTCTACCACTAGTTCCAGTTCGGTCCCAAAGCTAAAGACATTGACGACAGCGGAACTTCGAGTAGTGCTACGAGTAGTTCGGGTCGAAAGACGAAGAGATCGAAGGTCTCTCTCTCTAAAGTGAATATTTCGGCAGTATCGGGCTGGGCATTTGAGCGATTTATTAAAAAAGAAATAAGCTGCACAGATCAACTGAAAATCAAAGTTTTGAGTGATGATTTGGTTGTGCCAGGACCAAATTTTGTGTACGCAGCCCGAGAATTTCATGGCATAAAAAAATACTTTTGTTTAAGGCTACTGGGTTCGACACACACTCAACAGACAATTTTGGACACTTGCGAATGCTTAGGCCTGAATATGAACAATTTGGTGGGTTTCGGCTTTTATAAGAGCTGCAAACATGGAAGGACAAGATACATTAGTGGTGTTCAGGCTCGAATGAGAGAGAAGTATTCGTGAACTGTCTGATTCCAGTTCCCAGCACACAGTTTGAATCTTGTGTTGTCGAGTGGATTGTCCATCCCGTGCATGTGTAACACCTTCGTAAAAACACTTCTGGTATACATAGATGTTTTGATGCCTGATGAGAAGAAATGGACAAACACACATACTGAGATGGTTCCGGCACACAATATTAATGCACGGAAACAGAGGAGTTGAGTGGTAGAAAATGTCCCGATTTCACGTTCTGATTAAAATGACAGCCTTAAACAGTGGCGACGATTTAGGAGATAGTTGCTCCCCATTCTTTTGCCTCCACACTATCACACTATGGCCTCTTAATGCTTGTCTCCTTGTCCACCCCCCCCCCCCCCCACACACACACATTTTGGAACCCAATTGCCACCACTGGCCTTGAACATACAATTGTGATACCCCTTTAAAAATGGTGTTCAGCCGCCGCGCCGAAAGGATTTCCTGGATACGTGCCTGCTACTTCCCGTAAAATATCACTGCACTCTCCACGTTCTTCTTCTTCTGTCTTTTCTTTGGCGCCGTCAATAGCTTCAACACGTTGTTTTTTTATATATATTTGTCACATATTTGTTTTAATTAGTATTCTGCTCGTTCCGCCACCTGAACGCAGCAGCTACGGCTCAAAGGGCAGTATAGTTACACCGGAAGAAGGCTCGGAAATGGCAGGCTTCAGAAGTTAACTCATCCAAATTAAATTAAACAGGTATGTGCTCTCTCTAAATTTAAATCATAGTTCACAAATAATTTGATTAAAAGTTTTAAAAGTATCTGTTTTATTTAACAGCGTATTAATTGGTGCATTCTTCCCCAGTATAGCCATAGGCAGTGACCACACTACGGGGGGGGGGGGGGCACGAACGCCCCCCAATTCTCGTTCGACAATTTCTCTCTCTCTCTCTCTCTCTCTCTCTCTCTTATCTGCCCCCAGTAAAACGACAAAATAAATGAATGAATGAATGCTCTTTTAGCCAAAATATGCATTTTTGTGTCGTATGTAACGGAATAATAAAAATGATTGCCCCGGAAAAATATGATTTACCCCTCCATCTTTACTATAAAGGTGTCACTAGCTACAACATATTTTGATTTCTATTGTTCCCACATATTTATTTTAATTTTAGTATTGTGAATCATATTCCACTGTGTTACCTCACGTAGCCCCCCCCCCCCCCCACACACACATACATGTACGACTTCAGTTGTAAGTTTTAGACTAAGCTTGTCAAATATCCACTTATATCTTTGTATTCTTGAGCCATTTAAAAAAAAAAAATTCGTCCCTTCTTCTGGACTATTTCATAGGAATGTTTTCCCACTGGAAGCCCCTTTACAGATCGAGATCCGGGGCTATAGCCTTCCCAAGCCAGCTTCCCCTCCAAATACTCTCTTGGCCTCATGAAATACGTAGTTTCTCTTTTCGAACAAGAATAAGTTTTAAATTTTAATAGCTTATAAATTTACACTAGCAATTTTGAGTAAAGGTTTTGCGTAACCCTAAAAGTACATTTAGAGACTGCAAGGTCAACTCCCGATATTTCAGATATATTAATAATTTTCATCTCAACGTCTCGCATATTAAAACATAGTGCCAATTTCTGTTTATTTCCTTGTAATGCTGACCTCCGTGGCGAAGTGGTTAGCACAACGCTTTACGATGCCAAGTGCCCCCAGGTTCGAATCCCCGCCCGGGCATGGGTCTACTTTCCTTTCTTCAATTTCATCATATCATCATGCATCCTCATCTTTGCGATTAGCCATATGTGACAGATAAGCGAAGTAAAATAAACTAAGTCTATTAATCAATTCTTTTTTAAAACTCTTTAATTCTTCTTTAGCATGCCACGTTTTTGTTAAAATTATATTACGATTTGTAAAATGACGAAATTCCAAAGGAGAACACGCAACTTTCTTTGTAGCGCATCGGTCAGAAAGTTTCAGGAATATGGATTTTCAAAATACATTTTTTCACATGTACTTTGCCCCCTTTTAAAAGTAGCGCGTTTTCAATTATGTTACTAATCATTAAAAAGATGCCTCAATACCATCTTGGAGGATGACAATTATTATTTTCCCCCTCCTAAAAGTAATAATATACTTTCGCTCTCTGAATCTCCCATATAAATGCTAGGGGCCGTCTGCTTCAGCCGAGCTCACTGCTTCTCCGGTGACGTCACGCGTTCGTGCAAGATCGGCAATCTTCGGATGGCTTTACCTAATCTCTATATTCCTTGATCTCTATCTTTCTAGTAGGAACGAGTTTTTCTGCTAAACATTTTGGTTGTTTCCCCGGTGTGGCGCAAACTCTGTGGCAGCCCCCAAGCACTTCCGTGTAGTCGCATATATTGCAGACCCGGATCAAGGTCGAGCGCGGGACTGGCGGCGCCCCTTGATTAACCCCTTTCTCTGCTTGTATTAGGCGGTGGCGCAGCAAGGCAGCGACCCGAATTACTATTATATTACATTCGAGGCAAATGCCAAAAAAAGAGAGGAAAGAGAGCAGGCAAGAAGACACGAGAATCGATCCTGGGAAAAATAAAAAGGAAGGTGGTGACATTATCCAACCACCAGTTCAGATGAAGTATCCTTTGGGCCTTTTCCACGAGATAAAGGAAAAGGAGTGCAGTTATAATCTTACACGAATTGATTTGCCAATTGCACAGAAGGATATCTATCAGGATGCCTGTAGAAGCAATCTCAGAGATCCTCGAGATGAACGTCACCGGCAAGAAGAAGAGGCTGGCAAAGTTGGATAGATGAAGGAATTTGTATATAGAAGTTTGTAAATAAGAAATATATCCATTAGAAGAATAAGTATATATATGAAAAAGCCTATGAGTCCATAGAAGAAGAAGCCTGTGGAATCTCATGTACGAAAGAATATATATATACACACATATTTAGAACAAAAAGCCTAATAAAAGCTCATTAGTATATGGAAGAAGAAGTATATTAGCCAACAGAAGAAAAAGCCTAATAGAAGTTCATTAGTACATAGAAGAAGAAGCCGATTAGCCAATAGAAGAAGAAGTCTAATAGAAGCCCATTCGTACATAGAAGAAGAAGCTAATAGAAGTTCATTAGTACATAGAAGAAGATGTCTATTAGCCAATAGAAGAAAAAGCATAATAGAAGTTCATTAGTACATAGAAGAAGAAGTCTATTAGCCAATAGAAGAAAAAGCCCAATAGAAGTTCATTATTACATAGAAGAAGAAGTCTATTAGACAATAGAGAAGCCTAATAGGAGCCCATTAGTCCATAGAAGAAGAAGCCTGTGGATTTCCAATATGAAGAAATATATATAAAGAGGAAGTAGTCTTCACCTATCGATAACCAGATGTCAAGAAGAAGAAGAAGAAACCCTTCACATCTCCATAGCGAAGAAGAAGAAGCCTTCCAGTAGATACATTCCCATATACTTACAAGAAATATATATGTGATAAATAAACAAATAGACAGCTTCAGATGCAATCATGTATATAAATTGAATGTAGCCTGAAAAATTAAGAATTGTACCTTCCGTGGTAGGTTAAACAAGTTGTTTCCTTTCGTTTTTTCTTTAAATAAGTTATCATTCAGTTTTAGTTGCCCTGAGTATCTCATGCTTCACCCTGGCCTAAACCGGACTGGTGTCAGTCACCCTCTCCGGGACGTGGCAGGAATCATTGTACTACGTAAGCTTCTATTTGACACACACACACATGAAATTAATGTTAAATAAAACAATTATAAAACTATATATATTTACTGCCTTCAAATAATTTGAAATAAATAACCCTCTGGTATACAACAAATGTTAAACAACGCATATTTTCATTATTTAATTTTTGTACTTGGTAACTCTTTCAGGGGTTCCAGACCGCCAGGATCCCCTAAATACATCCATAATCAGCCTCAATATGTACAAATATGTAACATGAAATTCACATATATCATTCCTAGCATTGTAATTTGTCAACATCTGTAGTTTTTGCTTGGCTACATACAAAGAAAAATATGTAACTACATAAACAACTTGGCCCTAGTCATTTATTTATTTATTTATCGAACTCAACAGGTACATACCTAATTACAGAGCCCATATGAAGGATACATAGTGAATACAATTACATATATTTCTGTAATATATATATATATATATATATATATATATATATATATATATATATAGGTTAGGTTCATAGAAAATATGTCAATGGTGTTATTCTTGAACAACCGTCCCTCCTTCGTGCCTGGAGAGGAAAAACACTGTAGCATTGGAAGTCAACAATTACATTCTCAATTTAGTTTCCTAGATACCGAAAATTTCAGATTTCCACGAATTTCAAACCCCGAGTTAAAGAAAATGCAGGCGGTAAGCACAATTAATTTGCCCAAATATTATAAGGCATGGATGTCGCCATAAATATTACTGTAATAATATCAATAATGTGATTAATATTAATACAATCGTTTTAACAATTGTATTAATATTTTTGTCATATCCTTGGCGAAATACATACGTGTAGTACACGAGATGATCGAATATCTGAAGCAACAGTTTTTTTTCATTAACACCGTACATTTCAAATTTGAAACACGTTGTCATTCTCACGTACCGTTATAATTTAACCCGGTTCAATCATGAAGAGAGATATCTTGAATGTGTGAAGCTCTACCTCCACAGTGCAGGGAGCACATGATAACTTTACCTTTACCTTAGCAATCACGAGCGATTAGATTATTTACACTCGTCACATTACAAGGAGCCAAGCCCTTTACCAAAATCAGCACCTGATACTGAGGGAAAAATATCCATCGCTAGCAATGGCGTATTCAGGTGAAGGGTCCAGGGGTCCGGATCCCCCAGAAAGAATTAGTAAGTATATAAATTAAATAATGAAAATGTACTTGTTTAGCATTTGTTGTATAATCGATTTCTTTGAACTTATTTGCAAGGCAAGAATTATATTGGGAGCATATGGCTTTGAAGCACAGCGTCAAAGAAGATTTATGCATGCTACAACTTATGATAATGTGCACAAAATATTAATCAGGTATTTTTCGTAAACTGGATCTAACATTCTTTTTTTGTTACTCAAGAAGTATCCAATTCTTTGTCTATTTGATATTAATATCCTTGCTTTGTTTTATACAAATTTTGATGATATAGAATACATATACGCTAGATAATTAATATATATATCTATATATAAATAATTATAATTAATGCTGTTATATCTCAATTCTTATACCGTCCTTTTGCCTATTGATGCAATAATAACAATACAATTATGAATTTAATACATTATTTAACATTTTAATTATAATTCAATTAACTTATTATTATTTCTGAGACATTGGTTCGGACCCTCTCCGAAATATATTTCTAGGTACATGCCTAATCGCTAGATCAAAATCTGAGGTTGTAAAAGGGACACAGCATATGTAAGGACAAAACAGACTAACACACGGTCACACGGAGCATGATACTGACTGTGGCTGTAAGTCCAGACTCCAAAGCCTCGATGGCCTCCACAAATAGTATTTACTGGGGTGTGCTACGTGAAAAAGACGTTCACATTTAGGTTCCTTCCGACATACAGTACCCTATGCTTCAGAGAAGGTTTACAGCCTATTATACAAGGATTGGATAAAAAGTAATGGCAACACTGGTATAATTGGTACTTGACTGTATTGGCAGAGGAGCACGTGTTACATTCCTTCAAAGTAATCGCCCCCCATCTCTACGACCTTCTGTCACACGTATGGAAGGCGTCGTACACCGTCAGCGCGTCCATCTCTGTCGATGTTCCGCAGTGACCGCCCTATAGCACGTATGATGGCTTCGCGCGTGTCGTAGTGCTTCCCGCCCAGTGGTTCCTTCATTTTGACAAAACGGTCGTAATCACACGGTCTCATACCGGTGAATACGGCGGATGTTCCAGTACCTCCCACTACCAGTTATGCAGGAGCGCCGTCACATTGTTCGCAGTGTGACACCTTGCAATGTCAAGCAGGATGATGGGACACCATGCCGTCGCTTCCTTCTTAATGCGAGACGAAGGTGGTGTTGCAAGAAGGTATTGATATTGATATTGATATTTAATGATATTGATACGAGCCCTTCGGCTGTGCGTATCTTACAATATTGTTACATAAACACCCCGACCTTAAACATACACCCCATTTATCATACATTCAGAAACATTTATAAACAGAAACATTTGGAAAATAATTACATACTATGTACATATATAAATAGCAATGTGGTCCTCTTCTTGCATTTGAGATTGTTCATTTTCACAACACTACATTACACTCTTCACCTATGCTTGAGCCCCTGCTGTTCCGTACCCTTCACTTTCACTGACTCCTTGCAGCAGTTTCCTGCGCTCCCTCCAAACTGCATGAAAATAGGAGCCCAGGGCTTTGATATTTACATTCGTTATACCACTCCTCTCCTCCCTACATATAGCCTGGATGGTCTGCTCAATGCTGTCCCTTGCACTGTCCACCCATTTGCGTTGTCTGAGGGGTGGCGACCAAACACACTCGTGTAGGATGTGAGCCCTCGTCTCCTCTCCGCCGCATAACGTGCAGATGGCACGACCGTCTGGCCCCTTGCAGAAGTAGGTTGCGTTGACCGTCTGCCTGAGAGACGTTGTTCTTCTTGCCTAAACAATTTGTTAGGGCGCTTGCAGTCTCGTCCTCTGCTTCAGAGCACTGCTGTTTTTGACTGAATAACATACAATCGCTCCCACTCACTATACTTCCTCGTCTGACATTCCTTTATCAGCCACGAAACGCTTGTGGCGCTGTGACTCACCCCTTTCACGGGACAGCAGTGTTGCCATTACTTTTTATCCAACCCTTGTAGTCAGGTATGCTCACCTACTCTATATTGGGAATCTCTGGAACGAGCGAACCAAAACAAGTCTCTGTGCAAGTACTGACGCGAGACGGCTCCACCAATAAACACGTGAGAGGGAATGGGATTGTGTGGAGGGGGAAAGCGACTGCAGTTACCATCCACCACAGCAGCGTGTACAGCTTCGCTCCGCCCACATGATTCCTCCCCTTCCCTGCCGGTATGCGCGGCCTTGCTATGGGATAGAGTATAGTAATTTCGCACGAAATGGGAGGGAGGCGCTTCCGCAATGCTGAGTCTGCTGTGTCCTTATCTCCGTCATCGGATGGTTTGTCGCTATGTCCGTTCGTTCTGTCGTTAAATAACCATAATTACAATTCACACTATTGCCCCTTTTAATATCTTGCCAGCAGTGCATGACCAACATGTGCAGAGCCACGAAGGTGCAAGGGGGCACGTGCCCCCTCCCCCACGACCTGCTCTCCCAGCTCAACCTCTCCTGCTGCCGCTTCTTGCAGACGCTGGACAAGGAGTTTTCCGACCACCTCCAGAACATGGCTGTCCAGATCCAATGGAACATCGAGGAGAGGGCCACGGAAACGGCGCAGCATTTGCAGGTAGGGCTTGTTCGCGAACTTACAACCATGTCGCATCCTGTCTGGGATAATACTTGAGAATTTATGCAAACCATGGGTAAGGAGGGACATTCGTTTACTCAGAATTTCCATTGTGCCGTGTCTGTAACATCGTTTTAAAAGTTCGGCACCGAATGTGCCGATTTTAAAATGATGAGAGCGTTTTGACTAATGTTTTCCGTAAGAAGAGCGAGTCTTGTTCACTCTCTATGAATTTTTATTACTCCATATAAACCATATACATTGGTATTTGGAGGGTTCAGTATAGCACAGATAAAAATGTAATTACAAAATTTCTATAATTTACAATCTAAATACTCACTGACGCTATAATATTCCTTATTAACTAATTTCAATTTGCTTTTGAAACTTGTCATATATTCTACTTTTATATTTTAACTTTCTGATTACCAGGCGTTCCCCGGGTATTTATTTATGCCAATCTTAAATTAGACAGGAAAATAATGAATTCTAACTATAGTGTAAAAGGAACATGGAGTTGAACAGCTTTGGCAGTGTCACTATTCATCTAAGCGACCACGAAAACTATGGATTTCACACTAATAACTGTCGTTTTTTATTATTTTTACATGTCATCCCCTTCCCAACCCCAACCCCTATGTGTCACAAGGGCGTGTTGAAGTTCAACGGCATTTGGAGTGTCACTTTTCATCTTAGCGACCCTGAAAACTATGGATTTCACACTAATATCGTTCGTTTTTTATTATTTTTACATGTCACCCCTTCCCCCCCTTAGGAGTGCCAGGGGTGTCTTGGAATTGAACGGCATTGGGAGTGTAACTTTTCATCTTAGCGACCCCGAAAACTATGGATTTCACACTAATATCGTTCGATTTTTATTATTTTTACATGTCACCCTCTTCCCATCCCCCCTTAGGAGTGCCAGGGGTGTCTTGGAGTTGAACGGCATTGGGAGTGTCACTATTCATATTAGCGACCCTGAAATCTATGGATTCCACACTAATATCGGTCGTTTTCGATTATTTTTACGTCATCCCTTTTCACCCCAACCCCTAGGTGTCTCAAGGGTGTCTTGAAGTTGAACGGCATTGGGAGTGTCACTATTCATCTTAGCGACCCCGAAAACTATGTATTCCACACTAATAACGGTTGTTTTTTATTATTTTTACATGTCACCCTTCCCACCCCCACCCCTAGGGGTGCCAGGGGTGTCTTGGAGTTAAACGGCATTGGGAGTGTCACTATTCATCTTAGCGATCCCGAAAACGATGGACTCCACACTAATATTGGTCGTTTTCGATTATTTTTACATGTCACCCCTTCCCACTCCTACCTCTAGATGTCTCAAGGGTGTCTTGAACTTGAACGGCATTGACAGTGTCACTATTCATCTTAGCGATCCAAAACTATGGATTCCACACTAATATCGTCCGTTTTCGATTTCTTTTACATGTCACCCCCTTTCCAACCCCCAATTCTAGGAGTACCAGGCGTGTCTTGAAGTTGATCGGCATTGGGAGTGTCACTATTCATCTAGGCTACCCCGAAAACTATGCATTCCACTAATATATCGGTAATTTTATATGTCAATCTTTCCCATCTTCACCCCTAGGGGTGCCAGACGTTTCTTGGAGTTAAACGGCATTGAGAGTGTCAGTATTCATCCTGGCGACCCCGAAAACGATGGATTCCACATTAATATCGGTCGTTTTCGATTATGTTTACATGTCACTCTTCCCACCCCACCCCTAGGTGTCTCAAGGGTGTGTCGAAGTTGAGCGGCATTGGGAGTATCACTATGCATCATAGCGACCCCCAAAAGTATGGATTTCACAATAATATCGATCATTTTCGATTATTTTTACATGTCACCCCTTCCCACCCCCACCCCTAGGTGTCTCAAGGGTGTGTTGAAGTTGAACGGCATTGGGAGTTTCACTATGCATCATAGCGACCCCAAAAAGTATGGATTTGACACTAATATCGATCATTTCCGATTATTTTTACATGTCACGCCTTCCCACCCCAACCCCTAGATGTCTCAAAGGTGTCTTGAAGTTAAACGGCATTGGGAGTGTCACTATTCATCTTAGCGACCCCGAAAACTATGTATTCCACACTAATAACGGTCGTTTTTTTATTATTTGTAGATGTCACCCCCTTCCCACCCTCACCCCTAGGGGTGCCAGGTGTGTATTGGAGTTGAACGGCATTGGGAGTGTCACTATTAATCTTAGCGACCTCGAAAACTATGGATTGCACATTAATATCTGTCGTTTTCGATCATTTTTACATGTCACCCCACCACACCCATTGGTATGCCAGGGGTGTCTTACCCCCACAGTATTTCTTTCGAGATTGCAAGTGTTACGTGTTCCAAGTTTGGTTGAAATCGCTCCTGGTGTTCGAGAGTTATGCTGGAAGAAACTTAGGCACATAGCACATCCATTTTTATATATACTAAGGGTCGTTCAAGGTTGACCGGGATTTTCGTACGTAAAAAATCGATGAATAGCCAGATCATGATGAAACGTGCGGGTGACGTAACGTATTCCTTCGCGAGTAACTAGCGCCCGGCATGACGTATTTCGCGCATGCGCAGCAGTTGCAGCGAACATGGCGGCAAACAGTGTGTCTGTGGCTGTGGAGCAGCGGTGTGTAATCAAATTTCTCGTGAAGGAGAAAGTGAAACCAGCTGAGATTTTCAGACGATTGCAAGCGCAGTATGGTGAACAAACGATGTCGCGGACAAGAGTGTACGAATGGTGTGAGCAGTTTCGCGAAGAACGGGAGCTCGTGACAAATGAAGCGCATGGACACATTCGCCCGACTGCAGTCACAACAGTGAATATCGCACGTGTTGAGCAAATGATTCTTGAGAACCGGCGAGTAACAGTGCGGGATATTGCTGCCGAGGTGAATATCAGTGTCGGGAGTGTTGAGACAATCATTCACGACCACTTACGCTTCCGCAAAATCTGTGCAAGGTGGGTTCCCCGCCAGCTGACATTCGATCAGAAGTGGACACGCAGGACGGTCTGTGAACAGCTTCTGAATCGGTTTCGAGCAGAAGGTGATGAATTGTTGCAATCCATCATCACGTGTGATGAAACATGGTTGCACAATTCAACCCCAGAGACCAAAAGACGCAGCATGGAGTGGCGGCATAAAGGTTCTCCACCGCCCAAGAACAGCAAAACGCAGCCGTCCGCTGGAAAGATCATGGCAAGTGTCTTCTGGGACATGAAGGGCGTTATCCATGTGGATTTTCTGGACAAAGGGAGCACGATTAATGCCCAGTATTACTCCACATTGTTGAGTAGTGCTGTACGAAAGTCCATTCGCAAGAAAAGACCTGCACTGTTAGAAGTTACCGTGAAATTTAATACATCCTACCGTAAAAATTTTACGGACTCGACCGTGGAATCGGAAATACTTCCATACCGTTTTAGACCAAGCCGCGCATGCGCATTTGTGTCGCTTGTCAACTTTCACAGGCCAACATGGCCGAAGCGTATGTTTTTGTTGATGTGTTGTGCTTCTTTATCGATGGTTGTGCTTCGAATGCCTGCGTGGAAAGTAAATCTACATAACTCAAGGTACGTATAATGTTTTTATTTTTTAACATAATGGAATGAAAATTCATTGTAACACAGTTTATTAGTGCTATATTATTATCATTGTACTGCTGTACTATGCAACGAAGCCAAAACCACGTGCATTTATTCAATTTGCTTGTGTAGTGGAAGATATAAATTCATCGATGTCTTTATCACATGTACCACATTGCAAATACCGGTCAGTTTCATTAGGTAGTATACAAACGATATATGAAGTGCGTGTCTGTTTACAAGTAGTACTCAGAAATTTTTGAAAGCAGAAACTTGCAATAGCCGAGTTACGGATGGTAGAAATGTTTAGTAACAGTCTCTGAGGTACAATTTTTTCTTACTTGACAGGTTTTGATGTTTTATGTAACATAGAATGTGCTTCTAAGCGCGGAAAGCACGAACAACCGCGATATTTGATCCCAAACCACAGCTCACGTAAATTAAAAACCTCCTATCTCGGAGTACTTTCGCAACTTTTTATTGGTCAAAATTGGTGTATGCACATTCAAATACGTGCAAATGATAACGTCACCAAACTTAGCACTACTAACAATAGTTACACTTCTATTTTGGTTTTGTGAGTTTTCAGTCCTTCTTGTTTGATTTACCTTATTTTATAATACATTTAAAATGTAAAATTAATATTTATTTTCAATTATTGACTTTTATTATTAATATTTTGGTTGCACTTGCACAAAGCCTTCGAGCTTCCCTGCTTCAGGCTAAGGAAACTAGGTACTTCACCATAACTCATTTCCCTGAGCTAAAAACAGCAGAAAAGCTACATAAACAACTTAATCTTTATAAAAAATGCAAAAACTTTCACTTGGTGGTACAGAAAGTCAAGGGTACCTAACTATTCATCTGGCATAACAGCCTAAAAGTACTGGCTGAAATTGTATGGATTTCATCAGTAGTGACTGAATGATACTGTTAATCCTGAACCTCCACACATAAATAATTCCAGGGAAGGGTTTAAAAGCTTTACGGGAAAAAAATGACACTGTGTGCTTCAATTGTCCCCTTCCTTCACCTATCCTGTACACTGAAAAAAAAAATCATGCAAATTAGCCGAAATTTATCTGAAAGTCCCAAAATTATAGTAAAATTCAATATTGGGTTCTAGACCCCATCAGAGTAAAGATATTTTGATCTAGCTAAGGTTATCTGTTGAGAAGTATTTAATCCCATGGGAGATTTATAAATGAAGAACTGGTCTCCCAATATTGTTCATTTTATTCATAATTTTGTCTTTAGGTAAGTAGAATTACATAATTTTGACAAAATGTCAAGTGAATGGTTAAAAATACAAATTTATGAGTAATTATAATAGTGTACATTTACACAAGTTGGAGGTGTTATATTTAACTTTGTATGTGAAAACAAAATTGAAACTTAGAATTTTTTATCTGCGGAACACTGAGGAATTTTCTAAGAAAATAAGATGGCAACATTGATTTTCACTAATATTAACTATTTGGATGTTCCATAACATATTGAGCATCCACTTAAAATCCTTCTGCTAGTTCTAAGCAAATAATGTGAAGTAAAAGCAAAATTTTTGTAATAATTCAAAATTCCTTCGGTTTTGCGGCATTTTCCAAGAATGACACTTTTACATAAAAACTGAGTGGTACTGACATGAAAGATGTTAGTTCTTGGTGTTATTTTGTATTTCCCTTCAAGTTTAAGCTGTTTATGACTGCAACAATTAGCATTCATGCATATTTAACTGTAATTAGGTATCTTATGACTGATTTAAAATTCTTTTTCTCTCGCAAGAATTGCAATTTTGGACAAAATTTGAATTTAAAGTTCCAGTAATCAAAACAATGACACAATATAAGTTTAATACAGTAGATTTAGGTAATTTATGGTTTAATTGTTATCATTAAGTTTAAAACTGTACAAAATTGTTAATAATTTATGGTTTTCATGCTCAAAATTCATTTAATTACAGGTTTTTATGAGAAATTCTGATTTTAAGTCTGGAAAGTAAAAGATATGCCAAGAACTGTGCCAATGGGTAGTGAGCTGTGAAATTTCTGTGGGAGGTCCTAGAAACTGCATTGGAACCTCTTTTGGACAAGATCTACAAGTAAGTTGCTTTTCATGTTTTCAACTAGAACCTGAAGCAACAAAATACCCACCCCTCCTCCCATTAGAAATGGATCCAATAAGTTTTTATAAGAAATTTGAAATGTTACTCACTCAATGGTTGGACGTTAGCTTGAAAGATAAATAAAATAAATCATGGTAAAGGTTATTGAAAGTTTTCAATCTTGTGTTCTGACAACTATTATTCAATCCCTTTACCTTTACTTTCCATGTGAATGGCTGTATGTGAAAAGAGTGGGTCATGGAATTGAACAATTACTTGAATTGATACTAACACACAGGGCCTACTTTTTTTTAAAAATGCTGCCAATTTATCATACAAACTCCTGTAACTATTTAAGGTCAGGGTGGGCTTTCCTTAAAAGTGGGCCAATTGACATTCTTTGAAATAACCCTTCCGTGTACTGAATGCAAGTTTTTTTTTTTTGTTTGTTCATATATTTGATATTTTGAATGAGATTCTTAAATTTATTATTGTTATTACAGGATCGTCCCTAATAGAATGCATGGAAATTATGCTTTCAATTGAGCAAGAATTGATAGAATTCTTGGCTTCCTGAATGCTATATCAGTATCCATTTCAAGCATGCAACACACTGGAGTTTGGCAAAAGGTATGTTGTATCATGTGTGAATGGAACACTGCACAAACTTTCACATAATAATTAAAAAGCTCCAAGTTTGTAGTTAAAATATTTTTAATTCTCCTGAAATATTCACATCAATTCAGTGCATAAAACAGGTGGTTGGGTCAGTGGCAATGTGGTTTTAGTGCTAGACCCATACTTTAATCACCAAACATTCAGAGTTTGAGTCTTCTTGTCAGTATGGATGTGGTTTGTTGTACAATGAGATGCATAAGAATTGCAAAGTAAATTGTCCATCGCCATGTTTATTGCCCTTGTTTTACGAAATGAGTGCTTAAAAAAATGAAACAAAATGTCAAACAAGCTGCTGAAAATTTCTACACCAGCACTTGCATACATAAAAGGTCAGTCCCTAAAAACACGAAAGAAGCAAGAGAAATATGAATGAAAATTGTTATGGACAATTTGCTGACCCAATACTTGTGCATCCCACTGTACCATTTATTATTTAATCATAATATTGGTCATTTCTCATCTTAGTATTGTCTCTTAGATCTAAAAGATGAATGGTTTAAACACTGAATGCAGTACTGGGTTTACCATATGATTTGGCACACACGGAACGGAAGTAAGGTAAAGCCCATCATGCACCATGACATGAAGGCACAGCGCAATGTGGAAGTTGGGCCCCACCAGTGCTGTGATACCATAGTTTACCACAGCTATACACTAAATTTCATGAAACGTTAAGTGGAGACCATGTTTCCATTAACTATGGATTATGTTTCTATTAAATATATGGATGAAATCTGCAAACTTCTCTAAAAATGTGGAAAACGTGGTGGAATACTGATGATGATGATGATGATGATATATGTCATTTTACAAATAAAAACAAATATGGAATACATATTTTCATGATTGCATTTCAACATGCAGGCTACAGTACAGCATGTTATTGTATCTCCATTTCTTGTTTCATTGCTTTTTTGAATTTTAATTTTGTTTTCTGTTAACCACTTTAATAATACTCGTAATGACACTGAAAATGAAAACTTGCAAAAACGTACATAAGAAGTTCTCTTCTTGTTTTGAACTGACATAATGCAGACTTCAATTGTCTCATGGCAGTAAAGACACCCAACTAACTGGATTGTCATGGTTCACATAGATGTACTGCGTAGAAATTTTTGCAAAGAAAATTCAGGCTTGACCAGGACACAAACCAAGTTCTTTGGCATACCATGTCATTGCTCTACAGACTGAAATAAACCAGGGCTGGCTTAGTAGCTAAGTTAGTATAGTTACTTTTCCAAATTAGTTTACTCTATGGGTAACTGGGAAGGGAGGGGGTGAGACAGCTGAAACAATTTCTGCCACCTTTCCACATATGTATTTATTTTTTGAGGGAACTGTATCAGTGGGAAACTACTACTGAGCTTACGCACCACTGAACACCTTTGACAATGTTATTCTGTTACTTGAGAATTAATGAAATTTTAAATTTATGCTGTTGCAATAGCATTTGGTTTTGTATCAAATTCCTTAATGGTATATTTCTTCTTCCCAGGTGATTTAATCCAGCAGAAGGGTCCTAAGTTAAGAAGAAAAAAGCACAAGTGCAATGTAGTAATTATTTGACAAAATGCAAAGAAACAAGTGTAAAGTGAAAATAAATAAAAAGTAAATTATAATTATGTACTTGGTTGATTTGAATAAATTATTTATATTATTTGAATTATTATATCTCATTTGAAAATTCCATTTTTAAAACTGAAAAGTATTTGAGGATTGCACCAATAGCAGGGATGGAAGATTGGTAGTAATGCCAGTAAAATCCAGGTTTTTTTTAAAATCTTATTTTACTTATTTATTTATTAATTCTTTATGTTGAATTGATTCTCTTGGGCTATCGATCAAGTGGGTTCTGCAACTGTTTCTGAGCTTTTGAGAATAATGCCACTATCTTCAGGCTAGAATTACTTCTTTACCTTTACCCTGAAGATGAGAATAAAGTCAGATCTAGGAACTTCTCAGACTTTTGTAGAATTCATGTGGTCAAGGAGAGAGAATCTTTTCATCATTTGCCTACAGAAAAACTTCGGCTTATTATAGTATTGTGTGTGTTTATGAGTGCAATTTGTGATTTACTTGTTGCATTGTGAGGAACTTGAAGTGAAATTATTTTTTTTCAGTTCAATTACAGATATTTTTGTAATATTTCCTATTTTAAGTAATAATAATTATTGTACTAACAAAGTAGTCTCATTATGGAAATGTATTTCCATAAATGCTAAAACATTGAAATTTTAAGGTTTGAGGGCTATGTTTTCCTTTCTGCTTTCTATTATGTTATTCACAGGCATGGGCGTCCGCAGAATTTTTTCCAGGGAGGGGCAAGTAAGGTAATTTTTCCAGAGGGGGGGGCAAAGGACACATATTTTCCTCCAAAATAGTGGTGCCCTCTCAAAAAACAATATTTCAGTCTGAAATTATCATGTTTCTTCAACGAATTTATAATAATTAACATAAATTACTGTGATTGAAATGAAATTATGTGTGAAATATATAATTTTTAGGTACACATTCATTTTCCAGGGAGGGGCCATGGCCCCCCTTGCCCCCCTTCTGGACGCCCATGTTCACAGGATTCCTGAATATCTGAAAACACTGAGAATTTGTTTTTCGCTTGGAAGGATTTTAAACATATTTCACCTTTTCCTCATAACTGTTTTTCTTTGTGAATGTATCATATCCTTACAATGCATTCGCGCACACATACATATTGTAGTAAATGGAGAGGTATAGTTTCAAGTCCACTTTATGTTCAGATAGGCTAATTGGGGCTGGACCTACAGTTTTGAAGTGGAATCCAAACCATTGCAATATGCCTCCACCAGGGTATTGAACTCAGGACTCGATCACAAGGTAAGAATAATTTCATTGTGCCATCAGAGGGCCTGGAAGTATCTAATAAAATAATTAAAACATTGCCTTCAAGAACATGTTAATTTTGTCCAATGAAAATGTATGTCTTTGCTGGTTATGGAGTTGGTGGATGCCATAGAAATGCTATTTAATTAATAAGTTGTAATTATTATTTTGGTTTTTTTTTGTTTCTTTCTGCATATTGGGTTAAATGTGATAATGATTATAATTGATGGAATGGGTATAATAAATACAATGATACTCATGTATGAGCTGGGTTTCATACCTGGCACATCTAGCTTTATGGGAGTTAGCTCACCAGTCCACTACAGAAGCCAGAAGGGGGCTCTTAATACGTAATTCGTAGTTCAGTATTTCCCCCTAGTTAAACAGGTAATTTTTACTTTCTAACTACTGTCGACCTGTGCAAGGGTACGTAAATCAATTGTGTGTTGTGCAAATGTAAAATTCTCTCTAAATGCCTTAGTATCGTGGAAAACGATGAACTGTGCTGCCAAGGAGTGTTTTAAGCACATACATTGGCAGTGAAATTGGAAATTTTATACCTATGCCAGAACAAAATCAATCATCAATATGTAATGTGAAAATAACTTTTTGACATTGTCTGGCCAAAAAGGTATAATTTTTTACATTATGCAAAAAGGTATTCCATCTAAATACAGCAAATTATTGTTTAAATTACGGCATTATGCCGTATTTTTTAAAAAACAAACTTGTTAAAATTACGGTATATTACCGTTTAATATACAGGTATCCGTAAAAAGAAATTTACGGTCACCGTAATTTTTACGGTATCTGGATGGCAGCGAGAATTGACGGTCTTAGACCGTTTTTTTTACTGTCAACTTTTTACAGTGTGGGATGTTGTCTGGAAATGTCATTCTTCTCCATGACAATGCCCGCCCTCACACGGCCAATGTGACAACAACAACTCTGGCCGACATGCGCTGGGAAGTTCTGCCCCATCCCCCCTACAGTCCGGATTGAGCCCCCAGTGATTATCATTTGTTTGCACCTATTAAAGACCATCTGGGAGGGAAGAAATTCACGACAGACGAAGCACTGCGGATCGAAGTCCTTCAGTGGCTACGACAACAACCAAGTTTTTTCTACGCCAAAGGAATTCGGGATCTGCCAGAACGATGGCAACGTTGCCTCGGCGCGCACGGAGAATACTTTGAAAAACTGACATAGTTTGGTGTTTCTTCTGCTACCAATTTCCTCTGCAGAAATAAAAGTCCCGGTCAACCTTAAACGACCCTTGTCATCTGTTCGGGTTTTTCTTGACCTAATGTTAGCCTGGTGAAGTATGGTTTTAGAAGCTGTTTATTTCGGGTGTTATATGTATGTTCTATTCAACTTCGTAGCTTAATATTTTTCTCGCATATAATGCCATTTCATATGTATGTACAGTGAAGGTAGGGCTAATATTTTATATTTTTAAACAAAGATTTGAACGATTCCCTAGTCCTTATTCCTGCCATAATCCTAATGGCTTACTTTTCTTTTCTAAAAGCTTCTAAACTTGAAGTGAGTTCCCCAAAATTCTATTGCATAATTTATTAGTGAATGAAACATTGAATAATATACCTGAATTAGTGAATTTGTATTAAGTGTTTGTTTTAATATTCTTAGTGCAAATATTTTGGAATTTAGTTTTATACAAAGTATTTTTACGTGGTTTGACCAATTTAGATTTTCATTTATATTTCCTAAAAATTTTGTTTTGTTAACTAATGTTACTGGAAGATGGCTATTCTTTACTACATCTTTAGTTTTACTGTTTTCTTTACTGTGAAAATGCAGGTAATTTCTTTTCTGTTCGTTCAATAGTAATTTGTTACTGTTATACGAAGATTTCATTTTTCCATTGTCTGATGAAGTTGTTCAGTGATTCCTTACCTTTTTAATGTATCATGTATGCTATGTGTAGGTTTACAACCTGCATTTCTAACGTTTCTCAAGGGCTTTTTGCACACACTTTCATCTCTCAGGTAAGAATTTTAGGTAAGGGGATTCTCCCCGTAGACACTGAAGGGCGCAAAATGGCCGGCCATATGTGCCGATTTACCCCCAAAATTTTAATTCATCATCATCATCATCATTTGGGGACGTGATAATTAGGGGACGGATTTTAAGGTGCGATGTGTTTGTGTGTGTCTTGTGTAGTAGTTATGCTGTCTGATGTGTTTGTGTTCGTCTTGTGTAGTAATTGTGCTGTCTAATATGTTTGTGTTTGTCTTGTGTAGTAGTTCCTCCATTCATATTGGGGGTTAGGCGTAGAGCTGACAACTCTGTACTGTAAAAAGACATGTCAAGAATCAGCAATATAAGGCCATGGATGTTCCCAAGGTAAAATATTCCGGAGGTAAAATAGTCCCCCGTTCGGATCTCCGGGTGGGGACTACTTTGGGAGGTCCCTGGACTAAGGATAAGATCTACGTTAGGAATAAGGATATTAAATTAGGCACCTGGAATGTTCTGAGCCTTTACCGGCCTGGGGCATTTCAGTGTACAGTTAATGAGATAGTGAAGTATAAATTAGATGTAGTAGCTGTCCAGGAAGTTAGGTGGCCAGGAGAAGGGAATTGTAAAACTAAAAATTATACTTTTTTCTATGGTGGTACTGAAAATCATAATTTTGGAACAGGCTTTTTCATAAATAATAGAATTATCTCGGCTCTTAAAACAGTAGAATTTATCAATGATAGGATATCATATGCAGTTTTACAGGGTAGGTGGTGTAAAATTATTTTAATAAACATACATGCACCAACGGAAGATAAAGATGATAATACTAAAGATGATTTTTATACAGAGTTAGAACAGGTCTTTGATAAATTTTCTCAGTATGATATGAAAATTCTGTTAGGTGACTGTAATGCACAGATTGGCAAAGAAGAGACATTTAAACCCACAATTGGTAAAGAAAGTCTTCATGAATTAAGTAATGATAATGGTATAAGATTGATTACTTTTGCAACCTCAAAGAATTTAATTGTGAAAAGTACCACTTTTAAACATAAAGATATCCATAAATATACCTGGTCTTCTCCAGATGGTAAAACTCATAATCAGATAGATCATATTCTCATTGATAAGAGAAGGCATACTAGTATAATTGACGTTCGTACACATAGAGGTGCTGACTGTGCCAGTGACCATTATTTAGTAATTGCTAAATTAAGAGAAAGACTCTCAGTGATAAATCATAAGCAACAAAATCTAAAAGTTATAAAATTTGATACAGGAAAGTTTGTTGATGAAAGAATTAAGAAAGATTACCAAATTAAACTGTCAAATAGATTTGATATTTTGCAGGATTTAAATGATGATGAAAATATAAATGACACAGACGTAAATAAGAATTGGGAGCACATACGTAATGCAATAGAATCAGCAGCTAAAGAAAGTATAGGATACCATAAACCAAGAAAAAGTAAGCCATGGTTTGATAATGAATGTCATAATCTAATAGAAATAAGAAATCAGGCTAGACTTAGGTGGTTAAATAACTCGGATGATACAAATCTAAGCAATTATAATAGAATAAAGCGAGAAGTTAACCGCACGTTTAGAAGTAAAAAAAGAGATTACTTGAAAAGCAAAATTAACGAAATTGAAACAAACAGCAAAAATAAAAATATCAGAGATTTATATAAAGGTGTAAATGAATTTAGAAAGGGGTGGCAACCTAAAGTAAACTTGATAAAAGATATAGACGGTGATTTTCTAGCTGACCCAAGCGATATTCTAAATAGATGGAAGAACTACTTTAATGACCTTTTAAATGTCCATGTAGGAGATAAATCAGAAGTAAATGAAGTCCACACAGCAGAACCTTTAGTTCCAGAACCTAACTTGACGGAAGTTAAAGATGCTATTAAAAGGCTAAAGAATAACAAAGCACCTGGCATTGATTTAATACCAGCTGAGTTAATTAAATATGGTGGAAATTCATTAATATGTCAAATTCATAAATTAATTTGTTTAATATGGAATAAAGAAGAAATCCCTCAACAGTGGAAAGAATCCATAATTGTTCCTGTGTTTAAAAAAGGTGATAAAATGAACTGCAGTAATTACCGGGGAATTTCTCTACTCTCAACAACATACAAAATATTGTCTAACATTATTTTAACAAGACTAACCCCATATGCTAATGAAATTATAGGTGATTATCAATGTGGATTTAAACGTAACAGATCAACTACAGATCAAATTTTTCACATCAGACAGACACTTGAAAAAAAGTGGGAATATAATCAAAATGTCCATCAGCTATTCATTGATTTCAAAAAAGCATATGATTCGGTCAAAAGAGATAAATTATATAATATATTAGTAGAGTTTGGAATACCTAAGAAGCTTGTTAGTATGATAAAAGTATGCACCAGTGAAACAGAAAGTAAAATTCGTGTGGGTAATAATATGTCTGACAAATTTACAATTCATGATGGGTTAAAACAAGGAGATGCATTATCTCCATTGCTCTTTAATTTTGCCTTAGAATATGCTGTAAGGAAGGTAAAAGAGACTAAAGAAGGACTAAAATTAAATGGTGTGACTCAGTTATTAGCATATGCAGATGATGTAGACTTACTGGGGGATGATGTGAATACAATTAAGAATAATGCTAAAATATTTTTCAAAACTGCTAAAGAGATAGGTTTGGAAGTTAACAAAGAGAAAACTAAATATATGATTACAGGCCGAAACCAAGTGTTAGGTAATAATCAAAATCTAATTATTGATAACAACTCGTTTGAACCAGTTTCCAAATTCAAATACTTAGGAGTAATATTAACAAATGAAAATTATATTAAAGAGGAAATAAAAAGTAGGCTTAATTCAGGAAATGCATGTTACTTCTCTCTTCATAAACTTTTGTCTTCTCGTTTAATATCTAAGAAACTAAAAGTTAAAATATACAAAACAGTAATTTTGCCTGTAGTATTATATGGGTGTGAAACTTGGTCCCTTACATTGAAAGAGGAACATAAATTGAGAGTATTTGAAAATAAAATCCTTAGGAAAATATTTGGACCTAAAAGGGATGAGGAGACAGGTGAGTGGAGAAGGTTACATAATTTAGAACTACATAATTTGTACTCATGTCCAGATATTATTAGAATAATTAAATCAAGAAGACTTAGGTGGGCAGGCCATGTGGCACGAATGGGAGAGGAAAGAGGAGTTTACAGGATTCTTGTTGGGAAACCAGATGGTAAGAGACCTGTAGGAAGGCCAAGACGAAGATGGAGGGACAACGTTGAGATGGACCTAAAGGAAATCGGTAGGGATGGAAAAGAGTATATAGATCTTGCTCAAGATAGGGACAGATGGAAGGCCTGTGTTGCTGCAGCCATGAACCTTCGGGTTTAAGAAGGCTAGAGAGTTAGTTAGTTAGCCCCTTTCCAAAAATATAGCTGTTTTCACACCGTTCGTTTGCGATATGTATGTTAGGACATGAAATCAAGTAAAATGAACACACTTTATTGCACCTTTTCGTGAGATTAGCTCCTCTTTAATGCTTCAGCATGTTTTTCCTTTCTTTTCTTTCATGTTTTGTTAAAAAAAAATGGACATAAAAATAAATAATTTTAACTTTTCTTGAGCAGTTACATAAAACCATATAGTCTCATTTTGTAGAGCAGAACGAGAGCTATAAAATGGTGTAATATAATCATTGCAGCCCAATAGTTCCCAAGATAATGTAGCAAAACCTGCGAGAGAAAACACAAACTTCAACAAAAACCTATTCGGCAGAACCACAGTTCTCTACGCGGTCCGCGCTCATTATATACAGAAGGCGCAGAAAAAGAGAGCATTGAATAAAGACATTTTATTAGCATCTTTTTGAAAACATTTTCATAACCTTATTTTCCGTTTTCCCGACCATAATTTTGCACCTTGAAATCATTTCCCTACTGATAATGCTTCTAGCAGAATAGAAAAGTAAAATTAGGGTCACAATAACCATAAATAATTCTGCTGCGAAAATAAATTATTTGATTTCGTGAAAACATTGAGGGGTGGTTAAGAGATGTGTCAATAAATGACTGAAAAAAATTGTTGGGGGTTTTTGGAGGGTGGGGCAAATTATTGGATTGATTCATTGGTTGGTTTAAAATTTCGGGGTGTTTCGGCACCCTTCTAGGTAAACGAGAAAAAAATACCCTTATCTAAAACCATTACCTCAAAATTTATAAAAGAGGGTGTAAAGAGTATCTTATGATCCCTCCTCGATATCGAGTGGTAACGTCCTTGCCTTGTAAGCAAGCGATCCCAGATTCGATACACGTAGGTCATAGGTCCAGTTCCGATTAGCCAATCTGTGCATAAAGTGGACTTAAAACAAAAAACTCAAACAAAGAAGATTTCACTTTAAAATGAACCTTCAGACACAAAGCAACCTTTTCTACCGAAGTGTGATGTGATGTAGTTTGTTGTCACTTTTGGCTAATCGGGAAGATTAGGATGAATGACGATGAGATGAGGATGATGAAGGGGCAATCACAAACATATAGTGACGACAAAACACGAGCCCCACAGACCGAAGCGACACGACATGCTGCACATATCACTTGTCACTTGCGTGTCGCTCGGACTGGACCGTTTTCTCAATGGCATGATCTGTTTATCGTGTGGTGAATGGTTGCTTATATACTGAAGAGGTCCATGTCGCATGTCACTTATCGCTTGTCGCTTCGGTCTGAAAGCCCACTTGCATTTACACAAATAAAAGTCGCACGCAAATGCAATTTGTCCGTTCCTGAAATGTTCCCATGAAGAAAGCCATAAGTGGTGTTATATTCGCTCGGAAATGATTTGCAAAACATTATCCAACAACGTTTCAGAATTAATGCCTACATGAGGCGCAGTGCCATCTACTCACAATTGCAAAGCATCGGGCAGGCTACTTGTAAATTTCAAAATTCATTTTCTGTCTCTCATGGCAAAACACCACCACCAAGAAATTTTGAAATGATATAGAAGACATGTGGAAGCTCAAAATGTGGGGAAAATGATCAGAATCGATTTGGAGTGATTGTTGCTTTCAATTTTGAACATTAAACACATCTAACACTCGCTCAAAAAGTGCTGATTTGACCGAACAGTATGCATTTTTGTCTCTTTATTATAAAAATGAGAACAGTTACACCTTCCTACCTTAATTTGTTTATGATAAATGCATTTGAAAATATGTTTTGTAAAGAAGAATCTCTTAAAATGGAACACTTTTTTTTTTATCTAAAACCCTTGTATGCTGTTACACAACCTTACAACAAAAATGGTCAAAATTCGAGAGGTCAAAGGGACCGCCTCGCTGATGGCGCAGTGGTAGCGTCGTCACCTTGTAATCAAGGGGTCTCGGGTTCGATACCCGGTGGAGGCACATAGTGGTTCGGAACCCACTTTAAGCTGTAGGTCCAGTCGCAATTAGCCTTACTGTGCATAAAGTGGACTTAAAACACCAACTCAATAGATCAATCGAGAGGTCAAGGTTCAACATGTGCGTGATTTCACGTGGAATCGCCCAGATGTAACTAGATGAGGACTCTTTTGAAAGAGAAGAACTTTAACTGGTTTCACTCAAACTTTACAGTTTCCATTTTATCAGGAAAGAACTTGAACTTGTTTCGTTTTACGAATCGAAGAAGTTGCACAGTTGGTTTCTATTTATTATTATTAATCTGACAGATCTGGAACTGGACCTAGTTCCAGGTCTCGATTTGACCCTTACCTATCCTTTCTTACAGACTCTGCTGGCGGACATGGGGAAAGCAGACCCCTCGCTGGAGGGGCAGATAGGGAGGGCCCAGCAGGAGATGCAGGACATCTGCTGCACGCGGATCAGCCAGGCGGTGGAGGCGGTGAGAGACACTGTGGCCGTCGCTAAGCACCGCCTGGAGCAGCAGACCAACGACGCCTCCAGTGAGTTCCAGAGGAAGGTGGCGGCCGTCTTCAAGAGGATTGTCCGCTGCGGCGGCGTTCGAAACGGCTCCCCCGCCCCTACGGTAAGAACGTAGATAAACGTATTTAAGTAACTAACTAACTCTTTAGCCTTCTTAAACCCGAAGGTTTATAACTGCAGCAACACAAGCCTTCCATCTGTCCCTATCCTGAGTAAGATCCATCCACTCTTTTCCACCCCTACCGGTTTCCTTTAGGTCCATCTGAACGTTATCTCCCCATCTTCGTCTTAGCCTTTCTACAGATCTCTTACCATCAGGTTTCCCACCAAGAATCCTGTAAACTTATCTTTCCTCTCCAATTCGTGCCACATGGCCTGCTCATCTAATTCTTCTTCATCTAATTATTCTAATAATATCTGGACATGTATACAAATCATATAGTTTTAAATTATGTAACCTTTTCCACTCACCTGTCTCCTCATTCATTTTAGGTCCAAATATTCTTCTAAGGATTTTATTTTAAAATACTCTTAGTTTATGTTCTCAGGTATCTGGGGTTGAAATTTAGCAGCACCATCTCTTAATGTTTTGGTCTAGATGTGAAAGCAAAAAGGTGTATGTGGCGCCTCTCAGCGGTGACTTCTTGCGGACAGTAAATCAGAGCGAAGATGGTTTGCTACCTGAGTTCATTATGTGCCTAATATCTTTTTTGTCTGTGGTAATACATCCACGAATTCTCTCTCTTATAATATTCCATTTGTATTTTTCTCCTCTGACACGTTTTAAGTGCCTATTTCCCTCCTTCGGCACATTTCAAGCCCTCTTTTCCCCATTTTCTATGTATCAACTTTCTATTTCCTCCTCTCCTTATATTTCAGATGCCTATATCATTATCTTGTTACAAGTGTCTATTTTCTTTTACTACCTTTCAAGTGCATATTTCCTTCATTTTCTACGTTTCCAGCGTCTTTATTTTACTCTTTTCTACAACTCAAATGTCTATTCCTCCTCCTTTCCCACGTTTGAAATACTTCTTTCCTTCATATGTCACATTTTATTTCCATCGTTTATTTTCACATTTTACTACCATTCAAATACACTTTTTCCTCTTTTTACATGACTATTCCCTTCATTTGCCACATTTCAAGGGTCTACTATACCGTCCCCTACCTTCTAAATGCCTCCAGTGCCTACTTTCCACATTTCTACCTACCTTCTCTCTTCAAATTGAATATTTCCTTTCTTATTTTCTTCAGTTGCTTCTTCTCATCAAGTAACACTTTCCGTCTTTTACTACTTTGGTATACCTTTATTGCCTTTCAAGTGTCAATTTCCCTTTTATCATGCTAGTTCTCTTACTATGGGAATAATGTAAATACAATTAAGAATAATGCTAAAGTATTTTTCAAATCAGCTAAAGGGATAGGTTTGGAAGTTAGCAAAGAGAAAACTAAATATATGCTTACAGGCTGAAACCAAGTGTTAGGTAATAATCAAAATCTAATTATTGATAACAACTCGTTTGAACCAGTTTCCAAATTCAAGTACTTATGGGTAATACTAACAAATAGAAATGATATTAAAGAGGAAATAAAAAGCAGACTTAATTCAGGAAATGCGTGTTACTTTTCTCTTGATAAACGTTTATCTTCTCGTATATAGGTAATATCTAAGAAACTAAATATACATATATGGATGTAAAACTTGGTCCCTTACATTAAAAGAGAAGATAAATTAAGAGCATTTAAAAATAAAATCATTATAAGAACATTTGGGACTAAAAGGGATGAGGAGACAGGTGAGTGGAGAAGGTTACATAATTTAGAACGGCATAATTTGTATTCCTGTCCAGATACTATTAGAATAATTAAATCAAGAAGACTTAGGTGGGAGAGGAAAGAGGAGTTTACAGGATTCTTCTTGGGAAACCTGATGGTAAGAGACCAGTACGAAGGCCAAGACGAAGATGGAGGGATAACGTTGAGATGGACCTAAAGGAAATCGGTAAGGATGGAAAAGACTAGATTGATCTTGCCCAAGACAGGGACAGATGGAAGGCTTGTGTTGCTGCAGCCAGAAACCTTCGGGTTTATGAAGGCCAGAGACTTAGTTAGTTATCATTCTAGTTCTCATTTCCAGAACATGATAGAACTATTACCGTAGCATGCGAAACTGGAATTATATATATAAAAAAAAGCTTGTTGGTAACAAACTTCCATTTTTGTCCTTTGCAGATTCCAGAGTCGTGGCCCTGCT
This sequence comes from Lepisma saccharinum, assembly GCF_977018435.1. Classification (NCBI taxonomy): domain Eukaryota; kingdom Metazoa; phylum Arthropoda; class Insecta; order Zygentoma; family Lepismatidae; genus Lepisma; species Lepisma saccharinum. Next base: position 38,927,601 of record NC_139246.1, read on the forward strand.
GCCCAGCGGATGTGACGAAATCTTGCAAGGTGTGGAGGAGCACTGGTGCTCTACTGGAGGGAGAGGGTGGGCAGCGACCCAAGCTTTTGTATGGAAATATGGTAAGTTTATTGTTATATTAGGCCACGACGTCCTTGTTAAAATCAAGACGAGATCGAGATAAGACAGACATATGTACATCAGAGATGTAATATCCGAGAGTTTGGTTTCGTTAGTGATTTTGGTGCGATATTTTACAATTTACCTAAACGACATTTACTTTAAATGCTGCTGGACATACGAAGATTATAACTACCTGGTTATAGATTAAAATGGAGTAGTTTTCAAATAGAATACTTTTCTTATGTTGAGACGTCAATTCTAGTACATGACACAATTGTGTAAATCTCACTTGTAAAAATGCGGTTGCTAAGAGGACGTATATTCTTATCTAAAGTTTTAATATTCGGTTTCATGGAATTTTGACAGCTTGATTGATTGATTTGGTTTAATTTACTTCGCATTTCTGCCACTTTTGACTAATCGCGAAGATGAGGATGAGAGATGATATGATGAAATTGATGAAGGAACACACAAAGAACATCCATTCCCAGACAGGGATTCGAACCAGGCACCCCTACCGTCGTAGCGTGTTGTGGAATTTTGACAACTGTTACTGAAGAAAAGTTGTTCAAGAATATTGTTATATTTCTACCCTTCATTGCTACTTTTAATGCATGAAATCTATAGAACAGTGGTTCCCAAAGTGTGAGCCGCGGCGCCCTGGGCTTACAAGGGCGCCGCGAATTTTTCCATAAAATGACTCTTCACATGATTTTTGTACTTCTTCATGTAAAATGTTTCTGAATTTGAAATGTGTTTATTTTTTAACTTAAGGCAAGCAACCTAACCACACTAACTCAGCGTTGCAAGTGCTAGATAGGTCTACATTCTGACTTAGGCGCCGTGGAAAGATCTTGAAAGACTAAGGGCGCCGTGAAACGAAAAAGTTTGGGAACCCTTGCTATAAAACGAATATTAGTGACGACGGGATTTGGAGTTGAACTAGAGAAAAGTTTATGCTATTGTGTGGATACCTAAGGTAGTCCACCATAGCTTCTTTAGTTTACACTACGTCTGAGGTAATCTTATACTAGTCTCATTGTTAACCACTGAGAGAGAGAATGGACATTTTTACTGTGACTATAGATATCAGTAACGTAACAAAATTGTATATTTTGTTTAATGTTTATGATAATTGCGAAGTCAGTCCATTAGTCGCAATTGCGAGCCTGTGCTGGGTTGTATATTCAGGACGAAATTTCGATTGGTTGTAGCGTCGAAAAGAGGCGTCAAACAGGAAAAAGCGTTATTGAGAAAAGGAATTTCACTTAGCAGCCTTGACACGCCGTGAAAGTCTGTGCTCTGACTAGGTACTTGACCTGTTTCATTTGTAAGGAAGCATCGACAGTGTTTCAATCTTCGTTGTTTATTTGCTGTTATATTAATATATTATTATTATTATTATTATGAGCGGGTTGTGAATACAGGATGATTCACAAAGGACTTTACAACTTTGAAAGCATATAGACATTTATTCAGATAACTTACAGAGTCCGTTGAAGTGCCATTGCAAAGCAAAACACATCAAGTTTTGACTCACGTAGTCCGTTAGTACCGAACTCGCCCACCAGCAGCGCTGTCAGCATTGTTCTTGAAAATGGCTGCTTTTACTGGTGCGGAACGTGCTCGCTGTGTGTTTTGGTTTCGCGAGACGAAATCAGCAACTGCAGTGCAACGTAAGTTTCGTACGAAACAATTTATTCTTGGCACCAAACCTTCGTTGAGACTGGTTGCATGGTCACCTCGCTCCCCCGATTTGACCCGCTACATTTTTTTCTTGTGGGGTTTTTGTACCACCTTTACCTGCTGATCTTGCTGAGCTGAGACTTCGAATTAACGCCGCCGCTGCAGAAGTGACGCCTAACTTACTGGTGAAAGTCTGGAATGAAACCGACTTCAGGTTGGATGTATGCCGCATTACAAATGGCAGCCACATCGACCCAACATGAATCTTGTATGACAAACTTAATGTGTTTTGCTTGACAATGGCACCTCAACCGACTCTGTAAGTTATCTGAATAAATTTATATATGCTTTCAAAGTTGTAAAGTCCTTTTTGAATCACCCTGTATAATGAATTATTATTTGTTAGTTATTATTTCAAAGTGAAACAGGTTAAGATGTTTCTTACCTAGTCAGAGGACAGACGTGTCGACCTCCGTGGCGGAGTGGTTAGCACAGCGCGCTACAGGGGTACCCACAGGGGTGGTTTTGGCGCAGATTGAGCCATTGAAATTTTTGGGGGAGATTTTTTTCTTAATGTAATATAAAATTCAACATTTATATATTTTTTAAAAATAAATGTAAAGACGTTTACACCTTAGGTACACCATATTTAATACATTAGATGATGAAAATTAAGTATTTAGAGGTAGCGATGCCCACAGGTGGATTTGTGGACTCACGTTATGTCCAAGCAACTTATTTTTTTGTCTGGAAATTTGATGTGAAACAGTACAGCATTTGTTACAAGTTGAATTACGTTAATAACTATCCATTGCTGTTACATAAATAGCAAATTCTAGACTGCGAAGGAAATTGTAACGGGTAATATTATTATTAAGGAAGGGGGGATATTCAACTCTAACACATTGAGTCCTAAATCGACATGTGGCGGCTGGTGGGGGATTGAGGATTAGATGTTGGGGGATGGGGGCAATATCCGACTATTGAATATCAGTGTTAAATCTTAGATTACCCTGGGAATTTTAGTTAGGGGGGCTGAGCATTAAATTTTGGGGGATATTCAACTCTTGTGTATTAATATTACGTCTGAGATTGTAGCGGAAAATGTGGTTTGGGGACGGAGATTTTTTCTTTTGGAGGGGGTAATATCTAGGTACTCTTCAATATCAACAGTAAGTCCAAAATTTTGTTTGGATTATTGAATATTAAATTTGAGGGGAGGAGATATGGAGCTCTTATTAAAGTGTAAAATCTTAGATTGTCAGGAGATTTCTTTAGGGTTCAAACATTATATTTGGGAACTATATTTAGCGATATGGTATGTGCACGTTTCGGCGCCGAACATGGGAAAAGATAAGCTGGAAAAAAGTATATATCGAGGGATCCTATGAAAGTATTAACGTCCCATTAAATTAATATTCTTGCAAGGCTGCAAAGAAATTGATATAAAAATGTTCTTGCACGCTTCGCTCGAAATATTGGTTACAAAAATGCGTATCTGCCATTGTCATGAGACCATTGTGAAGAATTATACTGTAGCTGCATTACAAGGACATAAACAATATTCTCGATATTTATTAATAATATAGTTTCTTAAAATACAACTATAATGTTTAGTGTCGGTATACTGCTTAATTTAAAGCAGGCGAGTCATTTTGATGATATGGTTATATTAGCAATATTATTGTATTATTGATTCCCTGTAGGCTATGCTGCACTAACTGTGTACTTCACAGTAACGCCTTGCACATTACTCGATAAAACAGGAAAACAAATAGTATCAAATTCGCATTTCTAACTTATTGTTGCAGGGTAATTTTGCTTTAGGAAGTGGAATTTGCACTTAAGATGAAATCCATGTAATTATTGCTATGGATTACTAAAAAATTGTAATTACCCCAAGCAGAGAGGGTGAGTTCTTTGAAGGAGCCACCTTATTACATTCTCGTCCCGGCCTTAGGAATTTCTAGCTGGGTTCTGTAATTTTCGATCTTAAGTTGTGTAAGACTTTGTGTTAAATACCCAAATCGTGGGTTATTAAAATCTTGTTCTCTAACCACAAACACGGTTTAAATGCATATTTTTATAATTATGACACTTGAGATTGCTAGCTTCCGTTATTTCGAAAATTTAAACCATTAAAAAATATGGACATTGAAAGTAACGTTTCTTTAAGCTTTATTGAACACGATACTTGATCTGAATATTTTGAGGGGTAATGCATCCACGGTCTAGCTGGGGGAGGGAAACCTCTGTTTAAGGAGGACGGCAGATCAAGTATCGTGTTCAATACAGCTTTAAAAAAACGTTACTTTCAGTAGACACGCTATCGTAATTAAATAACAGCATGTGGATTACCACATGATTTGGAGGGGACGCATGACGAGATTTGGGGGGTATTGCGCCATTGGCCTCGGGGGGATGGGCACCCCTGGCGCGCTATGACACTAGGGGTCCCAGGTTGGAATCCCTGGTAAGACATGGATGTTTGTGTTTGTCTGTCCTGAAGTCCTGAATGAAAAAAATAAAGAAATTGAGTTAAATTGATATGATGTTGAGGTAAGGAAAAGTACCGCTTAGGAGTTTTCCTTTTTAAAAAAAGCCGTTAGGACGTCAGCATCTTCATATACTCTATTACCAGTATCATATATATATATATATATATATATATATATATATATATACACACACACACACATTAGAAAGAGTCACTTTCATACATGAACATCCTCACCTGTTCAACAGAAACTGTGCCCTTCGCAAATGCAACACAAGAACAGCTCAAAATTTTCACTTAAAATCAATAAGACTGCAGACATCAACGAACAGTATTCTTAATATACAATAAATTACCTAATCACTACAAGCAAATGTGGAAAAAGTAGAGTTACAAAAAAAACGACCTTTTTAATGGACGGTTTTTTTGTGATAGAAAGCCGGCTTTTTTGAAGAAGAAAAACGGAAATGTTGGCTTTTTTGGCTTTTTACCAATTAGAGCTAACCTATTTCACTTGAAGTTACTGTTATGAGTTTACAGGTTTGTAGTGACATATTTTACAACTAGCTAAAATAAATGTACATGATGTAGCAGCCAAGATAAAGATATTGGCCAATCCCAGTGGACACATATTGCATAACGGTTCAGATACAATTTTAACCCTAGCTTACCGATATGGGGGGGGGGGGGGCTTGCAGGCCCACCACCTCTATCTTTAAGATTTTTCAACTGTTTGAAAATAAATTACATTCTTTCCTAAGATGTTCCCAATATTTATTTATTACTTTTGTTCATAAAAACAAATGTAATGTAATTAGAAGGCAAAATGCACTTGGTGCACATATCAGGCTCCATCTTCGAATGTCTCTTATTCGAGACACTTATGCCAGTGACAGCGTACAATTGATTGGTAATGATGGTAATTATTGTAATTATTATAATTAATAAATAACTGCACATAATCAGCAAAGGAAGCAGTGATTCAATAATAAAATGTTTTCTTGAGTTTTAGTGATAAAAAAAAGTTTGGGCTTGTGAGCCGCCTACCGGTATGTAAGTCTCTCGTATGGCACAGGTAAGCTAAGGGTAAAACTAAACATGTAGTCTTGATGAGCACAGCTGACCATGAAATGGACTTAAAACAAGCTTTTACATGTTTGTGTCTCAATTTAAATGTTTATATCATAAAATATGAAACAAATGTTAATAACAAAATATTCGATGTTTCGGAACAATTCAAAATATTTACTGTTCATAACACATATGCAGAAGTATAGGTATTACTTGAATTTGTTTATATATCCTGTTTAACAGAGCGTTGAGGCGGAAGCGACACGTGTCTCTTGGAAACCAACCGTTAGAAGTAAATGCAACCTTTCGAACCGAAGCAACATAAGCTGCAAGTGTCGCTTGTCACTTGGCCTATAACGTTTTCTCATGGAACTTTCAGACCGAAGCAACAAGTGACATGTGTCACTTGGAAGCAGATCCTCAGTAATTCATTCAATCTTTTGAACCGAAATGCGACAACGAGCTAAACATGTCACTTGCTTGTTGCTCGGACTACACTGTTTTCTCAATGGCGTGCATCGTGCCGCTTTGGTCTGTTGTTCTTGCATGCACGGTGAATGTTTTGCTTTATACTGAAGGAGACTGTGTCACTTGTCATCTGCGACTTCAGTATGAAAGCTCCTTCATTAGCACGCATCACGTAGCCTTGGTCTTGTTTGTGCATGCATGGTGGATGCTTGCTTACAGACTGAAGGGGTCCATGTCACTTGTCACTTCAATGTGACACCCCCCACTGTCATGTGTTGCTTCGGTTCGAATGTTCTCTATACCTGACAAGATTGTTAGCTACTTCATCAGATATTAAGATTTAATTTAGCCTGTAAATCACAGAGAAAAAATTGCAAGTACTGTTGTTGGAAGAAGGGCGGCTTTTTGATAGAATGTTCCTTTTATAATCATGAATGACCCTCTGGAGTGGAATAAAGTAATGCTATTGCCTTGTAATAAGAAGAGGTCTGAGGTTCAATCCTCAGTGGAGGCAGAGTGCTTCGGATCTCATTCCAAACTGTAGGTCCAGTCCAGATTTGCGGCCAGTCTTATTTGCTTCTATACTTCAGTTTTGGTGCCAGTGTTTTTCATGAGCAGTGGCGCAAAAAGCCCATTGCACCCAGGGGTTGACGACTAATTTTTTAAATCTAATTTTATATTTGACAACAAGTCTATACATAATTGAACTATGATTATGCCATATTTGATACATTAATATTAATTTCCATATAAAGTGTAAAGATCATAAATATATTTATGAGTGAAATAGTTGGGATCAGGGCATTGACTTGTAAGAAATAAATTTACTGGGCTGTGGTCTCACAAAGGTTGAGAACCACTGCACCAAGCAGCCAAAATACATCACTTGTTGCTCCATGACCAGGTTTAATGGCCATATATCCAAATTATACATGAAGTACTGGAAAGCCAGAATACAAAATATATATTTTACTGAACACAAAATTAAATGTAAAGAGATTTGATACTAGATTTTGAAAAAGTAGAGCAGTATTATTATTTTTTCTTGATGTACATGTTCGTATAACAAATTCAAATATTGAAAATCATATCATACTATTAGGTTCAATTAACAACACATACAAAACTACTCTCGTTATGTGACTATGTTTATACTACATAGATATATTTAATAAGCCTACCAAAATATGAATATAACACTTGGAAAGAACTACCCATTCAAAAAATCCAGCTTTCTTGAAAACACTGTTTATGTCTAGCTACGAATTTCATATTGTAAATTGTATTTTATATTTAGAAATGAGTGTCTATTTTACAGTAGGGAGATAAACTAAAACCATGAAGGATGAAAAATATTGCCAACTCCTGTATTTTCATTGATTTGAGACACTTTTGTGAAAAGAGCCTAAAAAAGCCCAAACAAAAAAGCCGCGGAAATAAACTCAGTATTTTCCCATAAAAGCCTGTTTCTTGCGACCACTTCCAAGTTTAGGAAAAAGCAATTCAGAAATCATGTCCAGCAACTACTCTTAGGAAACATGTAGTACAAAGGGAATGAATTCCTAGAAAAATGAAGGAACCAAATGGATTGATAAAATATAAAGAGTGATAAACATATCTGTCTACTCTGTTAACCCTTATATTGTCACGAATATTTGTGTATACACTCACTATGTAATGTCTAAATATACCTAGGTAGGTATTATATATATTGGATTGTGTAACACTCAAAACACCCTATAGTAATGTGCCATGTAATATGATACCATGTAATTGACGAAACCATGGATCATTGTATTCCCTAAGGTGAATAATAAATCAATAAATTAATCAACCATGCGAAAGACCAGGGTTCGATCCCCGGCAGGAGAGAACAGGGATTTTTTCCACCCATTCAAGCGCATCCGGCGCCCACCTTGCGTCGTAGAAAGTGGGTACCTGGAGGTAACACTGGGGGGAAAGGAGGTCAGAGGCGTGGTGCTGACCACATCACCTCCACCTTCGGCCGTGATCAAGAAAGTGTGGGCCCTATAACTTCACACCCCCTATACGCCTTCATGGCGTGGTGCAAAGCGCAGGGGAGTAATTTGCTGAGGCAGATTCAATCTTGTCTGTCTGATAATGATTTTGTGTGTTCGATTACTTTGTATCTACTTTAAACATTTTTCGTTGTTCTCCAATTTTCCAGCCAGGTGGGAAGGATCCTCAGAACGCCGTCGAGCTTCTAAAGACCCTGAACGAAACCTGCAGCCAGCACTTGCAAGCGCTGGACAGGAAGTTCTCCGACCGCCTGAGCAGTCTCGTCCAGGAGCTGCAGTCGAACAGCCACGAGAGTGGAGGGCTCACGTCGCAGCGTCTGAAGGTATGAATTGCATTTGAATTGAAAGTGACGTCACTTGTTACGGTAACGGTAATTACTTCCGTTCAGAAATATGCCACGATAACTCCATGAAATGTTGAACCAATATGTCAAATTCTCAGATTTCACTTAATTTAATTAAAGCATGTTATATGACTTTTCATATATCTAAGGCGAAGATGAAGGGATAACGTTGACATGGACCTAAATTTAGGAGATCGGTAAGGATGGAAAATATTGGATTGATTTTGCCCAGGATAGGGACAGATGGATGGCTTGTGCTGCTGCAGCCATAAATCTTCGTGTTTAAGAATGCTAGAGAGTTAGTTAGTTAGTATATGTGTTTTTATGAAAACATCTGATATTTGTCAGTGTAAATGTTTCCTACTGCTCTGATGTCAGCAGAAAAGTTAGTACGTACCCATGTGTAATGATTAGACGTCGGATTTTTAGGTTCTGAAAAGTGTGCTTTTAGATTCCTAAAATAGGTTCTAAAAATTTTAAGTCAGGCTCGAAAAATCTTGAAGTAGGTTCAAGAAAGCTTAAAATAGTTCAACATTTCTGAAAAATGCTGATTAGGTATAGTTACCGGCAATGAAACTGGGACACCTATATCCTGAAATACGCACTATCTTGCATAACGTTATGTGTGTTGCCTAACCCTACGGCGATGGCAGAACTTATCATTGGAAATTTGCTATTAAAATCCACTCTTTGCCTTATAGTTAGGTAACAATATTTTTTCATGTTATCCACAGTCAAACTCCGCAATTTTGTCTGTGAGGATCATCTTATATGCTGAGAATAATATTTCAATAAAAACATAGTGGTGCAAACTTCAATGCCGAAATGTTAGTTTGCAAGGCATGAATGCCACAAAGAACCAAAGTTATGCGAAATTGATCAAGACCACACAGATCAGACCACTTTGGATTGTACAGGTAACAGTGGCACCAGACATTTTGCTTTGTTTAGAGCTTTAAAAAATCACCATGGGTTTGGAGGAAGGGAAATCGACAGAGAGTATGTTTCAAACACGTTCGTCATTGAATTTTTTCGTGACCAAACAAAGCAAATACCTCTGTGTGACATACAAATCCTGTAAAACCTTTAAATATATATAAAAACCTAAAAAGAAAAAAAAGGCTTGATATTGGCGCTTAAACCTAAAATAGGTTCTAACAAGCAAAATAGTTTTTTTTAGGTAACGAAACGCTGACATAACTTATTATTTCTTCCATACCTGTAACGTGTCGCTCGAACTGGGCCGTTTTCTTAATACAGTCCATCGTGTCGTCTCGGTTTGTTGATGGCGCATGCACGGTTATTTTTTATTGCTTCAGACTGAAGGGGTCCGTGTCGCTTGTCGGGTCAAATAATGAAGTTTTCAGATCGAATGTACACGTGACTCATTTCGCGTCGGAACGAGCCAGCCAACGTTTACACCTGACTTAGCGGCAAGACAGGCCGCACAAGGCTGCATTGGTGAAATCCTCAAAGCAGCACCTATCGCTTGTTGTTTCGGTATGAAATCTTTCTATTCAGAGCGAAGCGACAAGCAACACGTGCCGCTTGGAAGCAAACCCTCAGAAATCAATGCAACTTTTCGAACCGAAGCGACACGGCAAGCTGCATGTGTCACTCAGACTGGTTCGTTTTCCCAATAGCGTTTATCGTGTCGCCTCGGTCTGTTTGTAGCACATGCACGGTGAATGCTTGCTTTTAGAGAGATTGTGCGCCGAAGTGACACGTGGCATGTGTAGCTTAAGGATTTCACCAATCGAAGGCAGGCAAGTGCGACCTCACGCCTCTATGGTGTGAAACGTTTCTGTTGATTGGCTTGTTCCCAAGCGACGCGTGTCACTTGTCGCTTCGGTGTGAATTCTCCCCAAAGCAAAATATTCACCACACGTGCACTTTGTCCTGTCGCTTCGGTATATTAGTGGAAGACTGTATGAGTATCCCTAAGTGTAGATTTAAAAGTAAAGTGTGGTAAGTGGATCCTGAGTGTGATCACTCCAAGGAGCCTGGAATGGACCATGGACTAGTGAAACTTCATCCACGGATCTGTCATGAACTTTACATTCATCCATTGGATGACGTCCAGGAACCTCTAGATGTGGAAGACTAAATCCAAGTCGAAGAAAGAAGACTGAAGAAGAAGCCATCTTCCGGTCTAGCAACTCCCCTCACTTTGGGAGGCTAAAGGATCTAAGGATCCACACTATTAATCTTAATTATGTATCAATGTTCTGTGCTTCGTATACTGTATTATATTTCTTATATAATCATCATATTATTTATTCTATTTTATATCATACTAGATTCTATTATATGTTGCTAAGCAAGGACAAGGGATTCTAAATTGTGATTGTGATGTCTTAAATACTTTTACTAGAGCCAACATCATTTGAATTGGTCTAAGGACCATGACTGAATAAGTCAATCATTTCTGACATATCACGTTCATTATTACGAGTATTGTCTATATTATTTATATATGTTGTTTGAATTTATTCATAGTATTTATTCTTTCATTCGTTCTTATCTTTGTTCTGACCCAAATACTATACACAGAGAAAACATCCAAACAGTAAACACACCTTGGTTTTACAAGATAGGCACAAAGGTTAATTACCTCTCCACAATCACCTGCATCCTCCGTTCATACCGCTCCTGGTAAGATTATAGCTAGATTAGCAATCGACGCCAAGTACGCCAGGAGAGAGGGTGATACGTGTGAGTGGCGAGAGGAGGCTGGAGGACCTCGTCCCTCAGTGTCCCTATCCTGTCGCTTCGGTTCAAAAATGAACAGAAATGAATGCAATTTTTATTGCATTCATTTATGACAGTCGGTTGCCAATAGACACGTCGCTTATTGCTTGTCGCCTGTCGCTTCGGTCTGAATGCTTCCATTGAATGAATGGGCTCCTGTCTTTTGTCGCCTATCGTGTGTATCTCCGAAACTACCTATAATCTCGGCTTAGGCTTTCTTATTGAGGTGGCGTAAATTGTGTTATTAAATCGTGTTATACATTTGTACATATATCATATTTTTATATAATAATGTTTTGTGATGCATACGAGTGTAGGAGTTATAATGCAACTCCTATTTTGATTCTATTGTTATTTCATTAAACTCTTTCTGGTGCACTAACGAGATAGGGCATTCATTACATATGGTAAATGAACACGCCCCAGCACACAAATGATCTAGATCTGTTTCTTTCTTTGTCAAAATTAGTTACTAAAAACTTCGTGTTATTGTTTCTGACGTTTTAAACATAAAGAAGCATAACAAGCAGCCTTATTTTTCACGACGAAATTCCCTCTCGCTGAACGTTAACAAATAGACGCAACAGCCGTGTGGAACATCCCAACATGGCGGCCGCCGCAAGCTATTTTGGCTTCAGCTGACGTCACACACGCTCTCTCTATTCCTTCTATAGCCTACTCTAAGGTCGGGACCAAGCCGTGAAATTTTCAGGACCGGGAAATGATAAAAATTTCCCGACGTTGTGGAAATCGAAAATTTTACGTAATTTCCTTTTTTTTCATTTCTGAAATAAAAGCGAACAATTTCAGAGAAGTGTCAAGACACTTACAATGCAGAAAACATCAGGAATTAACCACTTTGTAAAACGAACTGCTCGGGATCCCGAAATGTCTGGAAATCATTTACCGAAGTCTGGATCGGGACGGGAAATTTTTCTGGATCCCGCACGGCTCCCAGATGCTAGGTGAGCATTGCTCTAATATTTAACGCGCCCCAAGTGATATGAATATCATTATGTGGAGGTATACTCTTTGCAGAACATTTGCTACGGTCGATGCTATACTCTTTCTAAAAAAGGAGGACATTTACCGATTGTATATATGTATGTATACGCGTATAAATACAGAGTGTTTCAAAAGTCGCGCAACCCAAATTTTGAAAATTTATATCACGAAAAGCGTAAGAGATATTTACATCGGGTTTGCTGCATTATAAAGCCTCATCCTTTGAAATATTTTTCAATGCTTTACATTATCAATTTATTCCATACACAAAATCAAATAAATTAATAACTGGCGGAAGGCAGCCTTAAAAATTTTCCAGAAATGCACTTTTCAGTGAGAAAACTATATAAGAAATTATCGGAGAGTCACAATTAGACGTCTGATGACTGATACCATGTCAATATGTCATTTGCGACTAATAATGATCATGTGCAGCATTTGATTGACTAATGACTGGCGATTTTATGGGTTGAGTGAAAAAGTGCCATTTTTGGAACATATCTCCGTAGCTGGCAGCACTAGCAGGTCGAAATTTTGTCACCAGACGCACACAATATGTGCCTAAGTATTGTCCATACATTTACGTGAAAAATCATAAATCATGATTTTGTAGCGAAATTGGACTCTTGAGAGAATCCTAGGCTGCCCCTGGCTACCCTGAATGTTCTTCGCTCACGCTTCGATTTCGAGAAACCGGAAGTGTATGTGACAAAACACGAAGTGGTCGCCATCGTTTTTAACCTATGTGCGTACACGCCTGGAACAATCTCCAACCAAAAGCCTGAGGAAACTTGCTTCTTAAGCGGACTTGTCACTTTCCAGTGCTCATAGGGCTGTGATGTGAAGAAAGCTACCCTAAAACCATATCGCGTTCGCGCTGTTCAAGAACTGCGACACCTTGATAAGGATACACTCTTGAAGTACTGCAGGTTGTTTCGATATTTCATCGAAGAAAATGGCATCATTAATTAATTCCTTGTTTTTCACTGTTGAAGCTTGGTTCCATTTGAATTGTTATGTCAACAGCCAAAACAGCAGAATATGGTCTTCTGAAAATCCTCATGCGTTCCACGAGGTACCGCTCCATCCACAAAAATTTGGAGAATTGTGTGCCGTATCCCGACGACGTATTGTGAGTCCCCAAGGAATATAGGTGAGTCCCATTTCATTTGAGTGAACAGTGGATGGTATTGTGTACCGAGATATCATCACTCAGTTTATTTCCCTGCTTCAAGAGGATGAACGCGATTGCTGGTTTCAGCAAGATGGCGCTACTTGCCATACCTCCAACGAAACTATGTCATTTTTGCGCGAGTTTTTTCATGAAAGGATTATCTCCAAAAATTTGTGGCCCCCAGATCACCAGATTTAACCTCTCTAGATTTCTATCTTTGGGGTTACCTCAAAGGAGTAGTTCACAGGACACCTCCAACCACCCTGCAATAATTAAAGACCAACATTGAAACTGCAATTTTGAACATTAAGGAGGAAACACTTAACCGAGTTTCAACCAACATGCTTAGAATAGTGTGAGCATGTATCCATGAGAAGGGCACCCGCTTTGAGCATCTCCTGTAAAAGTGACATGTTTGCTATTGTTGTCAGACTGTTTCTCTTTTCCGACTTGACAGCAATCAACAATATCAAACACCAACAAATGATCCCACAAATTGTTAAGAGTTGGTATTTACAGTTGAAGATCAATTGCCGGATGTTTTCAGCAAATTAACAATGTTTATAAAATATTGTAATTATTTTTGTTCGGATAAATGATGATAACAAATTTATTGACCCAGTGATAGCCTACATGATTAGTTTAGTGATTTCATCGGAACACTTAATTACCAAATTGTAAAAATAATAATAATAATAATAAAAAGTAGACACAAAAAAAAAAAACTCGACGAAATCCGGACGTGTAGTAGCCGCACTTATGACTCGCCCTTACCATTTCGTAACAAGCTCTCGTCAGCTGTGTTAGAATGGCAGGGTTGTCAGGTGCGTAGAAATTTACACTTAAAAGTCAAATTTCGGTGCAAAATTATGATTTTGATTTTTTGTGCAAATGTAGGGCCAATATTTAAGCACATATTGCGTGCGTTTGTTGATAAATTTTCGACCTGCTAGTGTTGCCAGCTACGGAGATATGTCCCAAATATGACACTTTTTCACTCAACCCATAAAATCGCCAGTCATAAATCAATAAAATGCTGCACATGATCATTATTGGTCGCAAATGACAGATTGGCATGGCATCAGTCATCAGACGTCTAATTGTGACTCTCCGATAATTTCTTATATAGTTTTCTCACTGAAAAGTGCATTTCTGGAAAAATTTTAACGCTGCCTTCTGCCAGTTCTTAATTTATTTAATTTTTTGTATGGAATAAATTGATAATGTTAAGCATTGAAAAATATCTCAAAGGATGAGGCTTTATAATGCAGCAAACCCGATGTAAATATCTCTTACGGTTTTTGTGATATAAATTTTCAAAATTTGGGTTGCGCGACTTTTGAAACACTCTAGAAGCAGCCTTTCTGCTGGTTGAAATGTAAAATCATCATGCTCATTGTTTGTTGAATAGCATACCAATAGATGTAATCGATATCTCTACCGTAGGAGTTAGTGGCAAGTCTCGACACCAGTCATGCCTCGCTGAATGAATTGTCAAATGCTCAACGATCTGTCGAAGCTGCTATGTACCACGAGATCGCTGAGCTTGGTGATATGGTGGAGGGGATAGCGACGGACAGCAGGCGCAGTCTGGAGGAAGCCCTGGAGAACGCTTCCAGGCAGTTCCAGGGGAAAGTGGCCACAGTGCTCGGGCTGGAGCCTCCAGCAAGCGTCCAAAGCACATCGACTGGAACATAATCGGATTCCATCGTTATGGAAATTTAAGGATTAATACATTCAGTGCTAATTATATTGTAATTTACTTTATTGAAATAAAAGGTATAGTTGAATGACTGAACTGTTGTTTTAAGTCCACTATATGCACAGAAAGGCTAATCGGAACTAGACCTACAGTTTAAAGTGGGATCCGAACCACTATGTGTCTCCACAGGGTATCGAACCCAGGACCCCTTTATTACAAGGCGATGACGCTACCACTGCTCCATCAAGGAGGCCCAACAGGTATAGTGTTACGATATTTTTAAAGGGAAAGAAATGTAAATGAATTGAATGAAAATTCTAAATATTAGAAACCGCTACAATTCATACATTTGTCGACCTCCGCGGTGGAAGGGTTAGCACAGTGCGTTGCAGCAGTCCCGGGTTCGATTCCCGGCCTGAGCATGAGGGTCCTTTGCTTGGAGTATAGAAGGTCTTACCGAAAGAACTGCCAACGTCTCTCAGGAAACCGTTACTTCTCTCCACTCACTCATTGGTACCATATACTATAATTTTTCAATACCAGAAACTGGGTAAAAATAATGTATATGTTTGAACAGTAACATGATGAAAAGTACATTCATCTAATTACTAACTCTCTAGCCTTCTTAAACCCGAAGGTTCATGGCTGCAGCAACACAGGCCTTCCATCTTTCCCTATCTTGAGCAAGATCTATATACTCTTTTCCATCCCTACCGATTTCCTTTAGGTCCATCTTAACGTTGTCCCTCCATCTTCGTCTTGGCCTTCCTACAGGTCTCTTACCATCAGGTTTCCCAACAAGAATCCTGTGAACTCCTCTTTCCTCTCCCATTCGTGCTACATGGCCTGCCAACCTAAGTCTTCTTGATTTAATTATTCTAATAATATCTGGACATGAATATAAATTATGTAGTTCTAAATTACATAACCTTCTCCACTCACCTGTCTCCTCATCTCTTTTAGGTCCAAATATTTCTCTATTTTCAAATACTCTCAATTTATGTTCCTCTTTCAATGTAAGGGACATATAATACTACAGGCAAAATTACTGTTTTGTATATTTTAACTTTTAGTTTCTTAGATATTAAACGAGAAGACAAAAGTTTATGAAGAGAGAAGTAACATGCATTTCCTGAATTAAGCCTACTTTCTATTTCCTCTTTAATATAATTTTCATTTGTTAATATTACTCCTAAGTTTTTGAATTTGGAAACTGGTTCAAACGAGTTGTTATCAATAATTAGATTTTGATTATTACCTATCATTTGGTTTCGGCCAGTAAGCATATATTTAGTTTTCTCTTTGTTAACTTCCAAACCTATCTCTTTAGCAGTTTTGAAAAATATTTTAGCCTTATTTTTAATTGTATTTATATCATCCTCTACATCATCTACAACCTTAGTGACAATGAAGTTCGACCAGTCACAAATATAGGAGTGCGTTGTGAAAGAAGGAGAACACATGCACATGCTGAACATATTTTATTCAGCAGGCTACATGGAACAAAGGAAAACATAAATTTCCGCTGCAACGCAGCAATGTATGGTGTCCACACAAAATAAAACATTTTCGTCCATCTACACGTGACATTGAAGTTCGACCACTGTTAGAGGGGATCCTGTTTACCATGGTGTGACGCCGCCCCGTCGGCGAATAACTGTGGCAATGCGTCGGGGCATGCTGCGGACGAGTCGTTCAAGGTATTCCACATCGATGCGGTGCCATTCCTCCTGCAGGCAGGCGATAAGAGCAGCCACTGTCGTGGGTCCCCTCTGTTGCACACGTAGCTTAAGAACACGCCACACATTCTCAATGGGCGAGAGGTCAGGACTCGATGGTGGCCATGGCAGAGTTCGCACGTGATGGCGAGTCAACCATTCTCTTGTCAGCCGCGCTGTATGAGGCCTGGCATCGTCGTGTTGAAAGATGAGACGCCGCCTGTGGAACAGGTGCCTTCGCACTGTGGGAAGATGTCGCTCCAGTATGCGTGTATAGGCGTGTGCATTCACGATGCCCTCACAGACGTGTAGTGGGCCAACCCCAGATGCCGTCATGCATCCCCATGCCATCACAGTAGTGGGAAGGTATTGTTTCTAAGTCATCCTTGTAGGTATGCCTAGTATTTAACCTCAGTTGTGACATATTTTGATGATTTTTTATGGATTTTATTGCGTTCGACGATGTTCTAGCCCTATTTTTTGCCCAATCTCATTTTTGGAGCCTCATCTTTGTAGATATGCCATGATCTTACGTGATATAACTTAACCTATTCACTTTTTTACAGCCTTTTACGGGTTAAAATAACCTACAAAGTGTAAAAATGGTTGTTTCTACGCAACCCTTGTAGGTGGACCTAGTATTTAACCTCAGTTGTGACATATTTTGATGATTTTGATGATTTTTCTATGGATTTTATAGCATTTGACGATGTTCTAGCCCTATTTTTTGCTCAATCTTATTTTGGGATCTTTTTGGTAAGGTGGTTCAACGTAAACGCCTACGGGCCCTCAGCGTAAACGGCTACGCCCCCCTTTTCACGATGTATGTCGTGGCAATAGGTTCAATGCCCCCACTACTAGTTTTGGAGGGTGGGAGGGGCTCGCAGTCTTGCCAAATTACTCCACAAAAATTTCACCACATGATATTTCACAGGCGAAGCTAACCTACAAATAGAAGTTGGCACTACTCAGTATTGCCATAAATTTCTATAGGATAGTGATTTTTTTTTTTATGTGTGAAGAATGTTTTGGATCTAAGGTCAGTGTAATTTTTATAGAATTATGCGATTTTGTTTCTTGTATTTAAAACTGTTCAGTCACTCTTTCATTCTTGACATCATACACAAAAGTTTTCTCTGCAATAAGGATGACGCTGCACAGTGTGTTCGCAGGCAGAGCATCGTGGAACTCACAGACAATCTTGATGTTGGTGCGATCGTTAACAACCACCTGCTTTCTCTTCGATGTGTTAATGACGAACATGGGTCTGCGAGCTATGAACTCATTGGGGTTGTAGTACACGTCCACGTTGCCGGAGGTCACTCTCTTGTAAGCTGTGTATGCCTCGTACAGTTTCAGGTAGTCGTTGTTTGCAATGTTCAGGTTGTAGTTCTCACGTGGAAATATCTCGTTCCTGCCATTTTTGAGGTAGATGTTCTTGATATTGCAATTGTCGAACTGGCTCGAATCTTTTTCTTGGTTGTTGTCCTCCCCCGTCTGGAAGAGCACGACCACAAATTCTGGCATATCGTACCGGATGCTGTTAAACTGTGTGGTCACGTCAAATTCTAAATGGTTGCCGGAAGCAGGTTTCTGCACGCACTGGTAACCGTAAAATTGAATGGGTACTTGGGGATTCTTCAAAATGTCTGCTTTGTACTTGAGAGCGTAGTTAGTTTCGTATTCCACTACGGGCATGCGCAGCTCCATGGACTGGATGATGCACTTGGCAGGATCAGGTAGTGTATTGGGAATTGCCGAACCGTCTGCACTCAAGGTGCTGTAACGCATCAGCGCATTGTTGTCGTTGGCGCTTCTGCGAAAAGTGACGCGCAAACCACCCTTCCACATGATCTCTGTGTAGTCGGAGAAGAAGCCAGGAAGCAGGCGCATGGGAAACAGTACTGTGTGACTTTGAGTTTTGATTTTTGTACCTGCTTCGAATCCCCCTGCCTGGTAGTATGCTGCATCGGTCTTGGAGAGTTTCAGTGTTCCCACAGCTGTAGAGGTAATCCCGGGGTAGTCAACCCTATCGATGACGGTGCCATGCTTTCTAACTTCCACCTGCGAGAATAAGTACGGCACAAAATTATCTACAAGTCTTAAATTTGCATTGGCAAGGAATGCTTCGCCGTTGTCTCTCTTCACAACATCAAACTTGATATACAAATCAGCTCTGTGAGGGTGAATGAATCCATCCCCGACGTCCACGTCGTATTCTATCTCTCGATTCGCTTCGTTGAGGTTGGCAAACGTGCGACGATTGGGAGGGAAGGACTGCAACTCGTAACTTTCGATTTGCTCCATGATGGTTATTTATTATATGTTAATCTCCACGACGGCAGTGGTCGTGGCTCCTGCAAAATCAACCACCTCACCCTTCTCGTTGGTAATTGCCAATTCTATGTTGTCTATGCGATTACGAGATACGGGAAAGTATATCGGTGGGGAGGGTGTGTAGATAATTGGCTCCATGAACTCAGAGTTTGGTTTGAACGTAGCGATAATACCTGTCTGCTTGTGACTCCCTGGGATGCCGTCCGAGGATTTGGTGATCATACCTTCTGCCACATTGCAATGTATGTTTAGAGTCTCGATGGCTAGAAATTTAGGAATGTTAGCACCGATGTGCTTGATGCCAGGTTCGAGCTTTGTGTTGTTCTCGAATCCCAAAAGCTCTCCGATGGTACCCAGGTCTACGGTTTCCGTGGCAGACACCAGTTCTACCCTGTGAGTTACAGAATTTTGCGACAGCAATACACTTCTTGGTAATTGAGCCTGCAAGGTAGAAAGATTTTACTGGCCAGGGGTGATGCTGATTTTTTCGCTGCCAATTTTGATGGTGTTGTTGTGTGCCGTCACGTTAGGTATCAGGTACATGCTGTAGAATGCACGAAGGGCAATAGATTTAGGATAGATGATATCGTCATGCAATGCGAGTTTCAGAAGCGAAGTCTCGCTTGTGAGATCGAATACCCCCATAGTGCTTCAGGTGCCACAATGCTTTCTGGAAATCCTCGATTGTTGGGTTATTTAATTGCGAGAGGAAGACAAGCATGGAAATGCAGAGATGGCCACAGTTCACATCGCTGAAACCCTGAATACGTTCGTCATTGTAGTAGAGGTTGACAACACTGAGATACTTTACCAACCCAGCAGGTGGCATGCCTCCGAATGAATCGAAAACAAATGCTTTGTCGTTGTTGGCTTTGAGGTAGCATATCCAATGTGTACCTGGATTTTCGTAACTGTCTAGGTTAACCACGTCACACTCTTTTTTCTTCACAACAGAAGGTAGAGAATCAGACATGAAAACGCCCCTGAAGTGCTTGATCCCCAACGGATCGATCAGAGATTGAATATCGAAGTTGGGTTGGGTTGGAAGAAGGGGTTCTTTTTTTTAAACTTTTTCAAAGCTTCGAGGTTGTTTTTTCGCTTTTTGGTCACACCTTTCCCCTTCTTCTCCATAGCCAGGTTGTGGCGTTTCTGCTCTTCTAACTCGGCCTTGTTCTTTTTTGCATCGATGACGGTCTTGGCAATGGCGGCACTGCCTCCTGCCAAGCTGCCTACAGCACCCAATGCTGCCAAGATAGCCGGGATGCTGAATATGAAACCTCCAGTCTTCTGCTGTTTTCGCGAACCTTGTAACCTCCTCAACTGAGGAATGCTAAGCAGCAATTTCATTCCATGACCTTTTGCCAAGCAGGAATGTTTCTTCTCGCGCTGCTTTTTGGTGAGCAATCCATCAAGAGCTCCGAGAGACTTAAGGTTTGCGTAGGGTATTTGGTAAACAACTCCTTTGGGCTTCATGGTGATATTATGTTATTTATATATATCGTGAAAGGGTAAGGCTTTGCTCCCTAATAGGTTGGTTATACAAAGTTGCTTTTTTTTCACAGGGTGTTATTTATTTACAGCCCCCATCCCAATGCAGCAACCCGTTCACCTAGCGAGGCATCTCTGCTGACGAGTCTCCCGAAAGCTGCATGCTCCAACTTCCTGTCGGCATCATGACGTGCGTCGAGATCCGTGTGAGTATTGTAGGCAATGTCGTGATCCTTGCATGCTGCGTCCAGTGGGTTCACACCCTTGTCTCCTCTCTCCAGTCGCTGTTCGAGTTTCGTACCCGGACCGCAGTACTGGTAACCTGGCAGGTGCATCTCGAAGGGTAGCTTGTTGATAATATCGTTCACGAGACCTCGACCCTCGGATACATTCCAGAATTTCGGAGGTAGGGTGTTGATGATTTTGATGAGGTAACCTATACCCTTGCTGTCGTTGACAATGAAGTTGCTAAGCTTGGTGCTAATCATGTCCATGATGCCCACCTTCTCGTTGTGGAAGTTGCGATTGCCTGCATTTTCTTCGCCTGCGATAACCAGCAATCGATCTACAAGCTTCCTTACGTCGTCTACCCAAACAAACTCTTTAGGAAGGGTATTGTAGAGTTTGACACCGCTGCCAGTCTTGAGCTGAGTCCATATTGGCTTGATGAGGTTCCTGTACTTTTCTCCACTGCTAGATTTCACGCGATTCTGTGTTGCATCGATGTTTTGGTACAGGGCGTCCGTCATGATCAAAATTTCCGTGTAACTTTGGTAATCCTCGTCTGTATAATCTTTAGGTTGCTTTTTGGTGATAAGTTCCCACAGTCCCACGGTGCCAGGATACCTAGTCCAGCTGTTCTTCTCGCCCAAATTAACTTTCACGTCGTCGCCCTCGAACGTGACTTTCGATTTTCCAATTTTCCAAACCACACCCTCGTTATGTTCCATGGTCGGGTACAGTCCGAATACCTCGTCTTTTTCGAATTTCCCAGTGCTTAGGTAATCCCTCGCCAACGGACCCAGCTCGACTAGCTTGTCCGAAGAGGTACTGCCTAGGGCCTGACGTCTCGGAGCCGGAGCAAGTTCGAACGGAGTAGTGTGAATGCTGGATATCGGTGTGGGTATGGTATAATTTCGAGCAGTAAGTGGCACAAGCTCGTTGATTAACTCTTTGTTTTGCTCGGTGACATCTTTGATTTCTTTACCAAGTCCACTGATGGCATCGATGATAGGTTGGTCCTTTTTCTCTTCGTAAATTCCGCGATTCTCGGGGATTTCCAACCCTTAAACCGTTTTGCCAGGTAGCTACGCAGCTTCAGGTTGTCGTCTGCAAGTTTGCGTTTCATTTTTTTTATTGTATGTAGTTATTTATAATAGGTCAAGACGTTTCTTGTAACGTTGCAACGTTCAAAAAAATATTAATTTTGTTTCTGTATTTTCCGTTATTGGGTTTCCTCGTCATGTCTATTGTGACAAATCCGAAATCATCTTGGTTCCAGCATGAAGAGCAAAATTTGGAAAACTGATTGTAGTTTATGTCCCCACCTACATAATCATCGTAAGCGTGTTTTAAATTGGTGTAGTCTTGACGAAACAAACAAATGAAATTAGTATTGTCTCGGAGTAGCTACTTGGGGATTTTGGAAAAAGTCTGAGCAAGGTAGAAGCAGTCCATGCCTCTGTGCCGACCCTGAGTAAAAAAATTGCGAATTTCGTTTTGGTTCTCCAGGATCACATCGTCAAAAACCACCACCGAATTTTCGAGACAGCAGTCTAGTGGTATCACTTCAGAAGCAAATATGGCTATGCCTAGCCCCTCGTACAGTTTCGACAGCTGGCGATACTTTGGTTGCTCCAAACTTTTGGAGAAAACGTACAGGTGCCTGTTCTTCCAGTTTAACCAGTTGGGTGCAAGAAGAAAATTATCAATAAGCAACGTTGTTTTTCCACATCCAGAAGGTCCAACAATAAGACAGCGAATGTTGTCGGGTAGAAGCTCGCCATTTTTCCTATCTTGACGTTCCGAGGGAAAATCTGGCAGTCGCCGTACCACGTCCCAAGCACCCGTTACACAATCACCTCGTTTGCGTCTATCCAACTTTTTTCCTCGAGTCCCAGCCATTTCACCAACAGCTTGTCACCTTTTCTACGTAATACTTTTTCAATAAGATACATGTCGGGGTATTTTGTTTTAGAAAGTTCCTCTTCGTAAAATCTTCCTTTCAGAATTTCGTCGCGATTATCTTTTATTATATACGTGTGACGGTTTCCGGGTAAGACTCGAACTACGGTGAAAAGTTCCGTACTCCAATTTTTTGTGAAGCCCTTTTCGAACGCACGCTTAACTTTACTGATTCTCACCTGATCTCCAATTTTGTATTTCGGTTTCTTGCTTGTAAATTTGTACTTTGGACAATAAACCGTAGAAATTAAACGTCGCTCGTCGGATTTGTTGACGTCAGCCGGTTTCATGTTTATCGTGCGATGCAAACTGTGATTATAGCTGTTAACAAGTTCCGGAAGCATGACGAGCCACTTGTAATTCCCCTGAAGCGTGAACTGTTTCCACATCCGTGTTTTGAGAGTACGGTTGAAACGTTCCACTATGCTGGCTTTGATGTGACTAAAGGTGGAGTAATGTTGAATATTTTGTTTTTGAATAAATTGCCGAAAGACAGAGTTGTAGAATTCTTTTCCGTTATCCGTGTGAAGAAATCGAGGTCGCCTGCCACTTCCATCGAAAATAGTTTTGAATGCTTCCACCACGCAGGTTCCTGCTTTGCCTTGAGGGGTAAAGCCCACGCAAATTTTGAAAATGTGTCTATAACGGTGAGAAGATACTTGTACCCCTTGTTGATTCTATGTAAATTTTTTAAATTGCCACTGCTCATTTCCACAAGGTCAGCTTCCCACAAGTCGTCTATGCCTTTGGTCACTACCACCAGTCGTTTGTAGTTTCGCCGTGCAGGTTTGTGCAACTCGTTCACAATAGCCTGCCTAGACATTGCGCGAAAATAAGAATATAGCTTGGATGGGATTTCTGGCTGCAGACAATGACGGGTTTTCTATGTACAGCTTATCACCTATTTCTATGTCGATAATTTGAGTGGCATCTTCGGCATAGGCAGTCTCGCGAGTTTCGGGGTGGGTGAAATCGACCAACTCCACTCCTTTTATTTTAGGCTCGTCACTGATGTTCGTCACGGTCATGGTTGGGTAGTGGGTTGCGTGAGGCAAAGACCAGTATGAAACCTTGACGAACTGAAGTGTGCCGGCGAGGAAAAACTGGTGATAGGCTTTGGCAGGAGTCAGCATGTAGAGTTTGGCACCCGGATGGAAGAGCGAGGAAAATTCCCTGTTTGGAATACTGTACAGTTCGATGACAACAGTAGACTTGAGATTGTCGATGCTGGCGTTCAGGGTGTTTACATTGGTTCGAACCTCGCTCTCCACATCCTCGAATCTATCGTTCACCGATTCCAAGTGTTCCTCGATAGCACGGACAACAGTGTCGTAATCGGGCTTGATCTTCACATCGACAATTAGCCTCTTGAATTTTTCGTTTAAGTCATGTAGTTGGGTACTGAAATTGGTTATGGCCGATTCCTGGCTCGCCTCGATGCTGCCAATTTGCTCTTTCACATTGGCGATAATCTGCTGCAGGCTCTCCACAAGTGTCAACTTGGAACTCTGGGTTGCGAGGTCGTGGACCTGGGTTCTAATTTCCGCAAAAAAGCCGTGTAGCTCGCTGATGTTCTGGTTGGTGGGTAAGGTTGCAACAGACTCCCGAAGCAATTCAATTTCGGTGTGGATGTTTTTGATGTCGTCGGATTTGAGTATTCGGTTGAGAGCCCTCTTCACGCTTTTCAGTTCCTGCGAGGTAGGCAGGGTGGCCACTGTGTTTTGGAGCGACTCCAAAGCTTTTTTCATCGCTTCCAACTCCGAGGCAGCAGCAGCAGCGCGTATGCCTTCTTGTAATTGCGTTATGTCGTCCTGGGTGGGGGTGGATTGTTGCAAAGTTTCCAACTTGGCCTGTATGTCGTCGATCAAGTGATGAAAATGCGACAACTCTGATTCGGTGTTTAGATTTTCCAGCTTGGTGATCTGCTGTTGGACGCTGGCCAGAGTATCCCTGATGCCAGGTAGTTTGGATTCCAATGCTTCGTGTACGTTTGCCAGATCATTTTTGATGACGGCGAGAGCATCCTCAATATGGGCTATGGTGCCTTGCAGCTTCCCGAAATCCTCGTAGGTCTCAAGTTGCAGTTTTATGTTGGTCACGCTACGGGCAATGGCATTCAGCTCGCTGGACGAAGGTAGATTGTCGATGAAGTCCTGTAGCGTTTTGAGTTTTGTTTTGACTTCGTTGATGGCTGCATGCAAAGCATCCGTTTGAAGCTCAGCCTTGATGCTTTCCAACGTAGGAATTTCGAACAATTGAAACTGTTCGTGCAATTTGGCAATACTGGCATTCACGCGATCGTAGTCATCTTGAGTTTTTATACTCTGGATAATGTTTTGCAGTTCAGTCAGGATGGTGCTCGTTTGGTCCTGCAAGTGTCGCTTCAGCTGTTCCACGTCAGAAGTTTGCGCTTGCTGCAGCTTCACAAGTTCGTTTTGGAGCTTGCCTACGCTCAGTGCCAAGTTATCGAAGTTGTCTATTGACGCGAGGTCGGTGTACTTTTGCAGCAACGATTTAAGCTCGGCGTCAATTTTGAGTACGGGGTCCAGGCACTGAGACTGTAGGCTAGCTATCTCTGACTGGAGGCTGGAGTTGAGCGTGGACTGCAGAGCCTGCAGGTCGCTTCGCAACTTCTTGACCCTGACGTCGAGCATGAGTAGCTCGTCGCCGTGGTCGTCGCGTTTGGTGTGACCAAAAATATCGTTAGGCATTGTTACCACTGTGGTTATTTATTATAGGGTAGGTGATTTTCATTTCTATGAAAAGAGGAATGAGTTTATCGTAGTCGTCCAAGAGCTCCACGTACAGGCAATCGCCAGCAGAGACATCGTACGTTGTAGTCGCATCCATCCTATCATGCTTGATGCGATAGATGTTCTTGCCAGAGGAAACCTTGGCTTCCCCTTCGTTCTCAGGGTTCATGTTGAACTTAAGTTTGCCGGAGATGGGGAACCGGTAATAATTCAAGTTGTTGTTGAATACATAGAAAGTTTTGCCCACATCCTCGTCGTACTGCGTCAGGATGCTATTCAAGTGTATAATTAACAGACCGTTAAGTTTAGATAGCATGGAAGGCAGGAGTTCGTTGAAACTCGACGACGACGTAGGCTGGACGGGCACTTCCATAGCTTGCTTCCTGAAGCCAAACAGGTTCATAGGCATGGTTATTTTATATGCTTGTGTTGATAGAAATATTGCCAGCCATAAGTTTTTTTTTTAAGTGCATTGTATGCATTTCTTAGTACTATCTAAACGATAGTGCCCCCAAGGCAACGTGTGGATCCCACAAGACAAAATACATCTTTTATCATCATGTGGATCTAATGCTACTTTCCTAACTTTGTTTGTTGTAATCACATGGTCTACACTTTGGATTCTTTTTTCCAATCGTAGCTGCTTCTTCAATTCCTTCACAGAATCAATATAGTCTTGAAATGAAAGTTTGTTTTGTACAGTATTTTTACCAACACCTTTAGCTTTCTTCGTGATGCTGCTCTCAGTTCTAAATGTATACATTTTGGAACGCAAACCGGCAAACTCGAGAATGATGTCACCGTTACACTCGTCTTTCAATTTACCTAGAACTTTTTTGTTACTAGATGGAATTCCAAATCTGTTTGGTTGAGGGTAGGAAGAAGTATCATAATAATCAAGCAAGGACGGATTTTTTACATCTTCATATAGATTGGCTGTTTTAATGTTATAAATAAAACTGTCGGTGTCCATGTAAAGTAATGAAATTCTATCGTTGTAGAAAGGATGCATAACATTGTAGTGAAATTGAAACATGTGAAGTTTCGATAAATCTAAAACTGTTGCTCCCACATAAATTGGTTTTCGGAATTTTATCACTTTTATATCTAAATTGAAAAGTGACAGATTCTCGTTGTAAATTTTTCGTGATTTAAATCTAGGATCAGCCACCAACTTACTGCATTTATTTTCAGATGAAACCAATCTCACGTCCACGTGATTTCTCACGTTCTCCATTGTCTTGCCATATACAGCATTATTCATTAATTTGAAAAAATCTTTGTCTAAATCGGAAGTGGCAACTGTTCTATGTTGTGTGTTTGTTTCAATATATGGTTTGAGCCACTCGGAATGTTTAAACCTGAGGACTCTTCTAATATCCAATACTTTAACACCCATCGCAATCAAAAACTGAAGACTTTTGTAATGGAGAACATATCTTTCTTTTTTCTCCAAAGTTAATAAAAGCTTGCGTTGATTAGAATTAGGCGGACATTTGAGTTCGGGTGCCGGTGGTAAATCGGAAAAAATATCATGCAAATTGTCTGGAAATTCAATATCCACTTCTGCAAAGAAACCAAATTCACAATCGTCAAAATCAATAATATTTATGGAAGTTGTTTCTATCCATTCGAAACCTCCATAAGGAAGTTCTGTACCATAGCATATCCATAGAGATTATTAACGTCGATGTAAAAAATGTAATTGGATGGTTTATTTGCATCATATTTTTCTTCCATGTGCATGTTGTTGGCTTCTGCATGTCTCTGTACACATTGCACCATCCCACCTCGAATCCCTCTCTCGATGAAAAGTAACATGTCTACATCTGTTAATAATTCTAACTTAATTTTTGTTTGCAACAACATTGCAGACCACGCTAATCCCGGGAGGCTGAAGAAATGCGCAGGGTCCAACTTGTAAATAGACATTGACGTTTTCCTGAATGCTTGAAAAACATCCGCAAGTATTGTTACGTCTAATTTCAAGTATGCATTGTGATAATCTCCGAATGTTTTACATTCTAGTTTATCCCACATCAGTTGTGCATGTTCGTATTCTTTGTCTGTAATTCCTGCTTTTCTCAGTTGACTGAAGAATTCGTTTTGAGGAGGAAGAGTGTCGTCATTAAATTTAGATTCATTGTTTACGTATTCATACGGATAAATCCCTTTACTTCTAATCAGTTTTATATCTATGTTGGGAAAACTAGCTTTCGTAATTTTGAATTGTTCGTCACAGAGTTTACTTGCTAGTGCGTCCAAACTTGCAGAGAGAAATCTGAACGAGTCAAGAAACCTCATCTCTATGGTTTCATTTGTCCCCGAAATCTTAACTTTCTTACTTATAGAAATGTATCGTTCTTCATTTTGAGCAAGAATATCTATTTTTTGTGCGTCATATCCAAGTTTCCGAATTAAGTGATGAAAATCGTAATTCGATCCATTATGAAAAAATATGGGGACAAATTTGGGCCTTTGAATTTTGAGGTTGCAAGCATTACAGATTCCACTGATGAAACGACCATCTGTGTGCGAATGGTGAAACACTTTACGATTCTCGTTTGTGAAGTATTGATTGCACACTGGACACTCGACAGTTTCATCAAATATTTTTTGTTCCTCTGGTGTCAACGAATTCATCGGTTTGGATATTTGCAAGAAGCTGCCAATTTTCTCAACCTCCTCTTCCATCTTTTCAAAAAAGTGTTCGATAACATTCGGTCCACGGTATACATATGGTTTATTTATTTCATCTTGTCGTATGACAGTGTAACCAAAACTATTTGGTTCATGAAGCTGGTATGGCGTTGTGGAGGAAATATCTGGATTTGGTTTGCAGGAGGACAGTGGCTTCAGAAATGATTCAAGATCTGCAACGATAATAGCTGGATGTTCAAACAAAGCCTTGTACATTTTGAATTCTTCGACTTCGTTCTTTTTGGGCATCAACATTCGAGCTGGTTTGTTGTCACCGCAATATATTTCATGTTCGACACGTTTTTCAATAGCAATTTGCCGTGCGGTATATATTTGGTGATTGAATTTTCTTCGATCATTAAACGTGGTCAAACACCTTGGACAAACCTCGATGTGATTTGCATACTTCGTTGCTTGACTTCTGATTAGTCGTGATAGTGAACGAATAAGGCAGTAATGGTGAATATTGTTGTTTGAAATTAAAAGAAGATTAATTATATGAGCATTATTATCGTTGATATCATTTATCCTGATGGGATGCACAAGATGTTTTTCTGACGTATAAGAATATACATTAATAGCAATGCGTTTTCCATCAGAATCTCGTGCACGCGACTCGAACTTTGATATGTCTGACAATGCCACGGGGTATTCAATGCTAGACATTACATTTTCAAACTCTGTCTCGTACTGCTTGTAATGATTAACTCGCTCTGGATTATTTTTCCAATGAACAGGATACAGAGCTGCCAAGATGCACCAAAGAAAGCATTTTGAGTCATTATTTTGAATATTTAACACAGCTCTCTTGCTTTGAATGGTCGGTGGTAGAGGAACGTAACTCGATGCAGAAAAAGGCATGAATTTGTTCACGTAAACGGTTAATGTATGAGGACTGCCACATAAAGACCATCCCGACCCCATAGCCTCGAAAGTGTCATGTTTCATAATCAACTCATTTGACAGATTAGAGTAAAACTCGTCCAAATTTTCAACATCTGCCAAATAAAGAGCCTGGTTTTTGGTACGATGATAAAAAACTTCTGTTGTACCATCGACTTTCTCATATTCGGAAAATAATATATAATATATTTACTTAATAATATACTTTTATGGAATTATTTTCAAGATTACTTTTCAAAGTATTCAGTACAAAAGTTTTCACTTCACGCAAAAAACTAGGAACGTCACGGCCTGCTTCCGACGTAAATGATAAATCCTGAAGTTGACCATTAAATGCAGACCTAACTGGTTTATATTTATTATTTAACTTAATTTGTTTTGGAGCAGAAGCTTCAGCTTCAGAATAATTAATTTTTCTTTTCAATGTTCCTTCTCCGGTTGATGGTTTGCAAATTTTCAAATGTCTACTTAGATTTGGAATGCTAATTTCTTTTCCACATTGAGCACAGGCTTTAGAAGATAACAAACGATTTGCTCCGTTACACCTTGTCTTATGTATCGATAAATTATTCTTTGAAATTAGTTTCCCACAAGTGACACATTCGATCTTATCATTCTTGCGAGTAAAACAGGTAGGTGATTGCATTTTTTATATGCTTTAAAATATGAGCAAACAAACGATAGACATTTCAGATATGTTATTTATATAAAATTTTTAAAAAAAATATATAAAATTTTATGGGTTATTACCAACCTGATAAAACTATTCCCTATGAAAAAACTCTATGACCTTACTTGGGTTTTTCCGCCAAATTATATGCTTCTAGTCTCCTATACTTTGGTGGAGCCCGTTCAGGTTCTATCCCCCGCGATGTGGGTTCCTCTGCCGATCCAGCAAAGGTGAGAAATAAGCATTGTGCTCTGACTTATATAGATTTATAGAGCCAATAGAAATCTTGCTTACTTAAACCAATCAGAAAACACCACGTATAAATTATTAGCCAATCAAAATCTCCGTTATTTTAGCTATCATATAAAAAAAAATGCAAAATATCCCAGTTTCAATTCGATCCATTTATCCGAATCGAAGAAACCAACAATTCACATATCCCCATATCATTGTATGCTTGCCCTATTAGCACCTCTTTCGCTGTTGTGCTCAATTATTTTCCACTAATTGGCGATTTTCTTGAAGAGGTCTAATAGAACAAGATACGGCGGTATGAGAAATATGTAAATTAAAGATATTTTAGCGAATTACGCCGGCATAAGCTAAGTTCGTATTGCTAGAAGGCCTTCGTCGTTGCAAGTCACCTAACCCATTCACTGGCAAAAAGAGTTAAAAATGTTGACGTACTGAAAAAAAAAATGACTTGTCCCCCTCAAGCATTCATCGAGTTCCAACATTTGCACAGAGATGGCTCTGTTGTTGTCGCTTATCAAATGAAGGGCCAGGGGGAAAAACGATGAATGTCGATTTTTCGCCTATTTTGAGATCGCAACGGCATCTGATAGTTCAGAAGCTGTACTATAAGAATGAGAACGGCCTTGGTTGGGAAACGATGAGAAGTGCCTGAAAAACGCATTATTATTTTGGCATATATTAACGTACTTATGGAAAAAAATATAATGTTTTTTCATTTCCTAGCAAATCGTCTCGAATGAACATTCATCGTTTTTCCCCCTGATCCTTCAAATATATATATATTTTGGAATATCTCTAAAACAGAGAGAAACAGCCAAAATCTGTTTGCAGATTTCTAATGTACACTCGAAGATATGTAAAAGTATGAATACAACCTATGCTCAGAAATTAAAAATGGCGACCGGAAGTAGGTTTATCTCTTAAACGGTACGAGATAGCCAAAATCTGTTTGCGAATTTGTAATGTACACTCGAAGATAAGTAAAAGTATGAATACAACCTATGCTCAGAAATTAAAAATGGCGACCGGAAGTAGGTTTATCTCTTAAACGGTACTTGATAGCCAAAATCTGTTTGCAGATTTGTAATGTACACTCGAAGATATGTAAAAGTGTGAATACAACCTATGCTCGGAAATCCAAAATGGCGACCGGAAGTAGGTTTATCTCTTAAACGGTACTTGATAGCCAAAATCTGTTTGCAGATTTGTAATGTACACTCGAAGATATGTAAAAGTGTGAATACAACCTATGCTCGGAAATCCAAAATGGCGACCGGAAGTAGGTTTATCTCTTAAACGGTACGAGATAGCCAAAATCTGTTTGCAGATTTGTAATGTACACTCGAAGATATGTAAAAGTGTGAATACAACCTATGCTCGGAAATCCAAAATGGCGACCGGAAGTAGGTTTATCTCTTAAACGGTACGAGATAGCCAAAATATGTTTGCAGATTTGTAATGTACACTCGAAGATAGTAAAAATATGAATACAACATATGCTCGGAAATTTACAGAGTTCATAGGAATTGTTATTTTATAGAAACATTGTCAGCCATAAGGTTAATTGACCCCCTTCCCCTCAAATTGCATTACATACATGTGGAAGACAGAGGTATGCATATTTCCGTCCGTGGCATTACAAAAAAACGAGCCTGACTCCCAATATTGCTTAAGAGTTTTTGGTTAGCATGCAATAGATCAGTATGCTAGAAAAAAAACAGGGGGGGTAACAAGAGCATCAACACTGCACCACCACTATTACCAGTTAGCGTACTCACTAACTCTCCACCTTACTACATACCTATCATCTTAGAAGACTACAAAATATTACAGCATAGATCGCTGGCAACTCCTATTTGTAGATTAGCCTCGCCTGTGAAATATCATATGGCAAAATTTAAAAAAAAAATCACTATCCTATAGAAATTTATGGCAATACTGAGTAGTGCCAACTTCTATTTGTAGGTTAGCTTCGCCTGTGAAATATCATGTGGTGAAATTTTTGTGGAGTAATTTGGCAACACTGCGAAGCCCCTCCCACCCTCCAAAAGTAGTAGTGGGGGGCATTGAACCTATTGCCACG
Organism: Lepisma saccharinum; assembly: GCF_977018435.1. Classification (NCBI taxonomy): domain Eukaryota; kingdom Metazoa; phylum Arthropoda; class Insecta; order Zygentoma; family Lepismatidae; genus Lepisma; species Lepisma saccharinum. The sequence goes on from NC_139246.1 coordinate 38,959,531, forward strand.
ACATACATCGTGCAAAAGGAGGCGTAGCCGTTTACGCTGAGGGCCCGTAGGCGTTTACGTTGAACCACCTTACCAAAAAGATCCCAAAATAAGATTGAGCAAAAAATAGGGCTAGAACATCGTCAAATGCTATAAAATCCATAAAAAAATCATCAAAATTATCAAAATATGTCACAACTGAGGTTAAATACTAGGTCCACCTACAAGGGTTGCGTACAAACAACCATTTTTACACTTTGTAGGTTATTTTAACCCGTAAAAGGCTGTAAAAAAGTGAATAGGTTAAGTTATATCACGTAAGATCATGGCATACCTACAAAGATGAGGCTCCAAAAATGAGATTGGGCAAAAAATAGGGCTAGAACATCGTCGAACGCAATAAAATCCATAAAAAATCATCAAAATGTGTCACAACTGAGGTTAAATACTAGGCATACCTACAAGGATGACTTAGAAACAATACCTTTCCACTACTCATCACTGACGCAGGTTTCTGTACCCGACGTGCATAACGTTTTGCTTCATTCTGTTCCTCCTTCCGACAAATGACCGTTTTCCGTATTTTCCCGTGCACAACATTGAAAATGGATTCGTCCGTCCACAAAACCCTGTTCCACTGCCGAAATGTCCATTCCCGGTACATTTGTGCCCACCGTAGTCGATTGCCTTCGTTCAACATGGAAAGGAAGGGTTTACGTTTCGCGTTGTACACTCGGTAACCGCATCGCTGTAGGTAACGGCGAATGGTTCTGGTTGACACTTCAATGTGACAGCGTTCTCGAGTCCACAGTCGTAATTCGGCCACAGAAACATGATTGTTGGTCTGGATATATCGCCTAAATATCCGTAGGTCACGCACGCTCAGCAGGCGTTTTCGACCGGGGGCCTTACCTGGCTCTGTAGTACCCGTATTTTGGTGGTGTTTGATGATGCAGTGGACGGTTGTCTTGGGTAAGTTCAGTTGGCGCCCTATTTCCCGTTCACTGGGTCCATCCCGTTGCAACTCCACCACTCTTCTCCTCACGGTGTTGTCAACAGGTTTACCCCTGGCCATGGTGATGATGCTCTGCGGTTCCTCGGTGCACAGCACGCGCTTATATACGGCGGACTCCCTTATCGTGTCCGTGACGTCATGCTTCCGTCGAATGCGCCACTATGTGGTATTTTCCCGTATGGGTCTGATGCCTGGTCGAAGTTCAATTGTTCCCCGTTTTCGTTCTTTACGTGACCTTGGGTGCAACATGCTGGAATCACGATTCTTGCCTGCTCACACGCCTCCTCTTACACACATGAATCACTTCTGCGGGTCACCCATTCCACCGCCTATGCCTCTGTGCATTTAATCACATATTCCTTTCTGGTCGAACTTCATAGTCACCAAGGTTGTACATCAGTCTACATCATCTGCATATGCTAACAACTGAGTCATACCATTTAATTTTAGTCCTTCTTTAGCTTCTTTTACCTTCCTAACAGCATATTCTAAGGCAAAATTAAAGAGCAATGGAGATAATGCATCTCCTTGTTTTAACCCATCATGAATTGTAAATTTATCAGACACATTAATACCCACAAGAATTTTACTTTCTGTTTCACTGGTGCATACTTTTATCATACTAACAAGCTTCTTAGGTATTCCAAACTCTACTAATATATTATATAATTTCTCTCTTTTGACTGAATCATATGCTTTTTTGAAATCAATGAATAGCTGATGGACATTTTGATTATATTCCCACTTTTTTTCAAGTGTCTGTCTGATGTGAAAAATTTGATCTGTAGTTGATCTGTAACGTTTAAATCCACATTGATAATCACCTATAATTTCATTAGCATATGGGATTAGTCTTGTTAAAAGAATGTTAGATAATATTTTATATGTTGTTGAGAGTAGAGAAATTCCACGGTAATTATTGCAGTTCATTTTATCACCTTTTTTAAACACAGGAACAATTATGGATTCTTTCCACTGTTGAGGGATTTCTTCTTTTTTGTTCCATATTAAACAAATTAATTTATGAATTTGACATATTAACGAATTTCCACCATATTTAATTATCTCAGCTGGTATTAAATCAATGCCAGGTGCTTTGTTATTCTTTAGCCTTTTAATAGCATCTTTAACTTCAGTCAAGTTAGGTTCTGGAACTAAAGGTTCTGCTGTGTGGACTTCATTTACTTCTGATTTATCTCCTACATGAACATTTAATAGATCATTAGTTCTTCCATCTATTTAGAATATCGCTTGGGTCAGCTAGAAAATCACCGTCTATATCTTTTATCAAGTTTACTTTAGGTTGCCACCCCTTTCTAAATTCATTTACACCTTTATATAAATCGCTGATATTTTTGCTTTTGCTGTTTGTTTCAATTTCGGTAATTTTGCTTTTCAAGTAATCTCTTTTTTTACTTCTAAACGTGCGGTTAACTTCTCGTTTTATTCTATTATAATTGCTTAGATTTGTATCATCCGAGTTATTTAACCACCTAAGTCTAGCCTGATTTCTTATTTCTATTAGATTATGACATTCATTATCAAACCATGGCTTACTTTTACTTACGTTCATCTGGCACAGTGAATTTTGATAATGCAAACGGCAACGCGTGGTGCTCTACTCTACAAAAATTTAAATAAACAATGGCTTTCGAAATAAGGAGAGGAAAGAATGGCGTTTGCCAAAAACATGAATCTAAGAATAAATATAAGAAATTTAACGCAAAAATTAATAACTTCGGCTTCACTAAACTGACTGAAATGACACTTACGACAATCTTTACAACGTTTAAAAGCGAATCAAACTACTGCTGTTGTACATATAAAAATTGCTTAAACTTGCCGCTATTTATACTTCTAGTTACATCGATGTATAAAGTTAACGATGATAAAGGCCGCCATATTGGGAAATTTGGTTGAAGACATTAATATATTAGTTATGAACATATATATGAACTATTAACTGTAAAATAACTGAAACTCTAGTAAACATGAGATAATATACTAGCCATTATATATTAATATTGTTACGACCTTACTTATTTTGTAACTTTGAGATTCCATGTTAAAAGAAAAATCTATATAGTGTTACCTAGTAAAAAAAAAAGAAGTAAAGTGCTCCCCTGTGCAAAGCACCACGCCATGAAGGCGTATAGGGGGTGTGGGGGTAACGCCCCACACTTTCTTGATCCGGTCATGAGTGGGGGTGATGTGATCAGCATCACGCCCCTGACCGCCTTTACCCCCAGGGTTTCCCCCAGGTACCCATGTTATTCGACGCTGGGTGGGCGCCGGGGCCGCTTCCAACGTTAGAAAAGTTCCCGGATTTGAACCGGCCGGGGATCGAACCCGGTACCTTTAGCATGGTAGTCAGACGCGTTACCGACTTTTTTTTTTTTAAGGAAATACCCCCTACACGGAGGTATCCCCCACCATTCACACTTATTTTACTTTTTACATTTTTCACTTCTTACAGTTTCTCAGTTTCTTTTCATCAGGACAAACACAAATACCCATGCCTTACCCGGGACTCGAACCCAGAACCCCTGATGGTTCGGTGAGACCATGTATTGATTTCCGAAAGTTGATAAAAACTCCAAAAAACACGGTACCAGTTTTGCAGGAAGCCTTACAAAAATTCAGAGGAAAAAAGTATTTTAGTTGCCTAGACTTAGCTTCCGGATATCTGCAAATCCGTATAGACAATAGACATCAAGAATATACAGCTTTCTCATATAAAGGACGTTCCTGGTGTTTACGAGAATGCCTTTTGGTTTATCGAACGCAGTGGCTGTATTTATGCATGCCATGCAATCTTTGTTTGAACCTCACACTGAAGAGTTCCTAACCATCTACATAGATGACCTGCTGATCTTTGATGAAACTCTGGAAAATCATTTCCAGAACATAAAGTGGGTTTTATCCAAGCTAAAGGTCGAAGGATTTACAGTAAAACTGAAAAAATACCAATGGGTGTAATCAGAGATTAAGTATCTTGGCCATATTATATCTGGAAGTTCCAGACGTCTTGATTCCTAAGGTAATGGTTGCCGAGCACGACGAGGCTGGTCATTTCGGGTTCACCAAAACTTATAAAAGGCTAAGACTTCATTTCATTTGGCCCAAAATGAAAGAGAAAATTGCGCAATATGTGCGGGAATGTTTGGTATGCTCCCGAAACAAACCGGACAGAAAAGGAATCTGTAGACAGCAATTTAGCATTATGAACAAACTTCCCCATGAAGTATTGTCTATTGACATAGTGGGAAAGCTACCTAGATCCGGGACTTTTAACTTTATTCTCACCATGGTGGATGTAGGCAGTCGATACGCTATAGCTTACCCTTTAAGGACTGCTAAAACTGAAGAAGTAAAAAATAAACTTGAACAAGGATATATGGCTCATTATCCTAAACCCAAATATGTTTTATGAGATACTTCAGATCAATTTACTTCCCATAAGTGGGCTAATTTTTTGAAGAAACATGGGGTAATTCCGTGGTTCATTACTCCCTATCATCCTGCAAGTAATCCCGTAGAAAGGGTAAACCAAGAAATCGTAAGGTTGCTGAGGACTTTCTGCTCGAAGCAACATGATTCTTGGCACAAATACGTAAATAAAGTATGCTGGTTGATTAATTATTCGGTATCCGAAGCTACGGGATACGCCCCAGCTGAACTATTTTATAACAAGCCGGTACCTTCTAATTTATTGAAGCATTTAGAATGGCCCGAAGGAGACGAAGGAAAGATCAAATGGGAAACCAAATTGTTCCTGGCCTCATATAAACCCAGAACTCAGAAAAAGAAAGGCGAGCAAACCGGATATATTTTGAACACCGGAGATTTAGTGTTAAAAAGAAATCGTAAACTGAGTTCGGCACCAAACAAAGAAATCGCCAAATTTTTCGAATATTTCCTAGGTCCCTATGAACTAGTAGAAATCGGGAATAATGTGGCCTTGCTAAGGGATCCCTGGATGAAGGAAGTTTTAGGAAAGGAGAATTTCCACAACCTTAAAAAAATTAATTGTTCAGCCGAACGTAAAAAGGAATTGCTGGAGAAGTGGAGCTCTAGCCCAGAAGGACTGGAACCTAGAAAAACAGAAATTTAATAATAGTGAAGAATCTGAATGAAAAGAAAGACCTTATAAACAGATCACAGGGAACTGAGGATGTTTCCATAAGCCGAGTAAGTGTTATTGCTTGGTAAGCCAAGGAAAGGCTACCAGGGGGAAAGGTTGATTCCCTTACTCTTCGAGGATAGAAGAGAAATTGTTGTAACAATTTAAAGGAAGAAATTGTTATTTAAGAGGCTGAGTCCTCATAGCGTTAGCAAAAATGGCTTAAATTGTAAACGTTTATAAGAAAGGTCAGAATTGATAAAGAATGGTTTAATGTTCAAGAAATATGAGAATCTCTAAAATTACAGTTGTACAGTGACATTAAAGGGTCATTAACTAATACTGAATGGTCTAGCCTGTAAGAATGAGTATATATTTGATGTTACTTTTGTGCTACGCAAATAAAAAAGGGGTAAAAATGTAATAAGGGCTAAGTCTTGAGAAAGGAATAAGAACTAATGAGAGAATTAGAATTTCCTATTATGTAAAAGATAAAGTTTGAGATGATTACCAGATCAAAGGTTTGGAAAAGAATGATTCATAATTATGACGGATCAAATAATTTTGTTAACTATTATGTGGATAAACTGAAAAATATGATATTTAAAGCCAAATTGTTTTTGTATAGGCTTATTACATAAACAAAATTAGATATTCAAAGGAAATATTTGTCTTAATTTTCTATTAAGAAGTTGAACATGTAACAAAGAACCTTTATTGTTTACTGTAAACTTCTCATAACAAAGATGATTGAACTGTAACTGATATGACTGAATAAGTTAATATTAATTTCTGTGTTATTTTCAATAATTCGAAAGGTTTGTAATGTTGGATTTGTTTGTTAAATCATTAAAACTGTTGTGTTGAATTAAAAACTAATTTTCTAATTAACCCAAGTGTGTTAAAGATTTCAGGTATGGGTTACTAACAAAAGTTTATTTGAAAAAAAAAGAAGAAATGAGTTTAAAAGGTTGTGATCAAATATTTCTCTTTCAGGTAATAACAATAGATATGGGAAAAACTGCTTAGCGGTAATCCCAAGTAAAATGTAAATAAAATAAAAAATCATGTAATAACGTTTGAGAATTGTATGATATGTTCATGTAATAGTTCTATTTAAAATTTGGATATAACATTGTATTTAAGAAATGTACTTAATTGAAAAGCTAACCATATGATTTCTAGTGTGTTGTTATAAATGTTGATAAAGCTTTAATATTTGGGAAACAATATGATTATTAGTTCTACTGAACTAATCATTTAATTTGAAATAATAAACCCAATTGGTATATATAAATAATAATAAAAAAAACCTTATACTTTAATGAACCTAAATGTAAGTTTATTGGGATTAAAAATTTAAAAAAATGTATATGAAAGGCAAAGAGTTTAGACAAAGAAAAATTTGTTTCACTTTCGTTTCTCAAATTTTCCTTTAAACTACAGAGGGGGGAACCTGTTACGACCTTACTTATTTTGTAACTTTGAGATTCCATGTTAAAAGAAAAATCTATATAGTGTTACCTCGAGTCCTTATTAATGTCCATGATACTACATGTTGTATGGCTCGGGTTGTGACGCAAATATGAACGCGCCAATCAATGCGTTGTTGAACTAATGTATTCACCTTTCTGTAACAATCTAATGAAGTCAGCTCGTTTAAGACAACGGGCATTTATTATGATGTAAATATAGATTTGCCAATCAAAGATTATCAATGTTTGATGAACTAACCTAATTGTAATTAAATAATGACGGAACATTTAAATTTGTATAATTCCAAAATGTAAGATTTTATCAACGTTAAAGAAATAATTGTTAACTCAAATGAATATGTAAACTTTCTTTGTAAATTATTAATAGCCAAACTATGTATTTTTCAAATATCCTTCTGTTGTAACTTGGAATATTGTAATAAGAAATTACCTAAAGACAGGTGTTCGAGGCTGGAACTTCGGGTATAAATACGAAACAGTTTGGTCCGTAAGGAGGTCTGTTCTGGTGTCAGTCTAGGAAGAAGTGAATAGGTGCAAGCCGCTCTTCTGTAAAACCTAGACTGGCCAAATAGGAACGGTCTAATCTAGGAAGAAGTGAATAGGTGTATGCCGCTCTTCTGTAAAAACCTAAATTGGCCATCTCGGGTGATAACTCCAAGTCTAGGAAGAAGTGAATAGGTGTATGCCGCTCTTCTGTAAAACCTAGGTTTGGGCCACCCTAGTTTGACCTTTCTAGTAAGTTTGAAATTATCTATTAACAATTGACCTCCAAGTTCCAGTTATGAATTACCTAACCACTGGCTGTAAGTACTCAAGCAGTAAATAAACATTTCATTAAAACTTCACGACGTTGGTTGGATTTGTTCTGCACCTACCCTGAAGATAGGTTTCAGTGTAGACCCTTAGAGCCTCAATGCTCCCGGCTATAGGAGTAAAGGGTGAGGAAAGTTACTAGTAACGTAACAATATTCGTTAAATAATAATATAACACAAGGAAGTAATGGCCAACTCGAGGTTATTACATATGTTTTGTTAAGCTGAGAGTTCATATCTCTGCCGCTAGGCGACACTCAAATCACCCACAGCACACAGCGTTTTGTGCAATGTTTTGGTCCCAAAGAACAACGGAACTTACACCGTGTGACATCTTTTTGTGGAGTTTCATCAAAGACTGTGTATTCATCTCATCGATGGCGCTTCATATCGCAGCCCTAAGGGAGCGTATCATCGCAGCGATAGACACTATCGACAGCAAGAAGTAGACAGAGTCGCAACCACGAATTGTTGTTTGGGGGGGGGGGAAGTACCAGGATAAACGTACCAATAATAATAATAATAATAATAATAATAATAATAATGTTATTATTATAACATTATTATTATTATTATCAATTTGCTTTATTTTACTTCGCTTTTGTGCCACTTTTGGCTAATTTGCGAAGATGGGGATGAGTAATGATATGATGAAATTGTTGAATGGACACTCACAAACATCCATACCCAAGCCGGGATTCGATTCCGGAACGAACATTATTATTAGTAGTAGTATCAAGGATGTTATTACCCTCGTAAATTATGCCAAACGGTGGTAGAAGTTGGTGCTAAAGCATTTGTGTTCGAACAAACGATATGAATTATTATTTCAACATGTTCAATTTCACATTAATAATGGAAAACAAACACACAAACAATTTTTGAAAGACAGAACATGCTTGATAAATGCATTCCAAATATTATTTTTTACATTAACATGTAGCTATAACTTTCATGCACGATATTTGTTTCACACATATGCAACATGGAGCGAGGTGGACACTAAATTGTGAGCGTATTCAAAGTTTCTTTAATACATATTATATACAACTTATATTATTTAAATACATTACACAACCAACTCATCTATCTCACAATAAACCAACAGCAAGAATTACATAAATTGTCTCTCAAATCTGCACGCTTCCTTTCCTCAAAACAATTGTTCATGCATTTAAGACAAAAATGAATTAAGACAAGTCTCATTTATCTGCCTGGTAATTTACAATGCATTACAGAGAACCGCTCCCAAGAAAATTTTTGGATCCAATTTTTTTCCAGGCTGAAATCAATATTGATTTAATAGGGCGTAAATAATTTCGCGGGACACCTATGCATTCTCTCTTTTACAACTTTTGTGCCTCCCCGATGGTGTAGTCGTAACATCGTCGCCTTGTGATCAAGGGGTTACTGGTTCAATACCAGGTTAAGGCACATGGCACAGTGGTTCGGATCCCACTTTAAACTGTAGGTCCAGTCCCGATTAGCCTTTCTATGCGTAAAGTGGACTTAAAACCACAAATCAATCAATCAATTTTACAACTTATTTTCATTTAGATCGTTCGGCTCCCAGGGCCGACTCCCACCGCCCCCTAACTATGGTTCTGAACTCGATAAGACCAAGATAAAAAGGTATTGCGAGCGAAGCGAGGAAGAAAATTTTATGAATAGTGTTTTTATTTGCATAAAATTTGAAGTTGTGGGCGGTAATTGCCCCCTGTAGGTATACTTGGCCGTCAATATTTGTCCACCTTGTCATCCAAGGTGGGGGGGGGGGGAATGCCCCTGCCCCCCTCTGTAGTTGCGCAACTGGAAGCAGACTATCGTGTTTGTGCGTGCCGTGTCATCCTTGGTGCACACATTGAACATTTGTAGGTGCTAAGAAAACTGTTTCTGTTCATCGTTCGTTCTGGACTGGTTTCATTAACGTAAGTTCAATACTTCACTTTTGAATAAATTTTTGTAACCCTCAATTATTTATGAAACACCCGATAAAACGTGGAATTTTATGACAAACTACATGATCTATGGACTGTCTTATGTTTCTCTATCAAATGAACGATGTCAATTTCCAGGGAGGATTAGTTGGTTCAACCACCTCCACCATCGCAGCACCGTGCTCCATGAGTCACGTTGCATTTAAAAGGTTTTTGAGTTCGGTGGTTAAAGTTAAATTAAGTGGTAAGTGTTGGTACACGCAGTTGATGTTGTTACAGAATGGTGTAGTGGAAGGCGCAAAATAATAATTGTAACAATAAAAATGAAATTGTATTAGCATTTTACAGTAAACATTAACGGATTCATCTTACGATCTTACTGAAAATAAGTGAATAACTTATGGACGTCGAAAACTAACGATTAACATAAGAGTAAATGCTGATCCACGGCTCTTCTCGCTTCAACACAGATGGCAGCAGTGTACACGTACTGAAATTTAGGAGTGCATCCTTGGTATTTGGCGCAGTATCCATTTCCAAACATTCCTTGACACACTTTGTGAATTTTTGCAATGTAAATACAGCGTCGGCTTCTCTCGGCTGTGGAATCCCAGATGAAAATGCTTGATCAGCGACTCTCTCTCGGATTCTTCCTGCAGTGCAGCAACTATTTTACGAAGCACAATCGCCCAGACGACAATCACTATTCTCTTATTCTCTGTCGTGTTCTTCCGCTTTTCTTCACTTCTTTTCCGAATGGGTTGTTCGGTGAGGACTTGAATTGAAAGGGATGTGAAGACCACTGAACGAATTAAGCTTTTTGCTTTGGGGGGACGGGGGGGAGGATGCCCACTCAGTGGCGTATTTCTGATTTAATTTTGAGAGCTGAGCTTTTTTGGGTATGCAAATTTATACGACGTGTTACCAGCAGAGTTGATAAAAATCATTTTTGATTATTTTTTAATTTAAATAGGATTGTTTTTATTTAAATTGATTTTTTAATTTTTTTTTTAAGAAACACGCTTAAAATTGCTTGTATGTTTTTTGACACCACACATATACGTAGATGTATGTTTTTCTTTATAGAAAGGCTTTTTGTAGTAAACGAACAAGTTAAATATTTGAACAGTTTGATTAAAGCAAATTAATAAAAATATATGTAAATACATTTTCTGTTTCTGATACTATACAGGGTGTCATTTTAATGGCGCCCACGGACCACAGATTCGTGTAGATGACATCAAAACAAACAACTTTTCTCAGTAACATTTTTCACGTTGGTGCTTCAATTCGACGCTACAGCCGTTCAAAAAAGACCGTTTTGCCGCCTGGATGCTGGCAACCCAACACAACATTTGATCGTATCTGTGACGTCATTTCCTGCGGCTAAACAGCTCACGGTAGGGTTGCAAGGAACACACAAGTTTTGTGAAAAATGACAAACTACCAACCACATTATTAGCTGTAAAACGAAGCGAGAAACGCGTAAAGTAAACCGAACATCATCGCCTACCAGCCAGAAGATCAGCAGTCATCTCAGGGGAAGGGGGAAGTGAACCAACGATATGAGAAATGGTAAAAACGTATTCAAAATGAAGAGTCAATATCGGATTTTGTCTCAGCTTACATGTCAAATATCAACAACAATAACTTTTATTGTACTTACAACTTACATGTGGCTGTTTACGCCCAACTACATGTCAAATATTTGCAAATCTCGTTGCAAGGTTGATATCTACAGGTTTGTGTCCAGATGCCTTGTGGTACTTTGTGGTGATAACGGAAGTATCTGAGGTTCACGTTGTTACATTACGGCTAAAACACGTACAACCACAGTAACAATCTAATGATGAATCAGTAGCGAATATACTGCCCTGTTCAGAGTTGCAAACTATTACATGTGTATCCGGTGCGTAGATAAACACAGTCGTCGGAGAGTTTGTTTTACTACTATTTATATCCCTGTATTTTCAACCATTTTTGTCACTTGCCTCATAATGCCCTGAATATACATTATATTATGTGTTGCTTACCTTTGGAATTTTGAGTTCTTTCATTTCTATTTTGTCATCTGTTCAGTGTGTCACAGACAACTAGTATCAGAAGGACGAAGTGGATAGACTAAATTGTAGATGCCAACTTGCTAACTAGATTTGCAAATATTTGACATCTAAGTTGAGACAAAATTCGATATGACCATTTCCATTTGAATTCTATTTCCTTTCTACCATTTTTAGCATCGTTTGTTTACTTCCTGTTAGGTTGCAGAACGTGTTTTCTCGTTTTCTTTTACGGTACATAATGTGGCTGATTGTAGCTATGTCATTTTTCACAGAATATGTGTGTTCCTGGCAACCCTGTAACGCATCGCTTCACGACGGGATATGACGTCACAAATGCAATCAAATGTTGTGTGTGGTTGCCAGCATTCAGGCGGCAAAACGGGCTTTTTTGAACGACTGTAGCGCCGAAACGACGCACCAACGAGAAAAATGTTATTGAGAAAAGTTGTTTGTTTTGATGTCCTCTATACGTTTCTGTGGTCCGTGGGCGCCATTAAAATGACACCCTGTATATATGAACTTAGTATGGAAATGTTTGTTGAGTGCGTATAATAATTTCAGTAACTTTTTTCCAGTGAAAATGTAACATTCTGGATGTACTCTATAATTGTAACCTAAAATATTTTCGACAGTCTTTGTAACTGATTTTTGGCAATTTTTAATGATAGTTTGCAAAATATCAGCTGCCATGTTTATTTACAGTTTAATGATAATGGCACTATTTATGGTTTAATATGATCAGTATTTTGTATATGTTTCTACGCAAAATGTTTGCTATTTTTGCTTATAACAATTATTGAGTTTTAAATCAAGATAAATTTAAGTGTGTTTACTGTTTAGGTGCATTTAGTATCGTATGAGCTTCACCCCATCAGTACATTATATTGTGTTTCCTTTCTTTTCCTTTCTTAGAGCGTAATAAACACCATTAAATGATTACGAGATTAATGTACTTTCACCAAAAGTGATTCTGATATCTACAAAATCCTTTTGTACATTATTCTATAAATTATTTATTTAAATATTGATTTCCATCGCCATTTTAAATCAACCTCATATAAATCAATCCACCTTGGTTACCAGTCAGTAAACATTGGTTGTAACCAGTTCTTTACATTTTATGATAAAATTTACACTTAATTTAGAAACATTTAGTTTATCTACATTCTAAGAAAACCACAAGTTCATTCGAAATCGTAACACCGAAAAACGACCAAATTTCTATTGCCAAGTTCCAACATAATGCCCATCTAACCTAACTACAAATTTCTTGTGAACACTCACTTTAATACATACTTACATGTAAAATATCAGCACTATGCAATAGAAACTGAAGTGAAAAAAAGCCTATGTTGCCTCGGCTCGGTGAGGTTGTTAGTTGCAGAATGCTGTCCTTTCTTAATCCACAAGGCTGGACAATTGATGGACACGTAATGATTTCTTAATTGTGTTTGTTACGTAGTTAAAAGACGGTACACTATATACTTTCAATTCCATTTTATATAAGGGGGATAAAAACATTCCTGACAGGGTAAAAATAATTTTCTATTGCCGGTAATTATTTTTTTTTGCGGGGGGATGACCGGCATACTAGAAAATATATCGACTACAAAACATCTTGCCAAAATTTCAAGATTTGTTTTGAGTCCACTTCATGTACAGATGAGTTAATCGGGACTAGTGTCGAATTAAAAATGATGAACACTCAACTTTCAACTCCATAAAAATTAAGCAATAAACATACATAAAACGAGTTACATCAAATTTAGCTAATTCAATTCTGCATCAATCTATGGTAACCAAATTTTTTCCCGAGTATGTCTCCAATTTTTTTTATCGTCGTGAGAACCAAAAAGTGTCAGTTTTTTGTGTTTTTTGAAATTTTATAATTAAGAAACAGGTGGTCCAATAGTGATGAAATTTAAATACGGTTCAGGTAGAAAGCTTTTAAATACAATTGTTTCTTGTCAGATATTTTAAATCGGCCAAAAAAAAAGTTCTTATCAATTTTGCGAAACAACATTCCCTTAGTATTGGGTAGTCCTACAAATTTAATGTTGGTTTTGTCTTGAAGCTCTTTGCAGCTGTTTTCAAAATCCATTATCACTGTAATCTCACACTGACAAACCGATGTTATACATATTAATATTAAACGGAGTAGCGATGTGTGTTGAACGTGGCAACAACGTAAGCGCTATCCTATCCGATTAGCAGTGACAGCCCGCATATTCCAGGGTTCAACGAGCATACTGGTTAATTTTTAATTGAGTTGAAACTGGGATATCTATAATTTATAATCCGACAGTATGCCTGCAGTCTAGACAGGATCCTAACCGCTGAAGATCAGGGCAGTCATACTTATTTCCTGCGATTGACAACAAAATACAGACGAGGAATACGGTAAATAGTAATTATTGTTAATGTCGTCAACAATACTCACAGTTTAACAAAGGCTCATTATGTCAACATCTGTTCCTTGCCAACTGGTCCCCATGCATCCTCCGAATAGCCGAAACTGCAGGTGAAAAACCTCTACGAATGAACATGAAGTAAGCGCTATTTGGTGTAGGTGTATTGTGTAGTCATAGAGAAGATTTATACGTGAAATCAGGGGTTGTTTAAGGTCCAGGAAGCCATAAATTCTATTGGGTTCCGCTGCAGGACCGGTACCTTTTTTCTCGCACAATATAAATTCGGTCCAAGTTGCGTATTGTTACATTGAAAAAAGGTTCCTGGACCGAATTTAAATTCATCCGGAAAAAAGTTCCTGGACCCAATTTAAATTTATTCAGAAAAAAAGGTTCCTGGACCGTATTTAAATTCATCCAGAAAAAGGTTTCCGGACCTATTTTAAATTCATTCAAAAAAGGTTCCTGGACCGAATTTAAAATGATCGGGGAAAAAGGTTCCTGGACCGAATTGAAATGCTTGACAGACAAAAAAGGTTCTTTACAGTCCAGAACCCATTTGTGCTTGCTGATTTTCTCTACTGGACCGGAATTGAATTTATTTAAAATGCTTGGACCTTTAACAACTCTGCTTGAAATGAGTGCTACACCTACATTCCCTTTCTGGCCCAATATTTTTACAAGGGGTGGGAATTCATTGCTGTTAAAGGTGCATGGGGAGGATTTTTTTCCCTCCTCTAATTTTCCCAGAAGAGTCAGATGCTGTCGCTGGCGTATGCAGGATTTTTATTCGGTAGGGACTGGAAATGTAAAGATGAAGAGTACATGTCTGTCAGTGGCGTATACTGATTCAAAGCTCTGGGTTATCTCACAATGTCACAAGGTCCTAGGCTATGAATAGAAATAAGTTTACCAACTCCTAAGAAATCAGGTTGCCAACTCCTAAGAAATCAGGTTGCCAACTCATAGGATATCAGGTTGCCAACTCATAGAATATCAGGTTGCCAACTCATAGGAAATCAAGTTGCCAACTCATAGGAAATCAGGTTATCAACTCACAAGAAATCAGGTTGCCAACTCCAGAATCACCATCATCATCTCACTGATATGAATAATTTTATTTACAATTTCTGATCGATTTTTCTCCTGTATTTTATTATCTATACTTCAGGCTTCGCAGATAGCGTAGCTAGCCTAGAATATACGCTCGTGATGTCTGCTTTCTAGAGGGGCGATATACACAATAAGCTAGTTCGTTTATTTAGAACTTTCTACTCTCGAAAACAGCAATCGGGGGTCATTTCAAGGGGGTTTGCATTTACACTCTGGTTTTCCCCGAATTCCTCACTGCTTTTAATTGAAAATGTTGATTTTCTCAAAATTTCGGATAGGGCTGTAGCCCTATTAGCCCCTTCTAGGTACGTCAGTGCATTGTGGGCCTCCCCGATGGTGTATTCGTAACGTCGTCGCCTTGTAATCACGAGTTCGATACCTGATGGAGACACATGTGGTTCGGATCCCACTTTAAACTGTAGGTCTAGTCCCGATTAGCCTTCCTGTGCATAAAGTGGACTTAAATCCAGAACTGAAATCAAACCAAGCCAGTGCATGGTGTATGTATACAGGGTGTCTCATCAGTACACGATAATAGAAGCAAAAAGGCCTCAGTAAACATGAGTCCGCAAACGAGCCGTTTCCGAGATAATCGCGAATGTGTGATTACAAGCCGCCACTGACTTCATTGTTTGTAAACGTCGTCCTGGTTGGTAAAATGCTAATAATGTGTGCGAATGTGTGGTTACTAGCCGTCATTGATTGCATTTTGTAAACAGCAAGTGCTTTACGCCTTGCGCGGTCAGAGGTTTGCTGTTTGTTTACAAAACAGAACATTTCCGAGAGGTGGCGTTGTAATCAAACAGAACATTTCCGAGAGGTGGCGTTGCAATCAAACACAAGATTCGCCCAAGCCAGGATTCGAACCCTTAACCAACATTATTATTATTATTAGTAGTAGTAGTATAAAATACGTTATTAGCCTTGTAAATTCTGCAGAAAGGGGGTAGAAGTTGGTGCTAAAGCAATTGTGTTCGAACAAATGATTTGCCCTAGCTACGGTTCTGAACTTCATAAGACCAAGAAATGCAGTTATTGTGAGCGAAGCGAGCAAGAAAATGTTATTAAAAGTGTTTTTATTTGCATAAAATTTGAAGTTGTGGGCGGTAATTGCGCCCTGCAGGTACGCTTGGCCGTCAACGTTTGACTCCCGTGCTTCCCCTATAACTCATTTCCGTCCAAGTTTGGGGGAGGGGACAATGCCCCCTGCCCCCCTGTGGTTGTGCCACTGTTTACTAGACATGTTACACAGAAATGTGTACTAACAGAAGAAAAGAAAAACTACCCGTGAAGATGCAACTAAATAAATAATTTCCCAAGCACGACAAAATAATGTCTTGAAAGCAACTGAATTTTTTGTTGGAGTGCGATTTCGAGAAAAGAGGAAGAACAAAGAGGCGGAAAATAAAACCGTTTCTGATCAACAATTGTACAAAATAAAACATAAAAGAACTCACACTGATCTATAAGCAAAAATCGAAAACCACAAAGAGGTCATTTGATTTGATTTGATTTTCTTTATTTTACTTCGCTTCTTGTACCACTTTTGGCTAATTTGCGAAGATGGGGATGAGTGATGATATGATGAAATTAATGAATGGACATTTACAAACGTCCATGTCCAGGCCAGGATTCGAATCCGGGATCCCTGGCGTCGTAGCGCGAGGTCATTTGAAGAAACAATTCTTAACAAAATGCTGACGAAAGAATAACAACTCGCCCTGATTTTTTGGAGACTTCTGCCAGGATAGGAAAGAAAGTGTGGCATCCCTTCCAGAGTAGAATTAATAGCTCGCATGTTGTAGCAGTCTGAATTCAACACTTAACATTCTGCGCTCAATATGACAATAGGATACTGCAAGAGTTAATAGTGTTTTAGGTTGAAATAGGATTTGAAAAAGGGGTGCTGAAGGGCGGTGCGGAAGAAAACGAAGGTGTGCGCAAGCACATCTCTGGACGATTTGCATTTGGAACTTAGGAACGAACCTCAACTCCAGAAACCCCCAATCAGCTAATGATACGCTGACGTTATCTCAACCAAGCACCTATCTCTAACCCTCTTGCTCACACTCCACACTGCAGGTAGGTTTGGTAGCTAGTCAGCTGGAGATGATCCGAAAATATAATCTGACTCTCCACGGTAAAAAGTTGACTCCCGAAATGACGGTCTAAGCAGTCAATTTCCGCTGCAATCTAATACCGTAAACCGAGTGACAACGACCGTTTCTAAAGTCTTAACGGCCATTACAAATAACCTAATTAATGTAATTTTATCGATCAATATTTTTTTAAAAAAAGTGATATTGATTGTAAATTGTAGTTGCGTGTATCATAATATATTTTTGTGCATGATGAAATATTCAAATTTAAATAAAAAAAGCGGCCGCAAGAGGGCAACTCTGGAGGGCAAATGCGGCCGGAGCGTGGTGCTGATCACATCACCTCCAAAATGGCCAACGTCGAGAATGTGTGGGTGGGGTCCTACCTCCACATCCCCTAAAGTTCCTTCATGGTACGGTGCTTCGTATACGTGCAGGGAACTTTACCTTTTTACCTTTAACGGTGGCTTCTAACAGTGTATCTGTCCACAGATTTCACTTCAAAACAAATGGGATATGACGGGAATAGGTCTAATCCCAGAGCCAGATTTAAGACCAGGGCTAGAGGAATACGTATTCAAGCAGGGATGTCCAAAACCTTTTCTCTGAGAAGGGCCAACTTACCAATTGAGGAAATTGAATGCAATGGATTAAGTAGTATTAGCCCCGTCCGTTCTTCTATTGTTTATTTACAAGCTCTTTGCTCTATGTACTCCCACCAATCCACCACAAGATACGCCACTGTTCACGACGGACCACCGAGGCAGAAAAGACAAACTTTGTAGCAACGCATCCTGCCAAACATTATTTTTTGTGCGCTATCGGCAACAATATAAGTGGGGCAACCCATTCGAAATGCATGGTCAACCATTCTTCAGTGTTATGCAACGGTTACGTCACAACATTACTACATACATTTCTGTAGTCTGTTAGGAATTCATTTTTGTTGAGTTTTAATTCAATATGTCCTCCTCCGTGGCCGCGCGGTCTAAGGCGCTGTGCTTTGGGTTCCGACTGCGGGACGGCATGGGTTCGAGTCCGCCTGGGTTCAGTCTCTGGCTTCTCGGCCTGTGTATAGGACCGGTAGCAACCCACCATCGTGAGGAAACTGGGCAGCTACGAGTGAGTAGCGTAGAGTGGGAAATTTCCTATAACGGCTGAGGATTCGACGTGCTGACTCCACGTCAGTCCATTACCGGTTGAAGATCTCCACACCTCTAGGTAGGATTGTGGGAGGGAGACTGGCAGTGTGGAGATCGGCGTAGGCCCCTCAAGAGTTGTCGAGCCACGGGTTATTATTAATGCAATATATAACACGATCAACCGTGTACACATAAAATCAGGTAGCGGCTTAAATAATATAGTGTAGTTCACTTGTGGCAATCCAATGCGTAACACACTTCAGAGTTTCACCAGAATGATAGTAAAAATACGTGTAATCACCTACACATATATTAGAACGTTTAATGAGGAAATGGGAAAATGATGCCTTGTCTACCAAGAGAAATTAAACTGTCCTCATCCCCACATCCTCAGTTTTGTCACCCAATCTCCGCTATTGGTGGAAAGTGTCTTTTTGCCCTCGCCATACTCACTCGTTGTTCAAAAGAAATGTATTTTGGATAAAAGTAGTATAGCATACATCAAAATATTAGTAAGCTTTCTTTCCGTTAATAATCTTTACCAGCATATCACGGAGCATTCCGTACTTTTCACATGTGATGAACCATCAAATATAATAAGTATCTAATCATTATGTCATTATGATTTTTAATTATGTGCAAAATAAATCAGCGACGTCGAAAAGCTATAACCATGACATAGAAGCAGACTAATTTAAAACATGTTTACGCAAAAGGCAAATTCCACGCTGAATAAAGTTGTGTGCATCAGGCACAACACGTTAAGCTTTAAAGTCACTGTTATTAAGTACAAGGGCAAAACTACAACACCCAAAAAAACAATTTGTATAACTTCTACGAGCATAAAACTTAACAGCCCTAACCTGACGAAAACAGTAGAACACAACACTCATTCCTTCACTGTAACATATCTCCGCAAGAGAAAAACAACGGAAATGTAAAACTAATTTCTAAAGCATGCAAAATTATCCACTTTCTCTCAAGAAGTATATAGCCACCAACACCCGAAATGCCACTTGTTTAAAAATATTTATTTTAAGATAATCAATTTCGTGGAAGGCATTATTTTAGCCTTGTAGTACATATATATGCACGCAAAACAAATATTTGGTCATACGCACATCGTAATTACAAAGTATTGTTTGTTGAATAAAATCTTGACAACTTATGTCATAGACTGCTAAAATAAAGACGCTGTACAGAAATATTATGTACACAAGATAAATTTTACACTCTGTAATACTCGCGCATGCTGGTTTATCGCATCCAGATCTACTTTTACGACTTACTTTTAAAACTTTAAAGCCAGTGTGTTAGAGTTTTTAATGTCATCCCGACATTCTAGCAAATAAATTAGGGTGAAACTACTGTACACATTATTGGAAAGTTCCATGCTGCATTTGATATGTAAAGTTGGCCTGGTGTTTTCTGTTTATTTGCAGTTATTTAACGATAAATTTACATTTTTATTGTTAATGTACGTTTTCCACAGTAATGTCAATCCTCTGTCCAGATTTGGATAAAGAAAAACATTTTACACAGATTCCCTTGTTTCTTTAAAAGTCAACATCAATTTTGCTATTCGCGCCCATGCTTTGCAGCTCGATGTTTAGGCCGGCGAGACAGCGTTGCCAAATTTCAGGATTCCGGCCTGGACTAAAGCTGGCCGTGGTTTATGCCATATTACTAGGAACATTGAATTTTCGCGATGCGCGAAATCGCGAAATGTGAAAAAAGATGCAATTTTGAACATTCTGCACGTAACTACACCCCCAATGATGAAATATGCATGAGTTTTATTCGCGAAGTAATGCGAAATGTGTGCTTTTCCACGAAATGAACGCTTTTTCGCGAAATAACCGGGAAATATCATCAAATTAAGTAGAAAACACGCAAAAACCGGCAACCGAGGTTGTGCGCGCAAACTGTCGATTTGTAACGAAACGTTTGCCTAAAGTTTCCTACCATTTGCAGCTGAAGAACGTTTTATCTTGCATCACATCAGGAAACGCTGCAAATTGGGATTTCCCATGCACATAATCTCAGTTCGAAAACTTCGCTCCCTGTCAAGCTGCATTCCTTTCTTCCCCCAAACGTCTTACTCAACTTCCAGTTTCATTGAACTTGCTAGCTGTAGCAGCGATAAGATTATTCTGTTCCCGCACATCAAGGGAAACAATGGTGTTCAGTCATGAATGAATTTTGTTTATCATCATGTGATTATCAACATGTGTTTGTGTATGTGCAGTAGTGATTATTTTATTTATTGGACAGCAAGGATATCCTTTAAATACTTATACATACAATGAATAAATCCCTTGAGATATGCAATTTAGAAATGAAGTGATTTTGTGTTGATGTTTTCTTTTTGGTTGGACAGCTAAGTACTTGTGTATGTGTACAATATATATAAATGAAGTAGTTTATCAATTTATAGCTCTTTTGTATGTTGTTTCCTCTTATAATGAAAAAGTGTGTGCCAATTTTTTTTCCACCGCTGGTATATACCGCTGATCTAACATTTTATTCACCGCTCTCCTCAATTTTTATTTACCATAAATTTGTCTCCCTACATATTACGTATACTGCCACTGGAGTGCGCTCCATGCAAATGGAATGCTAAAAATGCTGAGGTATTGACTGCGTAGCTTGTGGCATCATGTGATGTTGTTTCTGTAGTTAGTTTTTTACGGTGATATCACAGTAAATTTTACAATGAAATCATGCAGATTATTTCACCGTAAAATGACAGTCAATATTACAATGTAATATTTGTTTTATATTATCTAACGTGTAGTTTGGCGACTTGGTCTGATGTATT
Organism: Lepisma saccharinum; assembly: GCF_977018435.1. Classification (NCBI taxonomy): domain Eukaryota; kingdom Metazoa; phylum Arthropoda; class Insecta; order Zygentoma; family Lepismatidae; genus Lepisma; species Lepisma saccharinum. Next base: position 38,980,540 of record NC_139246.1, read on the forward strand.
AGGAGCCAAATGGCACCTACCTTTCAAGGTTCAGTTTCCAACACTGATTCGTATATTATAAATCTTGCCCACCCTAAAGGCATGTATGAAATAGGCTCCACTGTATTATACTGTAATATTCCTGAACACGCCACTTCAGGAAACTTCGACAAAAGTAGCGTGCCTTGTAGTAAGTGCTGCGAATCCGTGAGCCTTGGGTTCGAATCATGGACATTTTACGACCACCTGGCTGTCACGAGGGAGACTTTGGGGTGGATTATTTCAGGTGGGTCTGCATAAAGTGGCTCTGAGGCTCTAAGCAACGGCCCGACGGTGGTGCTAATCACGTCATCTCCAGCGTGGTCGACATCGAGATTGCGTATTTTCAAGACATAAAATAATAATGGCAGTAGTAAACATTCCAAAGTCACTTGTAACACAGGTAGATATTACTGTAGTGTTCACTTCAAATAAGTTTGAGAGGAGGAAGATTGACGTAATCAATATTAAATACAGGGTGTCTCAAAAGTAATAGTAAAAGTACTAAATAAGCACAAATATGGAACGATCGTGTCATTGATTGAATTTGCAATTGAAAATATAGGAGCATATCGGGGACCTCCTGTAAGTCAGCCACGCCGCCCACTTTGGGAACTACAGTGATAGTGTGGAAAAACGAACGGAGCATTTTCAGAAAAGTGAAGCAGATATATATGGAAGTGCCTACATGATTTCGTATTTATTTTTATTTTATTTTTCAAATAGCAATATTTCTAGTTGCACATCGAGTTTTTTTACGCAACACACACAAATTGATCGCTCAACGGCTATTCTTGCCTGCCAAATGTATTTAATATTTGATTAATAACTTAATTTTATGCTAAATTAGTTGTATTGCAAAGGTTCAAAAAGTATGTTTTTTAACGCAAGTATGATTTTATTTTGGATTTCACTAAGATTGTAACTCATGTCTGAATGTTGACACTCTATGACACCTTTTGTGGAATGTAACACGCAATATGTCGTTGCACTGCCTCCAACAAGCTGACAGAAGAACTACGTAAAATATACTAATTCAATCAATCAAATTTCCAAATATGTGGTTGTGGTAAATTCAAACAAAAATTAAGCAAATCACTAGCATTCTTCAGTTTCATTAGTACATTATAGATGCTTACTAAGAGTTCATTGGTAATTGATGCTGTGGCTAAAGGTTGTACGCATGTTTCAACATCGCACCCCCATACATTTCATTCCGCACCTCCTCAGCACCCCTGGCGCCGCCACTGTACTAAAGTAATTGCACTCTACTCATGCGGCGCACCGAAACGTGAAACCACTTATTTACAAAGGGGACATCCCATTGTGGGACGCACAGATTACATTTTTGCAGGGTTGTTAGAGGTAAGGAACCCATAAATTCTAATGGGTTCTATTGAGTGCTGCAGGACTGGAACCTTTTTTCTAGCACAATATAAATTCGGTCCAAGTTGCGTATTGTTTCATTGAAAAAAGTTTCCTGGCCCGAATTTAAATTGATACGGAAAAACAGTTCCTGGACAGTATTTAAATTGAGCCGGAAAAAGGTTCCTGGACCGAATTTAAATTCAGTCTAAAAAAAGGTTCCTGGACCGTATTTAAATTGAGCCGGAAAAAAGGTTCCTGGACCGAATTTAAATTTATCCGGAAAAAAAGGTTCCTGGACCGAATTTAAATTCATCCGGAAAAAAGGTTCCTGGACCGAATTTAAATTGATCTGGAAAAAAGGTTCCTGGACCGAATTGAAATACTTTAGAAATTAAAAGGTTCTTTACAGTCCAGAACCCATTTATGGTTGCTGCTTTTCTCTCCTGGACCGGAATTGATTTTTTCTTAAATTACTGGACCTTTAACAAGCCAGCATTTTTTACATTAATGTAACTTTTCTACTAACAGTTAAGCAACATTTTTCTTACAATTTCTGTGCAATTAATTATGAAACTAAACACTGTTAATTAAACACAACTGCGTTTAGTTTCCCAGATTTATATCTATAAGCTAAAAATGTTTTGAACGGATGGGGCAGGAAAAGCACTTCCTCTTTTCGTAATAACTTTATTTTAACTTCTATGAATTTTCAAATCATGAAAAATATATTATTTAAGACAAAGAGAGAAGATAATTGACATTTGAATATTGTAGTGGAGTTGAAGGTGAAATGTATTAGCTAAAGAAGAAATTACATTTTTCTTTGGTCTCACAATCACAGTACAAAATTAAAACATTTCAATTAAATTTGGAAATCGAGATTAAGGGGCATTTTGTCATAGAAAGCCTCCCAAATCATGGACGTCCGGAAGGAAGGGGGAGTCACGTCCCCCTGAAAAAGAATGTCCACGTAAAAATTATATATTTCACACATCATTTCATTTCAGTCAGGGTAATGTATGTTAATTATTATAAGGACGTGGAAGGAACATGATAATTTCGTGCTGAAACAGTGTTTTTGAGTATTCATCACTATTATGGGGAAAATTGCCTCCTTTTATTACATTGCTTAGCCTTCCCTGAAAAAAAATATATGCGGACGTCCATACCCCAAGATGACATTAGTCGTTGCAGTTACTTTTTTGTGTTGATCATTTCCCAGCATGCCCTTGGCAACCGGCACACGTTCCTACCCCGGCAGCTGAAGATGAGAATCGCCACCCTTTCGCCACCCCACCAGAGCCAGGGGTCGTAGAGATGGAGAAGGAGGTCCTGATGGGCGAAGGGGACGTTCTTCCCCCGGAGGACGAGGGGGAGGGGGCAGAGACCGTCTCCTCTCCCCTGGTGCACATCGAGGCAGCCACCATGCGACTGGCCGACCACTCGCAGCAACTGGTTGCGTACGTTGAGGAGCTGCTGCAGGCCAAGCGGCTTTGCACGACGCTCGCTAAGGCAAGTGGCTTTAAAAACCAGTGACGTTAACTGAGGAGTAGCTAGTCTAGCAGTGATAGATCAATCAATCTCGCATATCTAATTATTTTCAAATCACAATATTTACTGTCTTGTTGAAGCCAAAGTTCATATGCAACACTTTTTGTCACACGCTTCTCGTTCCTCGGTGCGATCAGCGGGCAAAGCTACTCTAGCTGGCTTTTCCTCCGCCTCACGAATTTCAGGTGGAGACTACCTCCCTTGACCCCTCGCACCCCGCTGCAGTGGTCAAAAGTCCGTGCTTTCAGTATATCGCCTATAGGAACAGATAGAGGATTGATTGGTTCCCCTCGAATCATTAATAGATCTGAAGAACTCATGGGAGAAATTTGTGCAGCACTTATGTTCTCTGTATTTACACCACAACTTTTTAAACGCTGTATAATATGCCTGAATAACATGGGATGTAGTTTTATTATTTATGAAATGGGAACGTATTATGTACTTTAAAATGTTATGCTTTCTTTTTTTTAATATGGAAGATGTAGTGATTAAATAACAAATATTTGCTCACACTCTCTCTCTCTCACTCTCGTTTTAGTAGTGTTTTATTTAAATATACTAATTAATCTCTTCGCCTCTAATGAAAACAATTGGATACGCTAAACAGTCATAAATACGGATATATTACTTTGGACAAATGAACGCGCGTTCTTATTGCTGTTGTTGGTTTGCTTTATTTTACTTCGCTTTTCTGCCACATTTGGTTATCGCGAAGATGAGGATGAGTGATGATATGATGAAATTGATGAAGAAACCTCACAAAAAACACCCATGCTCTGGCCGGGATTCGAACCCGTGACAAACGCACGTTCTTGTTCGTACGTGTTGTACTCTGCGGTGAACAATGAAATAATTTGGAATAAAATATGTATCCCAGAACTCAAGAAACCAAATTAATATTATTGAAGAAACTACAAAAATATCTTTTGTTACCAGTTCATGTTAAATTTTTGCCACCTTCCATCACTTTTACTAGCTGTATAGATTTAATTGAATAATAATAATAATAATAATAATAATAAAGCCTGCCCCCGTGGCGGAGTAGTTAACACATCGCGCTACGACGCTAGGGGTCCCGGGTTCGAATCCCGGGGTGGTCATGGATGTTTGTGAATGTCCATTCATCAATTTCATCCTGTCATCACTCGTTCCCATCTTTGCAAATTAGCCAAAAGTGTGTGGCACAAAATGCGAAGTAAAATAAAGCAAATCAATCAATTAATTGGATAATAAGTAGCGAGGGACAATCATAAGCAGAGACCTCTAGATTCCCGATTTCGCAGTGCCCTGCAGATGCACTGGGAGGGAATAATTTATATTTTTGTTATTTAGCGTTGCTCTTTCATCACTTTACCGAATCTCTGCCATGACGATGAACGTTGATTCAATTAAACTGTTGAAGGGTGGTTACAAAGCAACACTGATGCACAGACCAGGGTTCGAGCACAGATCCTTCGGTAACGAGAGGGAAATGAAACAATAAAAAATATTTCACAAACATGAATATTATGGAAAGATAGTGTTTCAAAAACCAAATTGAAAAATAACCACGTATCCGAATAGTTAGAGATGTCCACGATCTCCTCTCGTCTTTGTGTAGACCGACCTCCAAGGGGGAGGTTTATCACAGCGCGCTACGACACCAGGGGTCCCGGGTTCAAACCCCGACCTGGGTATGGGCATTCTATGTGAGTATCCCTTTATAAATTTCATCATATCATCGCCCATCTTCAACCTCGAGATTAACCAAATGTGGAAAGAAGGCAACACTAAACAAGAAAAAATAAATGAAATCGTTGTTTGATTTACTTTATTTTACTTTGTTTTTCTGCCACTTTTGGCTAATCGCGAAGATGATACGATAAAATTGATGAAGGAACACACAAAGAACACCCAGGACGAGATTCGAACCCGGTATCTATGGCTTCGTAGTCAAATAAAATTGTTTTTGCTGTCATAGGTAATATATTATATTCTTAATGGGAACCCAAAAATGCGTGTTGATCGTATTGCGAGCTACTTGAGAATACGTATCGGCTTTGCCAAATTTCACTTTTATTGGAATGGTTTGATTGATTGATTTGGTGTTATAAGTCCAATTTATACACAGTAAGGCTAATCGGGACTGGACCTACAGTTTAAAGTGGAATCCGAACCACTTGTGCCTCCACCGGATATCGAACCCGGGTATCGAATTATTGGAATGGCTCAATCCCTTTTTAGTGCAGTTAACAACACTGCAATATATAATTTGTATAATATAGCGGGTGCAAAATAGCCTTTAAGTGCTGACGCACCCAAAAATTCAATTCAAATTCAAATTTAATCTATGTAATTCTGTGGGCGGGGCAGGGGGAAAATAACATGAAGTATGAATTACGGTGATAAATATAATGATTTTAAGTTAGGACAGTTATATTGCACTGTGGGATACATAAATGAAAGTTATGTATCATTATTTTAGTACATTTTCCTACATACGCTTCGAGTTCTTGAACAGTGCGTTGCATAAAACTAAGTGAATGAACAGTGGGATAGACAATTTATCTGTGGCACGTCAAGTATTTGAGCGCTCAGCGAGCAACGTGATCGCTCAGCTACGTGACGGCCAAATAGGCGTTGATCCGCGAGCGCTGCTCACTTGATGGCTAAGCAAACTTGAACCTTGCTCGCCACAGGTTTGAGCCACAGAATATAGCGTTTCTGTGTTTCAATCTCGTGAGGCAAAGGGAAGAAGATGAAAACTGTTTAAGAACGGGGATATGGGGGGGGGGGGGCGAGCCGCGAGTGGCGGGCAACTAATGGTGATGTAATATTCCAGTTTTTGTAATTGTATTAAAATGTGAGTGTTGTTTATTCCAAATAATAAATACTAAATATACACCGTAGTTTTGGAAAGTTGTGCAAGGGTATGAAAATGAAAATTTCGACAGTTTTCTTCACATCAACTATTCTATTTCTATAATTAACAGCTTTTCAAACACCCACATCCTGTCCACTTGACGCATCCACATTTATCACAGATTATTCAAAGGCACTGATATTTTGATCAATGAGCAAACTGCGTCAAGTAAATGATCTGTCTGCTCAACGAGCGAAAATCTTGCTCAGCGAGCGTCGCTCAGATACTTGACGGGCCCTTGGTAACGTTTACCATCCCACTCTACATAAGCAAGTACAGACATTTTGAATAATTCTGCAATCAACAATGGATGTCGATAGCTACCAGTGGCGTGCCCAGGATTTTTGAAAGAGGGGTTAAGTTACGTGTAGTTTATTTTAGTAGTCATTCCTAATTTTATCATTTTTCCCTTCATTCGACGTTCTTTTTCTTTTAGCAATACTTTCCGGGGGGGGGGGGGGGGTTATGACCCTCACCAACCCTGCTTGGGCACGCCACTGATTGCTTCCCCAAGTGTCGACGTCACCGCACGTCACTGTTAAAAACAGTGAGGGTGCGAAATCCGTGGGAGTAGAGTGCCGAAGCACCCACAAGTTTTAGCTCATTCATCCATTCTACTAATAATTCGTGAGGCTCTAACTCCGAAGCATTTCCCCGCAGACGAAAGAAGACACGAGGGAATCGAAGGAGGACCACGAGGACAACGGGAGATCCGAGGCTGATGCCCCGACAGAGAGAAGCCCGTCGACCGCCAGTGGGACCCTCGCCCGAGCCTCTCGGCTGGCCCTGTTCATCCGAGAAGGCCTCGCACTCATCGCGGCCATCCTCATCTCCGGCCTCCGGGCTGCAGGGGAGGGGGTGAGCGTTGCCTTCAGACGCGTCTGTCAGGAGACAAAACGGGCTCCTTCACATTCACACCAATAAAGATCCATCTTAATCAATCACGTGTTTTTTTTCATGATTTCTTCAAAGGCAACTGTAAACCATTATACGGCGTACGCTCTTAGAAGGAACATGAGCAGTGCTATTGCGCTTGTGCCAAAGTAACTACCAGCGGAAGGGAAAGACAGACAATTCGTTGTGTCCAATATTGAAGAATTTTCTTATGTATATGTGAGTATAGTGAAATAATACAGCATTATAATATCATATCACTGCAGCATATAAGAACTCAGACTTGCAATGTTGGAAAACGCCCACGACAATACACGTCATTGTGTATATTGAGACGAATATCGTAACAATCTGTAGAATAATTAGAAATATCAATACAATGAACTTCCAAATCCCAGTTATTCAGCCATCATTTCCAGAGAGGAACTTGCCAATCAGGAATGCAGTGTCAGTCATTACTTAAGCTCTTCCTGGTCATCAGCTACGTAAATATGTAAACAGGCGAAAACCAAGAAGAAGCCTGAGGTCTGACTCTGCATTTGCTTAGTAAAATCGATCGGAATAAATATCTGGGAGGAGAGAGGTCATTGGTTAGTTCTAAGCCAACGAGCAGTTCTAAACTATCGGTCAGAGGGGCAGAAGCAGGAGCTAAAAGTCAAGAAAAGGAGAGAAGAGTCTGGGCATTCAGGTTCGCACGATAAACGGACACCTCGTTCAATTAAGCAGTCCGTGGGTCAACACTACGAGGGAGCTTTCCACACAGTGAGAAACAGGTATTTCCGTTCACAATGCTGATCCAGTCTGTAGGGGTTTAAACTCAAGTGTTGTGTTTTGCCATTAAATGTCTCGTAGTACCTCTCGCACCGTACCATCAAGTTCACCATGAGTAGCGAGATTGTTAGGATAAAACGCCCATTGTTTTCCCACAGCGGTGACACCAGGATTAATCATCTAAGGGTGCTTAGGGGGTGCGGAAAGATATTATGGGGGTGCGATGCTGAAAATAAAGAAAACATGAAACAGGCATGCAACCTTTATCCACTACATTAAATACCAATCAACTTTTAGTGGCATCTGTGATGATATGCCCTTGTGCCAATGAAACTGAAGAATACTAGCGACTTTCTTCATTTCTGCTTGATTTTAGCACAACGACGAAAGGTTTGGATATTTGAAAAGAAGTTTGTTCAAGCGAGGCCAATGACACATTTATGGACGACCACGGGTTTTTTTTTTCAGGAAGAGGCAAGCAAGGTATTGTTTGAGGGAGGGCGAAAACGGGACATATTTTTCCCTAATAGCGTTACCCTATGAGAAGCACTTCTTAGTTTTATGTTATCATGTTCCTGGAACGTTTTTATAAAAATCAACATAAATTACTGACTGAAATGGAATTATATGTGTGAAATATATAACTTCAGATCGACAACCATTTTCCAGGTAGGATGTGCCCCACTTGCCCCCCGCCCTGGACGTCCATGATGACATGTATTACGTCTTATACTAAAATAAAGTGGTCGTAGACTGTAAACATTCAGACACACGTTGCAATCTTATTCGACTATGCAGTGCAATGCAAAACACTTTAAAACGTTCAACCAGCACGAACACACAAGCTGCCCCGTCCCCAGTAAAGAAACGGACATCTTCAAAGTCAAGCGGCAGAAATCAGAAATCAGAAATGTTAAGTAATCCCGGTCCCCAAAGAGCCTACCGGGATGATTGGGGTCCAGCACAGGTCTCGTTTTGTAAGCGTCCCCCTTAGGTTTGGGGTTCTCTGTGCGCGTATGAGTACCCTTCCCCGTCGGGGCCCTCCACAGCATGTTGATTGATTGATTGATTTAGTTCCTCTTACTTCTCATTTTGTGCCTCTTGGCTAATTTGCGAAGATGGGGATGAGTTATGAAATTGATGAATGGACATTCACAAACAACCAAGCCCGAGCGGGATTCGAACCCGGGACCCTTGGCGTCGCAGCGCGATGTGCTAACCACTCGGTCAAAGGGTCCGGCTCATGCTTGTTAGGGAGTACCTAAGAAAGCACACCTAGTATGTGTAGATCAAACGGTGTCTGCCTTTACGGCACTTACCGGGAGTATAATTAGAAGGCGAAAGTAAAGGTGAAGGTAGAAGAGAGGAAAGATAATAGTTTTTCCGTGACAGAGGAAAAAACCTGTCGCATGCATAAATTGGCAGTAAAAACCTCCAAATTTAACTTTTCGCAACATTCGTGTGCGGGGTATACTCTTATTCCTGTAAAAACTCCCCGAAGAAGGGGGGAAACCTTGACACTATAGTGACAGTGGATTTATTTATGATGGTTTCATTTTGAGGTTGGGTGGGGTTAATGGTACCAGATTGTTTACCACAGCGGGTTTCCTCTGGTCAGGATGGGTTGGGGGTAGGTTTTGGTACTTTGAGGTATCCTATGTAGAGAGATTTTAATTATTTCAAGATAATTTGGATTTGTTAGTGGAGAGAGTTTTTTACATACTCAGCTTTCGTTGACTAGCCTGTAAAGTAACTAAAAGTATTAATTGGTTTGGTTGGTACTATTAGTTGGTTTGATGTAATTTTGGGATGGTTTGAGTGTAATTTTGAGATTGACGTCTGTGTTGGAGTTAGAGAAGTCTGTGTCAAGTCAGTCTGGGTATTCGTACCCCGTTGGTCGACAGAAGGAGTGACCGGGGGGTCCGCAGAATTGTCCCGTCCCCGACCGGCGCTCCCAGAGACCAGTTGTGGTCGCCTCCCCTCTCCCTGCCCCCGCCTCAGCCAACGTCGGTGGAAAAAGGGGTAGCTGGTTCACGAGCCGGTTGCATTATCGCACCTGGTGGACCCCCAGGCTTCCCAGCGCTCACTACTTATGCCAGCCCCGTCGCCTTTGGGTGTTCCATCCAATTTCCCTTGTTGATTTAGCCCATAGCCGCCCGTTGCTTAGCGTTCCCCGACTCTTTAGCGGGATGCGACCTCAAGGGCCGCGGACAGTGTAATTTTGTGGGTTCTCAAAGAGATAGCGGAGTAGCTATGGGACCTAACTCCAGTATCCTCCGACTTATGTCCCTCCAATCACCCGGTGTGCTTCTGAGTCAGGTCATATCTCAGCGCAAGGCGACAAGGACTTCCTCGATCGGGGTCCTTTTCAGGAACTCGGGAACTTCCCAGTTAGGCTTTGGCAAGACGACAGGTGTCGGTTTAGTTTCCTCCCAGGGCCCCTAAGGACCGACCTTTGACAATCTTCCTCCGTGCGGCCCTAGTCGGACCAAGCGGCTAGAGTTGCTCACGGGACGAGACGGGACAGGCTTTTAAAAATTCGAGACGAGACGAGATTGACCATGTGTCATGAGACAAACTAATATTTTCGAGACGAGACAGCATTTCCACGAGACGAGACAGGCCAAAGTCTCGTCTCGTGGGCAACACTACAAGCGGCCCTTCTAAAACCACCAACGCTCCCCAACAGGACGGTGGCCCGGGGTACTCCGCCGATCCCCATGCCATCACCCGGTGTCGTTCCGCGTCAGAGTCGGTCATACTCAACTCGGAGTCCAGCCCCGAGCGGTTCCCCGACTCTTCAGCTTCCCTAGTCGGGAGTGGTTATTCAGCAGTGAGCCCCAAGCCAGCGCACTGGAAAGTCTCCGAGGTTTCATCGACGAACGTGCAGGCTTGGTATAAGACCGCAAGCTATCCACCTGTACGTCTGATCTCGTCTCGTCTCCACTCCGTAGCGTCCCCTTGCGGGCTGCGAGGTTCTATCCAATTACCCCATTCCGAATCCCGGGAACCTTTTAGTTATCCCGAGGGTCATTCCAAGGTCCTTGTCAGGAACACCACATCGAGAAGAATAACGGGCAGCCACTCGCATCCTCCGTAGCCCCTCCTAACTGCCTAGTCTGGTTAAGCGGCTCGTTGTCTGGGTGAGTCGTCTTCTTCGGTCTCATATCCTGGGTGTCCCTGGTCCGTCCTTGATCTCGCCCGACTGCCATCCAGCCCTTGCGATTCTCGCGGAAGATAGATCCACTGCTTACATCCATCAAGCTTGGTGAAGAGAGTTGAGATCGTTCCGCTTTGCTGTGATGTCTGGTGCTCGTTTGGTTATGTTCCCTAGACAACCGTCTCGTTAGAGAAAGTTGCCGTAGACTATCGTACTTTCCAATATGACGCCAGCCGTTCCGAGAAGAACACCCGGCCAGACCAGATGCTCTGAGAAGAACACCCGGTCGGACATTTCGTTCCTTCTTGAAGATAGGGAGCATGTGCAGCCACGAGCCCATCGATTCAAAGTCAAGCGGCTCTCAGTACTATACCACGTTTGTAAAAACCTGTCTCGTTTCTCGCGCTAGCGATCGTTCGACATTTTCGGTGCCAATGAGAAACGCTGGGCAGCGAGGAGCGAATGGAAGCCAGAAGAGAGGAGCTTACGTAGACGCTGTTGCCACTTTGCATATTTTAATTTGCTGACATGTTCATGAAAAATTTATATGTGGTTTTATTAATGATGAATGGAAAGTATATTTCATAACTATTAAATATAAATCCTTTGTTTTGCATTAGTTATGTGAAATTAGTTTTACCTCTAAGATTTTATATTAGCCTAAATTCACTTAATTAATGAATGAATGAACTTTGTTCTTCAACGAGAGAAAGTTTTTTAAGCTTGACGCATATAAAGAGAGGGTAAAATAAAATGAATAGCCTAATTATTTAAGCTTGTTTCATCAATTTTATTTGTTGTAATAATGTAAAAAATATATGCCAAAAATATAAGTACTTACATTACACGTAAGACTTCATATATTTGTTTCATTAGAGTTACTGCTCGTTGTTTATACAACACGTTTGAAGAAGAAGTCCTGGATGGTTCATCACGATAATGCACGTGAACATTTTTCACTCGTTCAGGAGTTTCTGGCAAAGAACCAGACACATGTTGTCCCACAACCAGCCTACTCCTCTGACTTGGCACCAGCAGACTTCTTCCTCTTCCCCAAGTTGAAATCAACCCTCAAAGCTCACAGGTTCCAGACAATAGAAGAGTTCAAGGAGAATTCACTACGGGACCTACAGGCCATTCCAAAATTGGAGTTCCAGCAGGCATTCCAGGACTGGAAGAAACGCTGGAGCGGTGTGTGCACAGTGCAGGGGAATAATTTGAAAGAGACAGGTCCAAATAACTGGTGAATGTTACGATTTTCTCAATTTTGTGAAAGTTCGGCTTCTATTTCAAGAGCCCTTGTATATGATTTGTTTGTAAGAAAAGTTTCAGCAACAAGTACGTAGCTTGTCATATACGTGCACATGTGTTCTCAATAAATAAAAATGTATAAAATGCCATTGATAAAATTAATGTCCGTGTGAGATGCCCTGCACTTTCTCTCCCTCGATGGACATGACATTAACTGACATTCATTTAGACAGCCTTCCCACCATCGCAGATTCGAACACAAAAAGCGCAAAAGGTTTGTACACGAACTTGCACATAAAAATTTCGTCTGTGCACCAATGTAAAACACCGAAATTAGCAAGTCATTTGGGGGGCCTGTCTAAACGCTATCCCCCCCTTCTCAGATTTTCACCAAAATGGTGCGAAACGTTAGTGCATCGTTTGTGCAGAACTTCCTTTGTGAACAACGGAAAATCCGAGAATTAAAACCTCAACTTTCGCGGTCAGCCCCCTCCCCCTCCTACCTTCCCGTTGTGCAAAAACGAAATATTTGCGTGCACATTCGTGTCTAAATGAATGTCATTAACTGCCCTCCTTAAGGCAGAAACACCAGTGGTCGTATACCAGCAACGGTTCTTATAGCTTCGTACACATTACCCAATTTTAACGTGTTTTATACGGATAGGTTTAAGTCAGTTGTATCAGTTGGTTGCGCCTTCGTTATAGACTCTCAAAGTTCCAGTTTCTCGTTACATCCTGCCTGTTCCATCTACACGGCAGAGTCGTACGCCATCCTCAAGCCACTGGACTTTGCAGATGTCAACGGCCTGCAGAGAGTCTTTGTCTGCACTGACTCGACCAGCGTGCTTCAGACACTGGAATTGCCGAATACCTGGCATCCAGTAGTGCAGCGCATTTTTCGACTGCTCGTGTCCTTATCTGCCAGTGCTGTTGTCCGCTTCTATTGGATCCCTAGTCACGTGGGCATAAAGGGGAACGAAGCAACCGATGCTGCCGCCAAGTCTGCTGAAGCAGACGGCGACGTTCTCGTCCCCATCCTGCCAGTTAACGACCTGCAGAACATCTTCTGTGGTTGCCTTCTTGACACTTGGCAGCAGTGATGCCAAAAGCAGGGAAATTTCCCTCGGCACAGGGAAATTTGAGGGTGAAAAGGGAAAAGGGAAATTTAATGAAAAATAGCTAAAAAACAGGGAAATTTCAACTCACATTTTCGTTTCATTCTTTTAAAAAGTTGTAAAATATTTTTTTCAGCGTGTGCTTTTTCCAAATGAATAGTTAGCAACAGTGACACTTTTCAGTAAGATTTCTTTCTCCCTGTTATAGATGACTTGACCGGTCAGTCTTATTTTTGTCGCGTTTCCTAGAAAGGCCTCAAGCCAAGAGCCGCGCTGCACCTGGAAAGAATTTGGTACGCGATTTTCATTTTTTTTTTCTTGTTCCATCCATCATTCAGAACGTGTCTTAGTGTCTGTGTGTGTGACTTTGTGTGTCCTGTGTCGTTGCAAGGAGAATGGAAGAGGTGACTGATAGGAAGCTACCTGCAACTCCCAAAAAGGTTAGAAAACGTCGTGGGGATTTATCTGCGGATGAAAAGATATCTGGGAAACATGTGAAAAAAAAATCGTATTGAGTGGCTGCCCATTACTTCACACTTTTATGATTTTCATAAATATTTAATAATAATAATAATAATAATAATAATAATAAAGTTTATTCCTCAGGCAAAACAGGCGTCAAAAGAAAAATATTAACAGCAGGTCCCTAGCTATGCTTTGACAATCGGTGGGTTTCAAAGTCCGACAATCATTGCGCCGCAGACGAATTTTTTTTTGGTTTGGGGATTTTTTCAATACATTAGTGTTTTATTTTAAAATTCAAATGTTTATTTTGGGATAATTATATTATGAAACTATGATCAGTTTCTAGTATTTTATTCAATGGGGGGTTTGAACCCACTAAACCCCCTTATATACGATCCTGATTAACAGTTATAGTAATACAAAGATACAGCTTCAGATGTGTTTTGAAAATCGAGGGAAATTTAGGTCGAAAAAGGGAAATTTTACACTGGTAAAAGGGAAATCCTGCATTCGGAGATTGACAACACTGCTTGGCAGTAAGAGTGCGACTCGTTAGTGCATGGAATTCCTCGTTCCGTACCTCTCGTCGAGAGGAAGTTCTTCTAAGTAGACTGCTTATTGGACACAACCGTCTAACGCATGGTCACTTTCTGTAAGGACTATACCCTCCGATGTGTCATGTTTGTAATGTTGTTTTAAGTATTCCGCATATTCTTATTGAATGTACCAATGTTGCTTTCCTCCGGCAGACTTTTAATCTTCCCAGCTGTTTGTCATCCCTGTTAGTGCTTTATCAAATGTTTTTAGATTGCTGAGAACAGCTGGTCTCTCCCACCGACTGTGAGGAAATTTCTGACAATTTTATGTGATTGTGTTTGTCTTGTGAAGGTCTTTTAACAACCTTGCACTTTTAATTTTTCCCAAGGGGCTTTTTACACCCCTTATTTGAACTTTTTCAGTCAGAATTTTAGATAAGGGGATGTTTCCCCGTATATATAGAAGGGTGCAAAATAGCCTTAAGTGCAGATGCACCCAAAAACTTTTAATTCAAAAAATCAACCAAAACAATGTGATCTTTTTTGCTACTGTAAGAGATGTTTGTTTTTCACAACAAAAGGGGGTATCGTACTGTTTTAATTATCACCATGAACTAAATGAAACAGACATTTTATTTCAAATTGTGGTTCTTAAGACGTATTTACATAGTCACCGTGCAGACGTACAAATTTCTCCCAGCGTTTCTTGTCCTTCTGCAGGTCGTCATCGTAGAAGTCCTAAAAATTGTGTCAAAACTCGTTCCACCTCTTGCATGACATCATTTGTGTTGTCGAATCGCCGACCCAGCAATGGATTTTTCATTTCAGGGAACAAGAAAAGTCACTTGGGGCGAGATCAGGAGAATAGGGAGGATGTGGCAAGATTTCATAGCCGCGTTGCCTTGTTTACGCAGCAGCAGCAGCTCTAGATGAGTGAGCGGGTGCATAGTCGGTAAGGACACGGACTACGAAACCCAGGGTGCTGGCACCTTAGACATACGGAGTTCATCGTGAATGAGTTTCCACACACTGTCGTAACTAAGTTGCATGCACGATCATGTGGGGAGCTTCTCGTCGGTCTTCCAGGATGAGATCCTCCACTTTCTTCACTGTAGCCGCAGTGATGGTCGCCCACTTCTTGGATCGTCTGTGAGGGACATGTGGCAACTTTGAAAATCAGTGCCACACGACAAGCACTCATCACCATTGACAGCCTTCATTTCATCATAAATTTGCCGGACACTGTAACCCTTCAAATGCAGGAACTTAATTACGCTGCGAGCTTCATTCTTCTCCAACTTACAGGTTACTGACATCTACCGCCACCTGTCAAAAATGTAAACGACACACGAGGAACATTTTTACACCATCATGCACACAATGACCAGTGATTACCCTGGCGAAATTTAATTCACATAGCTCAATAATATCCGGATAATAATTAAAACTTTACGATACTCCCTCGTAGAAATCTCACAGAGCTCCTCCAAAAAGCAGCCCCAAAACTCACTCCTAGCAACATATTACGCGAAATATTTAATATTCCGTCACTCAACGAAAGGAGGCAAACAAGTCCAATAATATTTCTCTCCAAGCTTATCAATGGTAAAATAGATTATTTTAATCTGTTGTCAAATTTAAATTTTTATGTACCAAACTGTATGTTAAGGCCCAGAACTGACCTCTTTCAAATCCTCCTTGGAAGAACCAAAATGGCCTAAGCTGAAGCCATGAGGAGAATGTGCAAGTTATTTAATTCAGTTTCTAAGAAGAATCCAAGCATAGACCTACTTAAATGTGATTGTAACATTAGATCTATTCGCTGAATTTTTGTGTGTTTTGTTTTGTTTTGTTCATTGAATTTTGGTTTTCATTCAGCTTGTCAGGTTATATCCAACAGTTTAGCGTAATTTATTATTGTATTATCTCTGTGTTTCCTTTGTTTCTATAATCGAATAATTAATTTCTTCTCAAAATTGTTCTTAAATGTAAAAAGTATATTGCGTCATTCATATTTCTTGTTAAATTTCTTAGTTATGTTCTTGTTTATGTGATGGTGTCATCCCATATTGAACACTGTAATTGGGCATGCGCCTGGTGTGTTTCAATTAAATAAATAATTTAAATAAAATAGTAGGAAAACCTAAGCTGAAGTAATCATGTAATCATAGTTCAATATCCGGTGGAGGAACATAGAGGTTCGAATCCCACTTTAACTATAGGTCCAGTCCCGATTAGCCTTACTGTGCATAAAATAGCCACTCACTCAATCAATCAATCAATCAAAAACCTATGTAACTTGTAGTTACTCTTTAAGCACAAGCAACTGAACTATACTCACGGCCATGAAATTAGGCGGGTGGCAGAAGTTAGCGCTATTGCCACGTACAAGCACAACCCCATGTGTTATGAGGCTTAAGAGCAGTTGTACGTGTAGATATGGTACTCCATTTCTGGGGCCTGTAACGAACTTTCAATTCAGACGATCACCAGTTCTGTGTCGAATGGGACTCGGAGAGAGGTCGGTCTAACGCTCGAACTAGGCAACGCAGCCCGGTTGACGTTGCCACACAGTGCGCGGGAACCAACGACTTTTGTCCCGCTTTCGCTTTGCTTTTCCCACATGTGGCAACTATCTACTTCTGCCCAGCCGCCTATTTTCATGGCCGTGCGTTTAGTTTTTAAAGTGAGTAACTAGTATAATTTTTTGACCCAAGTAACTGTAACTTATTTACTTTTAAAAAGTAACTTTCCGAAAAGTAGTATGTTGGAGGTGTTCTACGCCACATTTGGTACGAGGCCTATTATTTTTATTAATTTAAGCACAGTGGTAAACCTATTTTGATGATGTTTTTGTCGATTTTATAGTATTGCAACTCTGTAATTTTTCATCTCATACTTGGTACGAGGTCCCTATTATTTTTATTAATTTAAGCACAGTGGTAAACCTATTTTGACGATGTTTTTGTCGATTTTATAGTATTGCAACTCTGTGATTTCATCTCATACTTGGTACGAGTGTCATAATTTCTTTCGAGTTAAATTACGTAACACCTGCACCCACCCACACCTACACTCACACCCACACACATTTACTTCTTGTCTACTTCCGGTCTACTTCCGGTCCACTTCCTGTCTACTTCCGGTCTACTTCCGGTTTACTTGACAGACACCTGTGGGTTTTTCCAGTTTTTTTAAGTATATAGTTTTATTAAGTATATAGTTTTTGATTTGAGCTCCAAAAAAATATATATAAATACCAAAACCAAAAATAGTAACAGACTAAGTATACACACTAAGTATAGAAAGCACACTGCTGAAGCCAACTGATATTTTGTATTAAGTATATAGTTTTTGATTTGAGCTCCAAGGAATTATATATAAATACCAAAACCAAAAATGCCAAATCAGAAATATTGTAATCAATGCGATAAGAATATATGTAGCCCTAATTGGGCTAAGCACCAACGTAATTGTGATCCTGAGAAACGCAAAATGCCCTCTAAAATATGCCCAAAATGCCATAGAAAATTTAGCATGGCATACTTCAATAGGCATATAGGCGCTTGTTCTGCACAACTATCTAGATTGTCCCTACAGCCATCTACATCTTCTTCTGGTCTAAAAAGAAAGCTTGTTACATCTGATAATACTAGACCAGCAAAGCAGCCATGCAAAGCACCCATTGATAGTAGTTTTAATGGTCAACTAAGGGATTACCGTTTCGTATCAGAGCCAAAATGTGATATTAAGAATTTTTTTGAATAGTGTAAATTCTGATGTGCAGTCTATTCTAAACGCACAAAACGGCTCTTATAAGCTATCCCTCAAATTGTATACTCAATATAAGAAACCAAACAGTTCAAAATTTACACAGCCCCACATAACAAAAACTGTACCTGTATACTCAAATACAAACTTAGACGAAATACTAAGCAGGTTGATTGACCAATTGCTTATCAAACATTCTGAGTTTGCTGCTAAAGAATCAGGATGGAGTCTTCGTGGATAATTGGCCAGCCAGAGTAGCCAAGCTAGCCGACAGAAATCTGTATGAATCTAGAAATCTTAAGTGTATAGGCCTGCCATTAACATTGATTATCTTGCTAATAGCAATATATTTTTCGTCATTTTCTGCTAAAATATCTAAATCCTGCTTGTCAAACCCCTCGTATCTGATCAGATGATGAAAATCATAATTGGACGCCCCGTGACAAAATATCGGGACAATTTTTTTTCTCCGGATCTTAATATTACACCTACTAAACAGAGTATTTTCATATTTGCCGTTTGTATGACAATGGTGATGCACCTTGTTATTTGTGTCCGAAAATTCAGAATTGCATACCGAGCATCTTTGTGCACTGTTGAAATCTTCGTTCTGATCCTCTGTTAAATGCAGCATAGGTGTTGATTTTAATAATATATCATAGGCTATGCGACGGCACTCATTTTCTATTTTACGTGCAAATTTTTTGATAGCATCTTGCCCCATGTATAAGTGTGGTTTACTAATAACACCATCCTGTACAACCACGGTCACGGGCGTGATGCTGATCACATCACCCCCACTCACGACCGGATCAAGAAAGTGTGAGGCGTTACCCCCACACCCCTATACGCCTTCATGGCGTGGTGCTATGCACAGGTGAGCACTTTACTTTTTTTTTTGTACAACCACATAACAAAAACTAGAAGGTTCATGTAGCTGATACGGTGTACAGTGGTGGAAAAAAGTTCTTCCCCATAAGACTTTAATGGCAGTAAATAATGCCGGAAGGGTAGGCAACACACATTGCACCATTAGGTGATCGCGTGATTCTGTCTGTCTCAAGAGCAACTCGTCTTTCATGCAAAAGCCAACAGGCACAGGAAATGTAGGAAAGTCACGTGACTTGTCAGGTGGAATGTTGTTCGTCAGAAAATCGCCTTTTCTCAACCCAGGTCGCAGAACCGACAAGAGCTAACCGTTATATCTCCGAATGATTCCCCTAAAAACGTTGAACGAAACACTAAAATAATTCTTGCCTTAATTACTGTATGTGCCGCAGTAGCACAGTCGTTAGGGCGTTTTATTACCATGCGAGAGATCTGGGTTCGATCCTCGACGGGGGATAATCGGAATTTTGTCCACCTGTTCAAGCTGCTTCGGTGCCCACCCAGCGTCGTATAAAGTCGGTACCTGGAGGAAACTCTGGGGAAGGGGGGGGCGGGTATGGCGGCCAGGGGCGTGGTGCTGATCACATCATTCCCACCTTCCGCCTGATGAAGAAAGCGTGGGGCCCTAACTCCACTAACTCCACACCCCCTATACGCCTTCATGGCTTGGTGCAAAGCACAAGGTAGGACTTTGTATTTTAATTTACTACACATCCCAATTTTGTCGTAACAAAACTTCCCAATCTCTAAGTGGGCTTTCTTCCAAGTTCCGTAGGGATGTGAATAGGCTCCAATATTTCTTGAGACAATTCATACATGTTATATTTCCTGATAAGAACAACAGCCGATATATATTTTGTGTCTTTTTTTGGCGGGGAGGTATAATCCAAACATGTGAGGTGATCCTTTTCCCACTACTCACTCCATTCTCAGAAATAAATCGCAATTCCAAACACTGAAAATGCAGCACTTTCTACATCTTAGCATGCAAATATCTACATAGTAGCAAAGTAATGTGTGGAAAGAGAAAAATTAACGATTTGTAACGGCACTCTGGAAATCTTATACAAGTAGTTTATTTTTTTCAATTTGAACTGACATTCATAACATTCATTAACGATTCCAATATTGACAAAAGAATAGCTTAGGCGTTCTGCTACTTTCAATTCTTCATTATCGTAGTCACCGTAACTCTCTCTCTCTCTCTCTCTCTCTCTCTCTCTCTCTCTCTCTCTCTCTCTCTCTCTCTCTCTCTCTCTCTCTCTCTCTCTCTCTCTCTCTCTCTCTCTATCTCTCTCTCTCTCTCTATATATATCTCTCTTTCTCTCTCTCTCTCTCTCTCTCTCTCTCATCCTTCCCGATGGCGCTGTAGTAGAGGAGTCGCATTGTAATCAAGGAGTCCCCTGTTCGATACCCGGTGGAGACACAGTGGTTAGGATCCCTCTTTAAACTGTAGATGCAGTCTCGATTAGCCTTTGTGTGCATAAAGTGGACTTAAAATACCAAATGAAAATAAAAATCAAAATCACCGTAACTCTCTACAAAGCCAGAGGATCCATTTTTGAAACCTGTTGAGGCTTAGATGTAGCATTGCATTCGTATCATTACCCATCATCTTCGTCGTCGCGATTATCGCAAGAGGTAAAAATGCGACACAAAATAACCCAAACAGAAGCTTGGAATCAATCTGAATATTGGTTACGTTGGATACGTGGTAGAATTGTTTTAAATATCACTTCCTGTGATGTAATAGGGTTTTTGATTAAGGACCATTTGTATAATGCATATCGTTGATGCGAACAATAAGTAGTTTCGCGTTCACCACACTCTTTGGTTGTTTAGAAATCGTAAGGAAGAAGTATCTCTAAATTTCCGCTTTCACATGTCAATGAAACTTTAAAATAAGTTCAGTGTAGGTCACAAAAGAGATTTACATATTGTTATGATATCTTTTAAACACCACGAAATCTAATTCCAATAGAATACGATACTACTCCTTACGTTCCTGTAAATGTTCACCATTAGTCTGGCGAAAGAAAGTAACTAATATTTCCGTGTTTCCTTGAGGAAAGATAAGGCGCCTGCTTGTAGTAAGCAAGCACCAACTGCTTCGATCAGTGACCTTCACTGCCAGAGTGACTCACAGCAGGCCTGCGCTCGTTCCAGTGTGCGTATAAAACAGGTATTTTATTTCGTTCGTTCCAATCCACAGTTATATCAAGCTAACATTCTAACATTTTCGTAAAATATGTAGTAAACAAGCTGTATACATTATGGTCTTCCAGAGTGTTGTTGCCTGCTATTTACACGCGGGAGATGGGGGTGTTGTAAACATTTCTGAACCCAAAGGTCGAGCACGAAGGAAAAGTTGTGTAATCATTGGAGGTAATAACAAGGTAATAGAAGTTGAAGGAAATGCTGGAATAAATTATATCAGTAATTGAGTAAAAACAGTTCTCATCACACATAGGGCTATCAGATCACTCGTCAGCGGAAAGTAGGACAAATTGTCTCAAAATGTTGGACACGAACGAATTTGCAGTAACTATAATAGGTTACTAGGACATCTTAGCATATAACGAGAATATGACACATCTTCAGCTGAAAAATTAATGTTGAAGTGAACGGTTGAGTTCAAAATTCCTCAACTGCTAATTAATAGCACGGCTGTATGTGATTTCAACTTGTGTATGTAAGACAGAACGTTGTTCGTCGATGTGGGCCCAGGAAGAGAAAACAATCCATGAATTCGGGAAGGAAAAAATTCACAATTTCGTAAACAAAGTCTGGAAGTTCTTGTTTATTAATATGTAAAAAAACTACTATACACTGGGAAATAACAGAATTGTGTGCCTTATTTCTCCAATAACGAGAAAAATTACTTGTTACTTCGAACAAATTACCGACGCTTATATCGATAAAACTTCACAAAGTAAGCATTTTTATACATATATCCGGACTTTTTCGGATCTAGAAAATCGTGAAGTAATTTCTGAGCTGGGATTGTAATTGTTTTTCCGAACATCCAGTAGCAACCATGCACACTCTTTGATTTAAGCATACTTCTCCAAGGAACCACGTTATCTTAGACTTCCCTCAGTTTTTCTGTTTCTCCATCTAATTTGAAGTTACGTGATGCTCAAAATACGTATAAGACATTTGAGATTTCTTTCAAATTCCTTCCGGAGGCCAGACACAACTATAAAATGTAGGACACGTCCGGAAATAAGATTGATTCTTATAAGTCCTTTTATTTTCTTATTTAGCGTCGTTTTTCTTTCACCTCTTGCTAATCGCGACGACGAGGATGAGTGATATGATGAAATTGATGAAGGGGCACTCACAAAGAACACCCATACGCACGACGGGATTCGAACCCAGGACATCAGACATCGTAGCGCACTGTGCTAACCACTCCGTCACGGACGGAATTCTTATAGCCCTAATCGTTCCTCAAGCATATTTCCTATCTTTAACTACACATGAAACATAATGAACAATCTAAATAAACAGGTGCCAGTTCACACTCTAACCGTAAAAAAACATATGCATGTGAAAATGCAAAATAATATTTATTTTTAGGTAGTTGTGACTTATTATTGTATATTAAAGAAATATATTAGTGATAAAATGACGGAAGTAGAGGAACATCTCCAATGAAACACTCATGCCTTATGGATATTTTTATTTCTTGCCGAACAAGGTTCCGAGTTCGAGTTCCGACCAAAATGGATTCATTGTGTATGTTCATTCATGTCTTTAATGTAATCATAAATCGTCGTCATGAATAATTTAACGTCAGAGAAAGAAAACTGAGGTAATTACTAATAAAAACAATAACAAAACAAATTTGATCTTAAAGCCCTGGCTTTGCAGTACATATTCCATCACGGGGATCATAGGCGTGCGCCCATGGGGCCAGGGGGAGGGCAAATGCACACCTAATCATGGACGTGTGCAGATTTTTTCCACGAAGAGACAAGCAAGGTATTTTTCCATGGGGCATATTACCCCAATAATAGTGTTGCATTATCGCATTCCTGCATCCTCATTATAATAATTAATGTAAATTATTATGACTGAAATCAAATTATACATGTGAAAACGTACTTTTTGGTTGACATTCGTTTTCTAAGGGGAAGATGTGGCCTCCCTTTCAGACATCTATGCCCCTATATTATTATATTTTCACCTAGAAATTTAGGATAGATGAATCCTATCGCCGTTAAAGAAAATTAAGTACTTTCAACCCGATGAAAGTTCAAGGCAACTAGTGTTGCCCACGGGACGAGACGGGACAGGCTTTTAAAAATTCGAGACGAGACGAGATTGATCATGTGTCCCGAGACAAACGAATATTTTCGAGACGAGACAGCATTTCACAGCATTTCCACGAGACGAGACAGGCCAAAGTCTCGTCTCGTGGGCAACACTAAAGGCAACTACGGGGGGAAGGGGGTGCAGTGGCGAAACCACAGCCCCCCACAACCTTGAACGGAAATCAATTTTAGGGGGCAAACATGGAAGTAAAGGAAAGCAAGAGTAGCAGAATCTAAGAGTAGCAGGACAAAAGGATACTCAAGATGGATTTTGTTTTCACGTCTTTCTTGCATTATTTCTTCCTGACTGCCAAGAGCACCTGCTGGGGGGGGGGGGAGGGACAGAGCTACAATTGCCCTCTTGATTTCAAATTTTATACAAATATAAATACCTTTTGTAAAATGTTCTTGCTCGCTTCGTGCGCAATGTCTGCTTTTCTTGCAGTCTAGTCAAGTTCAGAGCCGTAGCTAGGGGTCGACGGGAGTTAACCCTGGACGCCAAACGATCTAAATGAAAAAAATTGTAAAAGAGAATAATATGGCGCTCCATGATTTTTTTTTTCCATATTAAATCGACATTGTTTTCATTTTGCAAAAATTTGGATCTGAAAATTTATTGGTCGCTTTGCTCGCAATTTGTTTTCTGTAATGCATTTTATATTACCGAGGAGAGAAGTACTGCTGCTAAAAGGTTTTCTCTTAAGTGCATGAACAATTGTTTGGAGGAAAAGGAACGCGCAGATTTGAGAGACAATTTATATGATTTTTACTGTTGGTATATATGTATATATATATATATATATATGTGTGTGTGTGTGTGTGTGTGTGTGTGTGTGTATGTATGTATTTATATGTGTGTGTGGGGCGGGGGGAGGGGTGTATATATAAACACACCCATCAATGCAATAAAATTTACGTAATGGATATGCAGCCACTTAACTGAAGCCCCCAAAATTCACATTTTATTACTAAATTGTAAATTAACATAATATCACATAGTTTACCTACTCATAATATGCGCCGCTTTGGTGCACTTTGTGGATTGTGCATTAATCAACATCAGGTTAATCTCGGCAGGCAAAGTGGAGGGAAAATGACAATGAAGAACAACGAGGGGGCCCTTGGTTCCCGATTAATGAAACTTTGTCTACATGCAACTGAGTCGCTGCGTGAAATCGCTGAAAATGTCATTTATTAATTTCTTAATTTTGCTTATTTTATATTGCTTTTCTAGCACTTGGCGTCAACAAAGGCGATGAGGATGATTAATGAAGTTATGAAATGGATGATAGGACATGATGATCCATGTCTTACACAAAATTCTAAGTTGGGACTAATGAATATCGATTCGTCTTATCATTTGTCAAGTAGTTGTTTTTAACTCCAATCTTTTTCAAGGACTTCTGGGTTGACAGCATGTGTGTTGCGCGATGATGATTCGACGAAAACCACCATTTCAGTGAACTTCCTTGACAATGACTCTAATATCAGTAAAGAGAACATTTTCTTACGAATAGCTGTTGTTAAGAAACCAATTCCTGAAACTTTTTCTGGTGGTCTCACGGCACCCAGCTGTTGTTTGTTATGGCTGGGCCTAGGGGTATGACTCACGCTGCTGTCAATACTCAATCATTCCAGAGAATCCAGGTCCGCCAGGCAAACCCAAGCGACAATTTTGTTATTTGGGTTGCATAGACAACAGGCTTTAAGATGTTACGATATCGTAGGTCTCGTGGCCCAAGAACTATTTTCCATGACTGTACTTGAAGACTCTTCGGGATCTGGGCTGCAGAATGCAAGCGGTTTGAGATTTGATTCAAAATCACAGATTATATATGCTGGGTGCCGCAACAAGGCTTCGAATTTTTTGAATTTGGCATTTTCCTTTGGTTTAGGCATAGCCATATGAACAGGTTTATGGTTGCTACAGTATTTTAAATGTTCAACCAACTTGTTTCTAGCAATTGTGGTATTCTCTTCATAAACACCATTTACTATTTTTCGACCATCAAATACAGTCAAACATCTTCGACACAACTTGTATATTGTATTGGATTTGCCTAGTTGTTTTCTGACTAAAGCCTGAAGATTGCGTATCAGAGCGTAATGGTATGTACCGTCTCTATCAATTAAGAGCAGATCGATCGGGACAGCAGAGTCATCATCAAGTTTGCTGATTCTAAGAGGTTCTATCAAGCAATCGCCACGAGCAGCAGAAAACACATTATTAGATAATGGTCGGCCATTGCTATCTCTGGCCTCTTTTTCAAATTTATTGATATTCTGGACAAACATTGGATATTCTAAGCCATGCATAGCATCATCAAAATCATGTTCGTGCTGCTTATAATGACTTATTCGCTGTTGATGATTTAAAACTGGAAACAAAGCAGCCAAAATACACCACAAAAAGCATTTCTGGTCGGTATTTTCTACGTTAACCACGGCTTTTTGTTTTTGATATTGTCAGGTAAAGGCAGATATGTAGAACCTTGTAGAGGTCTGAATTCAGAAATATTAACATAGACCCTGTGTGGCGATCCACGAAGACTCCATCCTGATTCTTTAGCAGCAAACTCAGAATGTTTGATAAGCATATTGGTCTATCAACCTGCTTAGTATTTCGTCTAAGTTTGTATTTGAGTATACAGGTACAGTTTTTGTTATGTGGGGCTGTGTAAATTTTGAACTGTTTGGTTTCTTATATTGAGTATACAATTTGAGGGATAGCTTATAAGAGCCGTTTTGTGCGTTTAGAATAGACTGCACATCAGAATTTACACTATTCAAAAAAATTCTTAATATCACATTTTGGCTCTGATACGAAACGGTAATCCCTTAGTTGACCATTAAAACTACTATCAATGGGTGCTTTGCATGGCTGCTTTGCTGGTCTAGTATTATCAGATGTAACAAGCTTTCTTTTTAGACCAGAAGAAGATGTAGATGGCTGTAGGGACAATCTAGATAGTTGTGCAGAACAAGCGCCTCAGGATCACAATTACGTTGGTGCTTAGCAAAATTAGGGCTAGATATATTCTTATCGCATTGATTACAATATTTCTGATTTGGCATTTTTGGTTTTGGTATTTATAAATAATTTCTTTGGGCTCAAATCAAAAACTATATACTTAATACAAAATATCAGTTGGCTTCAGCAGTGTGCTTTCTATACTTAGTGTGTATACTTAGTCTGTTACTATGTTTGGTTTTGGTATTTATATATAATTTTTTGGGGCTCAAATCAAAAACTATATACTTAATAAAACTATATACTTAAAAAAACTGAAAAAACCCACAGGTGTCTGTCAAGTAAACCGAAAGTAGACAGGAAGTAGACAGGAAGTGGACCGGAAGTAGACCGGAAGTAAATGTGTGTGGGTGTGAGTGTAGGTGTGGGTGGGTGTAGGTGTTACGTAATTTAACTCGAAAGAAATTATGACACTCGTACCAAGTATGAGATGAAATCACAGAGTTGCAATACTATAAAATCGACAGAAACATCTTCAAAATAGGTTTACCACTGTGCTTAAATTAATAAAAATAATAGGCCTCGTACCAAATGTGGCGTAGAACACCTCCAATCATACTACTCCGAAAACTGTTACGAACCACATTATGAGAACAGAGTTTGATTTGCTTTTCCGTTTTGCTATCCTGCCACTTTTGGCTAATGGCAAAACTTGTTTGTTATATTTTGATCAGTGTTTTCTGTAGTATATTTGGAACAGGTTCAGATTCTTAAATTTGAATATTGACAAGTGTTATATTAAAATCGATATATTCACTAATAGAAAAAAATATATACTCGTTTAATTTCACAGTCATTGATAAGACCCGGGTTCGATTCCCAGTGGAGGCACATAGTGGTTCGGATCCCACTTTAAACTGTAGGTCCAGTCCCGATTAGCCTTACTGTGCATACAGTGGACTTAAAACACAATTTAATAAATCAATCAACCCATTGGTAAGAACTTACCAAGAACTAGGAGATTCCAACAATTCACAAGATTGGCGTGTCGTATCGTTCAGAAAATATACACAAATATGTTGGATTACTGAGAGCAATCCGGATGTAAATGTATAAATAAAACTAATAATTCTAGCCGAAAATTTTAATATCTTCTGCCTTCTTTATGGATGTTTAAAATAACATTCTCGTCTACTAACAGTATTTAGGCTTCTAGTACAAAATGTCAGTCTGACGAAATTGTCACGAACTACGTTTTAAAATATACTGCGTAATCATCTAACAAAGTCAGGATACAAACACATATTTATTTCGATTACAAACATTTTTACGGAGCGGTTGCACTTCAATTCTAAAATATTGACGTTTCCTTAATGTGAAACCTTTTGCCATGTCTTTTGAGGTGATCAGAGGAGTTAAATAACTTGCAGCAGAATCTACAAGCAAACTGTTTTTTCTCATCATGTGATCGGGTATGCCTTCTTAGATGATCTTTTCTGTAGAATGTCTTATCGCATTTTTCACAACTATGGAGAATATCACATGTGTGCACAATGACATGGCCCTTCACTTCCCTTTTAGATTTGAACCTCTTGTTGCACTCATTGCACGTGTACGGTTTATCGTTTGTGTGAGTCAAAGTGTGTCTCTGAAGGTTATATTTAGTTGTGCAGGAGTACGGACATTCGTTGCATTTAAATGGTTTTATGCTAGGGTGTTCTAATTTGTGTATGGCGAGTGTTGAGGCACGATTAAAGTTTCCACCACATTTATCACACGAGAAAGTCTTTCTGTTCATAACCTTGGCATGACTAGCAAAACTGTTCTTGCTCTCAAAGAAACGCTCGCACTCTATACAACGATAGAAATCTATTTTCATCTTTCTATGATTAACTATATTATATATTCCATGGCTGCACTCCGATGTCGAACTTCCTCCTTCACTTCTTTGGGGAAATTCCATCACTTTCTTCCTTTGATGAATTTGCATGTGGATAATGGCATCTGACTTCAGATCGGTTGAGTAGCTACAATTGATGCAGTTGTACAAGTTTTGTGTTTCGATATCATCATTCTGAGATAGTTCTGTAACATGAACTTTCATGTGTTTCCGAAGAGAATCCACTCTCGTGAAGTTCAATTTACATAGAACACACTCATATGACTTTCCTGCGTGTTTTTTCATGTGTCTAACGAAACTATCCCTACGCATACCTAAGGTGTTGCATTGTTCGCAACTGAGCTTAACTCCAGAAAGTTCTGGATCTTGGTAAATCTTTGCTCCGCAGATATACATAATGTGTCTCTTCAGACTGTGTTTACTGGTGAATTTCGCTGAACAGTTTGAACAAACAAGAAGTTGAAGTGTCTTATGTTCATGAAATTTTGACAAATGATTTCTCAGGAGATACTTTCGTTGAAACCCCTTGCCGCAAATGCTGCACTTATGTACAGGTGGCATGTGTAACTTTAAATGTCTTTGCAAGCTAAACATCGATCCTAATCCTTGTCCACAAACACTGCATTCGTATTTAAAACTGTCTTGGAGTTTCAGTTCATACTTTTGGCTTGAATGCCTTCGTTGTACATTAAGTGTATCAAATCTACTAACCTTTGTCGTGCGTCTAGATTTATTGGAGACTGGGACACTTTGATTCCAACCTTCTTCTTTCGATTGAGGCAAATCTTGGTTTCCTGGAAGTTCTGTAACATGAACTTTCATGTGTTTCCGAAGAGAATCTACTCTCGTGAAGTCCCTTTTACATAGAACACACTCATATGATTTTCCTGCGTGCTTTTTCATGTGTCTGACGAGACTATCCCTACGCATAACACTGTTGCAGTGTTCGCAACTGACCTTAGATCCTGAAGGTTCTGCATCTTGGTAAATCTTTGCTCCGCAGATATACATAATGTGTCTCTTCAGGCTGTGTTTACTGGTGAATTTTGCTGAACAGTATGTACAAACTAGTTCCTTATGTTCATGAAATTTTGACAGATGATTTCTCAGGAGATACTTTCGTTGAAACCCCTTGCCGCAAATGCTGCACTTATGTACAGGTGGCATATGTAACTTTAAATGTCTTTGCAAGCTAAACATCGATCCTAATCCTTGTCCACAAACACTGCATTCGTATTTAAAACTGTCGTGGAGTTTCAGTTTATACTTTTGGCTTGAATGCCTTCGTTGTACATTAAGTGCATCAACTCTACTAACCTTTGTCGTGCGTTTGGATTTATTGGAGAGTGTGGCAATTTGATTCCAACCTTGTTCATTCGATTGAGGCAAATCTTGGTTTCCTGGAAGTTCTGTAACATGAACTTTCATGTGTTTCCGAAGAGAATCTACTCTCGTGAAGTCCCGTTTACATAGAACACACTCATATGACTTTCCTGCGTGCTTTCTCATGTGTCTGACGAGACTATCCCTACGCATAACACTGTTGCATTGTTCGCAACTGACCTTAGCTCCTGAAGGTTCTGCATCTTGGTAAATCTTTGCTCCGCAGATATACATAATGTGTCTCTTCAGGCTGTGTTTACTGGTGAATTTTGCTGAACAGTATGTACAAACTAGTTCCTTATGTTCATGAAATTTTGACAAATGATTTCTCAGGAGATACTTTCGTTGAAACCCCTTGCCGCAAATGCTGCACTTATGTACAGGTGGCATGTGTAACTTTAAATGTCTTTGCAAGCTAAACATCGATCCTAATCCTTGTCCACAAACACTGCATTCGTATTTAAAACTGTCGTGGAGTTTCAGTTTATACTTTTGGCTTGAATGCCTTCGTTGTACATTAAGTGCATCAACTCTACTAACCTTTGCCGTGCGTTTGGATTTATTGGAGAGTGTGGCAATTTGATTCCGACCTTGTTCATTCGATTGAGGCAAATCTTGGTTTCCTGGTGCACCTACGCAACGGAAACACGAAGTTTCTTCACGTTGAGGAGCGACGACGTCAACTTCACCATATATAACGCATGTGTGTTTCTCGTTTCCTTCGCTGTAACTGATGCCTTCCTTATCAGGAAACCTCTTAGATACTTCTATATCACCTCCTGTTTGGAGAAACATGTAAGTGTTTACATTTTTATCTTCTTTTCTCGCAATACTGTGAAGTTGCTCTTTTTGTGACCTGCTGCTTGGCTCCTCTCGTTCTACTGAGATATCCCTTTGTGTTGTCAGTTTTGGACTTCCTAAAAGTAAAGAACAGTGAATTAGATAGGATTTGAATTTTGGCTTCTATATTTTGGACATTTCAGTTTACATTTCCATGTGCCGAGCACGAACTTAAAATATATTATTTAGAAATAAAGGTTATGCATTGACTCTACTAAAGTTGTGTATTAGCGAGTCAATTAACAATTTAATATGAAAACATCAGCTCTTCTAGCACAGGACTCAGTGTGTGTTCTGAGACGTCTAAAAAATGTGTATGCTTTTCCACCCGTAACTTCATGGACATTATTCCCGGAACCAGAGGTTTTACTCAAAACACGTAATGTATGCTTACGTATATACATAAATGTTTACTTTGCCATCTAAGTTGGGAGACGATGACATTGTTTTATCCAATGTTTTTAGATTTTTTAGAAGAGCAGGCCTCTTCCACTGTTTCTGATATGTTTTTTTAAAAAATATCCTTACCTTTTTTAATGTGTTGTGCTTGTCCTATGCAGGTCAATTTATAACCCATTTATAACCTTTTTAAAGGGGCTTTTCAAACCTCCTCTTTCATTTTTTTATATTTTAAGACCTATGACGCACTCCCCGTCCCCCCAAAAAGTAGAAAATTCGCCCGCCTCCCCGCCTTATGCCGAATTATTTACTCAAATTATTTTGGTCAGCCAAAATGTGTGGAACAATATAATGCAGATATATTTAAGAAATATATGATTACTTTAAGTATTGTTTACAATAAAGACATTTACATGTATATTGTATGTTACTTTGAGTTCTGACATTGATTGAAGTAACATTTGTTATACTAAATGATAACTTCTGACGTTGCTAAGTTGTTACAGCAAACTTATTGATAATTTCCACATTTTGCACCACTTTCAAAATTGTTAGTATTCTGAACATTATTCTTAACAAGTTGTCTGCTTGACCAACCTTGCGCACGCCTATGGCAGCGATCACCCAGGGGTAAGTAGAAAAACTTCGCATAATAACCATAATTGAAAATCAATAACAATTCAATCAAATGAAACGATCCACCCCATTTTTGTGTAAAGATGTATAGAATTGTAGCTAAACTATAACATTTTGTCACCACAAGATATTCCCATAACGCAGGCGCGTCATGAACCCCCCCCCTCCCTGTGGACACCACTGTTTTAAACTGTAGGTCCAGTCTTGTTCAGCCTATCTGGCACTAAATTGACTTAAAGCTAAAGCACATCTCGTACACCACCACGAAGCATAGAGGACATGTTCCTTACTATTGTATTGTTTGTAACGGCCTATTTTTAGCGCTACACACACATATGAGGTGAGACAATTTAATTCCTTAAATGGCCCTGTGAAAGCAAAAACTGCTTGCCTGTGCACTAGCAACTGCCCTTGCCTTCGAAATACTCTACTTGTGAAGTTATGCACTTCTCGAAACGTTGCAACTGTAGGAAACAGTCTTGAAAAATGTTCTCCGAATACATCGGAGTTATGTTGTCATGTTGTGTTGGATGTGAGGAATGTCAACACTTTGCTCCTTCAGGGCATTTTTAAGTATTGGGCTGAGCCAAAATTCGAAGGGGGCTTAGTCAGGTGATTAAGGTGAATGATCCTTTTATGTAATATTTTCGCAGCCAGGAGCTCTTAACGCATCAACCTTACTATGTGATTAAAAATTATAGATCCTCGAGTTTGGACTCCAATTAAAAATTAACCAGTAGACCTACATTAAGACGAGTTACATCAAAATTTAGCTTATTCAATTCTGAGTTAATCTATGCTAACCAATTTTTCTCGAGTATGCCTTATATTTTTGTATCGTCATGAGGACAAAAAAATGGGCCGTTTTTTTCTAGTTTTGCAAACGATCGATCTCTTTGAAATTTTGTAAATAAGAAACGGCTTGTGGGATCGTTATGAGATTTTAGTATGGTGCAGCAGAAAGGTTTTAAACACAATTATTAATTTTCAGGTTTTCAAAAGTTGTAAAAAAAATAATAAAAAAACACGTTATTTTAAATTTTGCGAAACAACTGTTTCTTAGTATTGGGTAGTCCTACAAATACATTATTAGTCTTATTTTGAAGCTCTTTCCATCTGTTTTTAAAATGCATTATCATTGTCAATTCACATTGCGAAACCGATTTTATACAGATTTTTATTCATAAGAGTAAATAGCTTTACGTGGAACGTGGCAACACCGCACGAATTGTTTCGCAGCGCCCGCCGGCAGTTTCCGCGGTTCAACGGACATCGCTGTGTCCCGCGTTGCCACATTTCACGAACACCTTTACTTTACTGGCGGGTGCGGCTGTCTACTTCATTGTCCATTTTGCCTCACCGGTAAGTACAGAAACGAAATTTGTGTAATCAACGTCTACATAAAGGACCAAAGTATGTTCACATGCAACTTCATTGCCCTAGTGTAAATAATAAAAAAGTTACAGTGGATTGTATAAAACTTTTTTGATCGCCCTATGTATCTTATTTTCAAGGTTCGCCCTCACCATCACTCTCGTCCTCATCCTCACACACGTTTACCCTCACAAGTATTCCAGAGGGTGAAGGTGAGGTCTGCCCTCATGAGCATCGTTCTCAGGATGATGAACACCTTTGGACATGGTGGAGAATCTAGACACCCGTAATCTTGGAATGACTTCCGACTTGCCGATTCGCTGTTTGTTCTTCTGGGATCGAAGAAACGCACAAACATGTTCATGTATTACATTGATTGATTGATTGATTTAGTTTATTTTACTTCGCGTTTTGTGCCTCTTGGCTAATTTGCGAAGATGCGGATGAGTGATGAATGGATGAATGGACATTCACAAACAACCAAGCCCGAGCGGGATTCGAACCCGGGACCCTTGGCGTCGCAGCGCGATGTGCTAATCACTCGGCCACAGGGTCCGGCTCATGTATTACGTGTTGTTATTTTCAGCTGGGGTAAATTCTGTTCTTTCACTCAAATCTCTGGAGTTTTGTTTCCGTGCAGTATTGAAAACACCGCGTTCTATCACCGGTAATGACTTTATCAAATATCTCTGCATTTTGAAAAATATCATGAAATATGAAACCGACGTTGTTTCTGGCCATCTGATAAGATGTGAGGCGTATTTGTTTCGGATTTTCCGTCCACCAACAGCATACAACGAGCACGTACAATTTTCGTTTAGCCCAGTAAACAGGAAATGCGTCTGCCTTCTCTTATTTCTCCCGAAGTGTAAGTGCTCTATCGACCATCTTAAGCTAAGCGATTTAAGTGTTGGAGGCGCCGGGCAACGATCCCAGTACCTCTTGCATGCCAATTTGGGGGAAGGAGTTGAAAAAAAAGGTTTGAAACCAGGAAGAGATAAGAAACTACATTGTCAAGCTAGTTATATTTTTTTTCCTCTAGTCTTCTCAAAGGAATTTGGTTTTAAGAAAAAACCGTGCAAGAAAGCCAGGGAAGCACCGCAACATTCTGAAGTTGTTTCATGCAAGATGGACAGAAAAGTGTCAATGTTAAGTAGCGTGACCTGTGGAATTGTTTTTACTAATTGTAGAAACTTTACAAACTTTACAATTTAGCAGTACAAGAGAAACAGTTCAGCAAGCTCTTCAGTTTCTTCAGAGTGCAACCTGTGAGGAGTTTGAAATATGTCCACTTGTTCTAACCAAATTGTTTTCATGCAGTGCAACATTATTTTGGACAAGTCTGAAGGTGGACTGTGAACATGTCAGTATTCTGATAGAGATATTTTAAAATGAAAGAACCTAAGAGAGAGTTCTGAGAACTTTAATGAAATTTATTCCAAAGAAGAGAAACTACTTAGAAACTATGATGAAGAAATTAAGAGACCTGGAACACACAACCGTCAAATCGGAGGGAATAATGCACCAGAACCACTCTTACCAATTCCAAATGACACCAAAACTTGAAAATTGCAATAATTAAAATGTGTTCAAAATATTGATGAATATTGGTGTGTAAATATTATTCAGCAATTATATGCATCAATTTACCAACAAGTTTGCTTTATAATATTCAATAATTACATCAGAATTGTAAAATAGATATTATGTAATCACAAAATACAGTCTTTTGAAAAATTTGTGCAAAATGAAAAGAAAGTTTGAATATTGCATAATTTTCAGGATAATTAGACTTCGCGAAAGTGTCATGCTGCATTTTTGCGGACCCCGTGAAAGACCAATATGCCGGAAAAGTATCGGCTGGTATCGGTAGATGAATTCCAACCGATACTTTAATATACCGATACCGATACATCGGTATCGGCTCAGTCCTAATTTTTTGTTTTGTAAAAATTGATAAACAAAATTGATTTGTTACTCTTTACAAAAGAAAGAAAATGTAGCGATTAATATGAAACCTCGGCCAGGTAACCACCACCTTTCACTATGTGAGCGCTGAATGCAGTGTGGCCAACCTAAAGAAAGTTATGGTGAAAGTTTTCATTCTCCCTAGTAACTTGGTTACGTACAAATCAAGAATATTTTGTGAAAATTACTACGTGTAACACCGAATTACGTATAAATGGATTACGTACAAGTAAGGTTTAGTTAACACGTTCTTAAATTATATTTTGCCATGACTTACAGTAATGTACGTATAGAACAGAATTTCGTTAAACTGAGTTAAGTATAAAGCAGTCTCTACTGTATATGTGGGCTTCTGCGTAGTTCGTGCGAGCAGTAGCAGTTCCATTCGCTGTGGAAATTCCCAAAATTTCGGTGATAACCCAGCATCCTGTGGGCAACTGAGAAGCTACGTGTAAATAAGATGTCTCGAAAGCCAGACACAGGGGCGATGGGACTCGATGGCTTACGTCTAGGGTCCGGGACATTATGTCCTATAAAACTGTAAAATATGTATGTAATTATGTCATAAAAATTGAAAATATGTCATAAAAAATAAAAATATGTCATAAAAATGTAGAAATATTCCCAGGAAAGAATATATACAACAGTACCTTCGAATTTTTTATACGAAAAGTCAGTATCTTCCAGGGACGGTCGACTAGGACAGGGATGGGGTATTGAATGAAGACAGAATCCCTTAACCGAAGAGTGTAGTGGGAAAATACTCAAACTCGTGCTCGTACAGTTACCGCTGTTCGGCAGGATTTTTAAAAGAAGGAAAAGGGTGTATTATTGTTCTTTACTAGTTGGTAAGAAAAGACGGCATCTGCATTTAAATTTTTGTCCGTAATTTCCTTATCCTGCCATCAGTAATACTCCCTCTGTCCCATAATTATTGTCCGGTACACCTTTGTTGGTTGTCTCATAATATTTGCCCGATATTCAAACTGTGGCATTGGTGTATACAGAAGAAGAACATGAAACACGGGAATGAGTCATGCAACTTTACTACTCAAGGATCAGTACAAATTGTGCTTTCCATCTGCCTCTTCGTGTGTCATTCCTGTACTACCATTTTGGCATACCGGACTATAATTATGGGACAGAGGGAGTATAAATTATCCATTGCGGTAAAGGTACAAAGAATGAATTATAAAATAACCGATTATGTGCAAGATAATTACGAAATTATACAGAAATATGTCTTATTACGAGAAGAAATATGTCGTAAAAACACGAAATTGGTAAAAATATGTCAAAATATGCCTGATCATGTTTCGGTCGATTTTCATCAGATACGTAAAGATCTCACCCCCCAGTATTCATGTTATAACATAAAGTCCCGGGCACTAGTTATGACTCATCATCCAAATAAAAGTCTTCGCATGCCTTGACCCTCGAAAGCCTATTGAGGCTTCGGTTCAGTTGTATTTATATGTATCGGTATACTAAGTGTGACAACCTCCAGAAAATACCTCCTATGCCTCTATGCTTATTTCTTTCTAGCATACGACATTGAAAGAAATATAATTTTGAAAAGTAGAACTCAAAATCTCCTTACGTGATCGCTGGCTTCTCCTGACTGCCTTGGCCTGCCTCGACACAAACTCCTTCATAGCGGGGACTTCCGGTGGTTTGCTGATGGAGATAAACCGTGGAAAGCACAATCTTAGTTTTATGTAAGTTGGCCTAAATCACTTTAAATCAATACTTTATAAAATAATGTACATAAAGATTATGTATATATCAGAATTACTTTTGGTACATTAATCTTGTAATCATTTAATGTTGTTTATTAGGCTACAAGAAAGGAAAAGAAAGGAAATAAAATATATGTACTGATGGGGTGAAGCTTATACGAAAGGAGGTGTAATATGTAAACTGTAAACACACGTACATTTCTCTTGAAATAAACTTCAATAATTTTCATGGGCAAAGATAGCAAAGATTTTGTGTAGAAAAATATACAAAATACTAATTATGTTCAACCGTAAATAGTGTCATTGTCATTAAATTGTAAATAAGCATGGCAGCTGATATTTTGCAAACTATCATTAAACAAATTGCCTAAATTCAGCTATAAAGAATATTAAAATATTTTAATGTACAATTACAGGGTGCAGCAACGTAACTTCCTTTTTTGAAATGCGCGCCATGCAGCCTGTAGAGATCGTAGCGGGGCGGGAGTGGTCTCATTCGACAGGCGCGAGTCTAAAGTTTCGGTCAGTCGCCATCATGCGTTGGAACAGTGAGGAGCGTGAGTGTACCGTCGAGGCCTACTTTACGAACGGATGTTCTGTTATCACTAGTGGCCAGCCTGCTCGCCCGATTTTTCCCCTTGCAATTTTTTTTTTTAAAATCCCGCGTTTGTTACCCTTCCGAGGACCTTCCAAGACCTGAAGGCCAACATTCGTCAAGAAATTGCCAACATTCCCGCTGATATGCTGGTTCGGGTCATGAAGAACTCCAGAAATCGGCTTATTCAGTGTATAGACAATGGGGGGCGTCACCTCCCCGATATGATTTTCAAAACTGTGTGAAACATATCTTTAGATATGTACCTACAGTATAAGAAAAACATGAAACAATTGTAATTCATCACATGGGTTTTATTGCGTTCTGAAATAAGGAAGTTATATTGCCGCACCCTTTATATTCAGAATATTTTATTTTCATTGGAAGAAAAATTACTGAAATTTTAATAGTTTCACTAACACAGTCAATAAACATTTCCATAGTAGATTCACAGATATACAGTATGAGAAACGGAAAAATGTATAGTTACATATATTTTTTATTTATTTTAATCAAAGTGTTCAAAACTGGAAAAAGCATTTCTATAAAAAACATATATATATATATATATATATTTATGTATGTATGTATGATGCCTAAAACCATGCAATTTTAAGCGTTTATTTTTTAAAAAAAATCATTAAAAATATTTTTTTACATAAAAATCATGATTTTTATCCAGCCGGTTTTTATGTAATATAGTCAGTGAATTGCACTGAGGAGTAGCTAGTCTAGCAGAGATAGATTAATCAATCTCACATCTCTAATTATTTTCAAATCACAATATTTATTGTATTGTTGAAGCCACAGTTCACATACAACACTTTTTTTTCATGCGCTTCTGAAACACGTGCAACAATTTCTGGGTTTAGTTAACTGGCGACGTAGGTTTGTAAGAGACCTAGCATCAAAAACTGCCGTTCTAGAAGAACTACTAGAAAAGGGTAGACAATGGGAATGGAACAACGTAAAAGAAAGGACTTTTCAGTAGCTAAAGCATGAGTTAGTAAAACTTCCCGCGTTAGCTCAACCTGACTTCCAACGGCTGGAGAACAGTAGAAACTGGAATGCTCGATTAACATTTGGGCTTTAAAATTGCAACAATATGAATATGAGATAATCTACATCCAGGGGCAAAACAATGGGATAGCAGATGTTCTTAGCCGATATCATGTTCCTGAAGATCAGCCTACCGAACTAACTTATAACGTATGGAATCTTATAAAACCTTTGGAGGAACTAGAACTAGATAAATGGAAAAGAGGACAACAGGAAGATCCATTTTG
This sequence comes from Lepisma saccharinum, assembly GCF_977018435.1. Classification (NCBI taxonomy): domain Eukaryota; kingdom Metazoa; phylum Arthropoda; class Insecta; order Zygentoma; family Lepismatidae; genus Lepisma; species Lepisma saccharinum. The sequence goes on from NC_139246.1 coordinate 39,018,643, forward strand.
TAAACTTAAGCTGCAGGAGGTCCGAAGTGATGATAGAAGCTCAACCAAGTATAACTTACATCACGACTTACTGTTCTTCCAAGAAAAAAGTGAACGAAAGTTTAAAATATTAGTAGTGCCTGCAAAACTAAGAGGAGAGGTACTAAGGTCCGAACATGATGATACTGGACATTTTGGTTTCAACAAATCTTACAAAAAAAGAATTAAAGATAGGTTATTTTGGGAAAACAGAAACAATGTGGTCGAAATAACCCAAGAGTTATCCAGAATTTTCAAGAAGGACATCAGTGTGTCCAGAAAAGTATTTAGAGCCTTTACTTACCAGAGGGAAGGAAAGGTACAACAGAAGAGAACATTTTTGATGTACTCTATGTGATCAAAAGTATCCGGACACACCGCGAAACGTGTGGTTATCATAGAGGGCGACACAGTACTGCCATCTACCGAGTGGAACACATAGTCCGCGAACTCAGTAGTCTGCAGACAGTGTGAGACAGCAGTATTGGATGATCTGAGGAACTCACAGACTTTTTACGTGGTCAGTTGGTTGGGTGCCACTTGTGTAGGAAGTCTATGTGTGAGATTTCCACCCTCCTAAACATCCCTCTGTTCACTGATTTCGAAGGGATGTGTACAGCCCAAAAGCATGCAGGCCAACCTTCCATGTTGACCTCCAGAGACCATCGAGTGTTGAAGAGGGTCGTACAGCATTATCGTCAATCATCCATCGCCACCATCACACAGGAATTCCGAACTGCATCAGGATCTACTCCAAGCACCATTACTGTTTGGCGCAAGATGCGGCAACTTGGTTTCCATTGCCAAGCAGCTGCCCATAAGTCAAACATCACACAGGCAAATGCCAAACGCCGCCTCGTGTGGTGCAAGGAGCGTCGAAACTGGACCATAGAACAGTGGAAAACCTTTATGTGGAGTGATGAATCACAGTACACAATGTGGCGATCCGATGGTAGGGTGTGGGTGTGGCGAATACCTAGTGAACGACATCTAACAGCCTGTATAGTGCCGACAGTGAAATTCGGAGGTGGCGGGGTTACAGTGTGGTCATGTTTCTCCTGGAGGGGGCTTGGCACCATTGTTGCTTTACATGGCAATGTCACGGCACAAGCTTACGTTGACATTTTAACAGCTTTCATGCTGCCTACCATCGAAGACCAGTTCGGGGATGACCATTGTGTCTTTCAACACAACCGAGCACCCGTCCATACTGCAGGACTTGTGGGGGAGTGGTTTGACGACAACAACGTCCCACTAATGGATTGGCTTGTACAGAGTCCTGATTTGAATCCAATAGAACATCTCTGGGATGTTTTAGAATGCCGACTTCGTGCTAGACCACACCGATCCACATCAACACCTCTTCTCATTTTGGCGCTCTGCGAGGAATGGGCTGCCATTCCTCAGCAAACCTTCCGGCACCTGATTTAAAGTATGCCTGTGAGAGTGAACGCTGTCATCAAGGCTAAGGGTGGACCAACACTGTATTGACTGCCTGTGTTTCCGATGGAGGGTTGCCCAAACTTGTACTTTATTTTCAGGTAGGTGTCCGGATACTTCTGATCACATAGAGTATATAACTTCCGAAAAGCGTTAGCAGATTATCTCCTAATAATGCTAAACGATTTTGTCCAAATCAAGCCACTATGTGTAAAGTATCACTCTTAATCTAAATGTGGACATTTACTGCTTTTGGTAACCCAAACAGTGAGAATTTGTTGAACTCTTTCTTAACTAACTAACAAAGAAGGTCCACTAAAAGATCCAAGTATTCTGAGTTAAAGACTAATTTGACAGTTGTTTGCGTTGAGATGTTTAAAAAACAAAAATCAAATAAAGTTAACTTCTATTTATATTTGTTTTTCTTTTTGGGGAACGGAATGTGTAGCCATGCCTTTTAAGCACTAAACTATTCAGTCTATGTTATAAAAATCTATGTTGTTAAGAATTAGTGTTGAATCTTTTCTCTAAAGATTGTTAGATTTCTTTCCATAAAATGTTATTGTTAATGTTACAATAGGTAATGAATTGTTTAACTTAAATCAGAAAACATGCTGAAACTATGGAAATATAAAACAACTATGTAGTAACCATGGTAAATTGTAAACAAAATTATGATATAAAAGAGCTAGACTTTTGTCAGCCTACGGGACATTCTCCTGGTCGCCGAAAGTCTGATGGTTCAGGGGTGTTGGGTAATATCTTGCTTCAATCTTTGGATTGGCTGGTGTACTTGTGCTCCATTTGGCAGATATTCCACAAATCCAACTCTGAATAAGGCGTTCTCCTGCATCATCAAAAAGACCAGGGTTATAAACTTCGGTACAACTAATAGGTTTAGGCCTACAAGTTGTATCGGGTGAATTGTCTGTATATCATCGGAAGTTTAACTAAATCTTCTAGTAAGAGATCTGGATGATCTTTCATTTCAAACCTACATAGGTAATAATTAAAAATAAATCCTACACCACAGACCTCGCAAGGGCTTGGTCCTACTAACCCTAAGAAGCCTTTGAGAAGTTTGATAAAAGGGTTGTAACCAGACTAACATAAAAGCCCTAATGGCAGAAGGTGCGTGTCATACTAGAGTGTATTAATTATGTCCCTTATTTCTGTTGCAGGTTCGAGCTTTGGGTCTGGAGTTTTCTACATGAACATGAACGCAGAATGTGCTTCCATCCAATGGACGAATCATTGTGCAAGCACAGCGAGCATACAGATGACAATTTAATGTTCGCATTGCCCTCTCAAAACATGTTATACGGCGATGTGTTGTTCAGTTCCGTGCCACAGCTAATGTTGCTGACAAGCCCCGATCTGGAAGACTGAAATCATCTCGCACTGCGGACAAGATCCAGACTGTCCGTACGTCCGAAATCATCTCGCACTGCAGACAAGATCCAGACATTCCTCAGAAATCACATCGCCGTCGTTCACAGGAGCTGAGTATACCCAAAACGTCTTTGCGCAGAATTCTACACACATATCCCTATAAACTTCAAATTGTTAAGAAATTAACGCCTAAAGACATGCAACAAAGTTTAGAGTTTGCACATGAGTACCTTGTGCTGGCAGAACAACCAATGGAACGGAATGGAAACATTAGCTGGCCTCCTAAATCACCAGATCTCACAGCTCCTGACGTTTTTCTCTGGGGGTTCCTCAAGTATAATGTCTACCGGAATAATCCAGTAACAATTGCTTCTCTCAAGGACAACATTCGTACAGCTATTCGTGATCTCTCCCAAGGAACTTGGGCGAAGATTAAGGCAAGTGTGGTGCCTCGTAACCGTCAGTGTCGGGATGTGAATGGTGATCAATAGGGGCGGATTTATATGCACTAAAAAAAGCCAAAATATGCATGCAAATATGCACTAAAAATGCCAAAATATGCACTTAAAATATGCACTAACAATTTTCAAAACAACCCATTTTAAGGTTCTGTACGCCTTACATGGGAAGTAAATGTATCAGTAAATCACTGAACGCAATTATAGAAATGACAGTATGATAAATTGTGCTATTTAGTATCACCAAAACATACTAATTTACAAATGTTTTTACTTTCATGTAACAAAATGATTATATTACATGCATTCCTTTCTCTGGAGGCTTGCTCTAAAAACGGAAATATTTCAATTATAATAATATACGTATCTTATTGGAAACACTATGCTCTTTTCGTTGCATTAAAGAATATCTTATTCTTTTACATTAGCATTTCAATATACTAGACGTTATTTATCAATGTTTTCAGGTAGCAGACTTTTGCGATTGGTAGAAAATAAGTCTTTGCATTTTGAAAATGTTCTCTCCATTTCACAAGATGCCACTGGACAGTATTTGTTCGTTTCATTTCTTGTGTTGATATCCTGATGTAAAATGTATTTTTCTGTATTCAGAATTTTCAAATAAATAAATTTCAGTTGTGAAATACCCAGGCAAATCCTGGACAGGCTCCCCCTGCAGGAACTGCAAACCTGGGTTTCTGGAAGCTATTGCTAACTCATCCTCCAATTTCTCCTGGTACTATTTTATTTTGAGCAATATCGAAAAGAGATTGGATGGACAAAGAAAGGAAAAAATCTAATCTTTGTTCAAAACTATCAACGAAATTTTACCATATTTTTACTCGTAATACTTTATTTAAGATTCAGATTAACTGCATTTTTATTCAAATTAACAACACAATCATAAATTGCACATGGTACAACTACAAACATACAACAATGGCCTGGATGGTCTAATGCGGTAATTCATCACCTTAACCATCAATTCCAATGAAGCAATGCTGGATTGCTACATTTAATGCGGTTCTGGTGGTGACAGAGTTTGCACAGAGATAAATGTATTATAGGCAGGTATCGAACTCGGGCATCAAACCATCTGCACTATGAATCTGTGGTTCGCACCTACCGTAACATGGGAGTCGAACAAACGCTATTTGCCGCGCGAGATTTAATGGAAAATAATGCACAACGATAGACCAAAGAATAACAAAAGCATAATTTTTAGAAACATAGATTGTGTTGCAGATTATATATGAGATATAATTGTGACCATTTTCCTTATCAAAACCAGGAACTGTACATACGCTCATAAAAACGGCATTAAATATATCAATAAGTACACAAATCCCACGGACGCTATCTCAGTTTCTGTAGAACTGCCATCTTTCTCCTTCCAATTACTTTAATAGTAAAATTAGCACTTCAAATAACTACTATTTACGTGGCGAAAATCACCCAAAAATCATGTTCAATCCGAACCAGTATGTTGTTTGAATATTTATCTGACATCCAAAGACAGACATAAATAATCGCAAAAAGTTATTGTATTTTTATTATGTCTAATTTAAGAATAAAATGCGGTTATAGTGCATATCTTCATCTAACCATCATCTACCATCTTTTTATTTTGTACTAAATAACAGAATGATCCTTCACTAGGTTATACAGCAGCATTGTCCGAAAAAATTAACATAACTTTATAAAAATCACAGTATTCAGGCCTACGCAGGCAACAAATGTTTTCTGTTGCCAAAAATGAAAGCTCTGTTTGAGCATGGTACATTTGCATTTCGGCATTTTCCATTTAAGCTGCCAAAAACTACTTTAAATGCCTGAAATGTATTACATGTTTAGAGCTGTTACTTCTTCTCTCGTTCGGCATTTTATTGCCACTTCTCCAGTGCACACAGACACACTCACAGATTTATCAAAATCTCACATTAACAGATAATCCTCAAATAATGCGACCCCAGTGTTGTCGCTGGAATTTGGAAATGTGACTCACATCTGTGAAAGGTCGTCGTTGGTTCTCTATCATCGCAACCAGATCACTTGCAATGGTAGGAGATGAGTTTTGGAATGTTCTTGACCCAACTAGTGCCCACGACCAGGCGAAGTAGGCTATTTTTAAATGCTAACGGGTAAAATGAAGCAGACAAACATGAAACGAACAATTACATGAAAATTACTTCCAATATATGTAGATTATATGCACATTACGCTAAAATATGCACTAACGTCCCAAATATGCATTTATATGCACTATAAAACTTTGCCAGAGTAATCCACATCAAGTGAAATGGATAAATCCGTTGAGAGCATATGAATTTTCCTTAAGGAAAAAACATGCAAATATGTTATTTTTCATACATTATCTCCAAACTGGCTTCTCATAGATTTTCCATTCTTCTCCATTTTTGTTGTACCTCATAAAGTTGTTTCGTAATACACACGACAAATGGGTTTATTTATTTTGGTACACCCTGTACTTCTGGGTAGTTCTCGTGTGTTATGCAGAAAATTTCGTGAACCGCGGAAAATAAAATAAACTCCACATACAGGTTTTTCAGCGTCATTATATGTTGATTCTGATTGGCTGCTCCAAGAATGAAGCACAAGAGCACGTAGCAAAATGGAACACATTCTAGTTCTATGTCTTTTCTACTCTTACGACTGGCACCCTACATGGTGGCAAGGAAAGTGGGGAACGGTGAAGCGACCAATCCAGCGCGATAAGAAACGCAGCCGCCTGTAGAACGCGGTGGGGGCAACACCTCCTCCCCTAGATGTCGTAACTCTCGGCGTATTCCCCCGCTCCCCATTTCCCTTGCCAGCATAGGCGCCGACTCCATGGGGCTTGGGGGGCTCGAGGCCCCCCCTCCCAATGTTAGCGATGTGGACTCAGAACCCCCAAAGAACTTAATGTTAAATACACATTTGGGGGGCTGAGACCGCTAAACCATCAACCTTGCGGGGGCTATGACCAGAGACAGCAAAACACATGACTTATTACTATATACTAAGTATGTAATTATGAGTATTGTTAGATTATTTACTAAAAAGAGTTTCAAAAGACGATGTGCATGAACTAGGGTAGTGGATGGGACGTTCGGGCTACAAATGGCTCTAACATGACATTCAGAACGAGATCATTGATATATTTGGGAGATCTGCTTTGCGCTCCGTGGTAGCAGATATTAAAAGTCGAGAATATTTTGCTATTATGGTTGACGAAACTTGTGACATATCCATCCGTGGACAATTAATATTCTGCATTAGAACTGTGAATAAAAAAAAAAAATATTTTTGAGGAATTCATGGGCTTTTATGAGATTCCGAACACTGAGGCCAAAACTTAAAAAAGGGAGGAAGTGAGTCATTCATTAATTTATTTAAGTGATCAGAGCCCCCCCCCACCAATAATTTTGACAAGTCGGCGCCCCTGCTTGCCAGTAGGAATAGATTTTTTTTGGTCGGGAAGGGATTATGACGGAAAATTTTTAAATTCAATTTCCCCGAAAAAGTCTGAAAACTTTCGGGAAGGGAAACATTCGAAACACGTCATTTTCACTTTAAGTGATGGTTTTTGCATTTCTTGAATAAAAACTAAAGATGTTCGATAATTTCCAGACACTTACAATGCAGAAAATATCGAGAATTGACGACTTTTCAAAATGACCATTCGGTATTTTCCAACTGCTCGGGATCCCGAAAAGTCGAGAAGTCATTTCCCGAAGTCGGGATCTGGACGGGATTTTTTTTTTACTGATCCCGGTCCCTACTTTTCGGAATCCCACACACCTCTACTTGCCAGCACGAGGGTCACTCGCCGTAAGAATAGAAAAGACCAGCCGAATGTATTTGCTGCTATCACCGCGGAATATTTATCCTGGTTCCGATACCTCCACTCGGTGGTCTGTCGTCTGCTGCGAAACATTGACAGCCGTCACGTGAGCGCTTCCACCCACTAAGAGGAGCGCTGGAGACAGCACGTGCATCGTGTTCTGCGTCATAGGTCGCCGTTCCTTTTGAGAGGGAAATTTGAACACTTGGTTGTCACGTACGTTTGAAAAAACGAACCAGGATGATGCAGGAGCTGTACCAGGATAAAACTATAGTACTCGGCTGGATTATAGGCGAGGGCTGAGATTGCGAAAGTTACCTTCTCCTTTTTAAATTACTAATAAGATGATCATCTGCTTGTCATTTCTAAAAATAAGTGATCACCTTTACCGAAAAGGGAGAAGCTGACAATGAATTGTCAAGTATCATCAGCGATACCCTCTTTCACGACTAAATTATACGATCATGCCCTGCACTGGGCATCTAAAACTAATATCAGACACTAAAAGAATTTACAAGAGGTGAGCTATAAAATTAATCGTTTGGTACAGAGTCTGAAGAAGACCTTGCTAGAAGGTTGAAACGGAACGTTTAGTTTATATTTTAAAATAAAATAAATTCTGCCTTGGTCAGCATATTGGATCTTTGATTTTCATGGGAAAGGCTTAATGGTGTTATCACCGGTATTTTGTAACGAGCAGTTTCTGTGAGTTGCATAACAGGGTGCTTCCTCAACAATGATATAAGAAAGCAGAGCATGAAGTAAAGATATACGTACGTCACACATACACATGTCTCATCCTCAACACGTGATTCAGCCATGGCCCTTCCCCCTATACTATCAAGGGCAAGGTTTCCGACAAGGTAACGTACAGGAAGTTGTGGTGGCTTAGTGTAAACAAGACCAGAACATTGGCCGTGAATATTCTAAGAATATCCCTGGCGATACGCTTACAGGTCTACTGACCACATACCTAAGTCATAGCCATCAGGTCCATCCCTCTCCCCCAGAATGGACAGTCACAAAAATAGCCACAAAGTTGTGAGCTCTCTCAGCTGGGTTCAGGATAGAGAGAAGGTCGTAACTTCAATAAATACTCCTGGAAACAAGTCTCGACAGTCTTGAGTCCTGGTACGTCGCGAGATCCTGAGAGGCCGCTCTACTGTTCGCTGCTCCTATCTTAGAGATACGCCTCATTTCCCTAAGTGGTGTCACTTCAGAATTCTTTCTATTATAGTATAAGATCAAGTCACCATTGCCAGATAGTTAGAGTTAGGTTATAAGCATTAAACTTGTTAGACACTTAGGCCAATAAATATATGTTATATACGAGTATCAAGCGAGTGCGTTTATATATCTACCATCAACTAAGGTTTCAACACAAAGTAGTGCTAGTTGCTCCCATAGCGTTACAATTTACACCCAGTTTCAACAAACTTTGTCGTCTGTCATGCGGCCAAGTGGGCAGACCAATGGTACCCTAGCCAGGACAGGATAGGCAAGACCAACACAGACATCAACATCTCACCTGAGCTGACCACAGGCGGCTCTAGCGGATTTGAACAATTTGATTCCAAATCTCCAATCCTTTACTTTTGACTTCACACCTCTTCGTCAATCGAGGTTTACAGACTTCCGAGGTGCCGTCGTATTTCTTTCCGATTACTTCCTGACATCAACTCAGTTGTTTATCTGTTTGGTCCATGTTTTAATTGAACGCAGTGATTGGCTTCCAACACTAGTTACGTAGAATGCTGGATTACTATTGAGCAAAGGTAGTTTACAGTATATGAAAAATAAGAGAAGTTTCCCTTGAATAACTTAGGATATCTTACCGTCTCACTTTGTTCTCCGGAAATCCGGCGACATCACCCTCATCTCTCTTTCCTTCCGTGTCGCCAGTTTCTACCTGCAAGAAGGAAATAAGATTGAAACACACTCCTCCAAAACATGATCTTCAGTTAAATATCGCAAATAAAGGAAAGTTTTTCTTTGTAATTCAGCCTGAAATATTTATTTCATATCCTCATTTTGAAAATAGATATCTTTGTGTGTGCGTGTGTGAAAAAAATATATAATATATATAGGGTGTCATTAAAATGGCGCCCGTGAACGACAGAAACGTACAGAGAACATCGAAACAAACAACTTGTCTCAGTGACATTCTTGTCGTTGGTGTGTTGTGCCAACATTCAAAAGAGGCTGCTTGTCGCCTGTGTGCTAGTGAAGCAACATACGAGACATTTGATCGCATCTAGGCGTTTCTTCCTGTGAAACAGAGCGTTCTTGTGTTGCAAGGGACACAATCTACGAAAAATAACAAACTACCCGCCACATGACCTGTTGCAAAACGAAGCGAGGAAAGCGTTCAGTGACCCAACCGAAAGTAAACCAACAATACGAAAAACGGTGTAAAAGTATATAAAGTATTCAATTGATTTGCTTTATTTTACTTAGCTTTTGTGCCACTTTTGGCTAATTTCGAAGATGGGGATGAGTGTTGACATAGACGTAACTTGGCGGGAGCAAGGGGGGCACTCACCCCCCCCCCCAATATTTTCAGGCTTAATGAAATTTGAAGTTAGAGGTACTTTTCTCTTAACCTCCTGGAACATGAGGAGCAAAGTAATAAAGAGTAATATTTGTGATTTTGCAACTGTAACAATGCATTAGCAAATAATTCTGAATGTTATCTATTTCGGATGCAAAACTTTTTTTGAGTGTGGCCCCCCCCAAAGTTAAGTCCTAAGTTCGAATCTGCCCCCTCAAAACTAGGTCCCAAGTTACGCCCATGAGTGATGATATGATGAAATAGATGAATGGACATTAACAAACATCCGTGCATACTCCGGGATTCGAACCCGGGACCGCTGGCGTTGTAGCGCGATGTGCTAACCACTCCGCCACGGGGGCAGGTTAAATAATGTTTTCAAAAGGATATGGTGGAAATTGATTCTGAAGAGAAACAAACTAAACGTTTCTGTGGTTCGTGGCTGACATTTTATTAACACCCTGTATAATTATTGAACATTTTGATTGTCAATACTCGTAGGGAAACCTTACTTAGAAAAGTGAAATAACAAAGTAAATTTATTACCAACGCTTTGCATTTTGTGCACATTTGCGTATATTTTTTTTCTATCATTATCTGAATGAGAAGAATTTGCAATGAGACCAATATTTTCACACTGAAACTCTTAGAAAATGTATTACGATAAACTATCGATAGTCAGAATTTTTTTATATGTATGTTTCTTCTTTCATAAAGCATCAAGTGTGAATTGTCTATGCACTGTCATTCTAAGTCAAACTTATGCGTATTCATACAATTATCTACAAATTCCTTCTTGTAAATTGTCATTCAAATTAATTAATTTTGTAATTGTATCGACGTTTAAAGTAATAAAATAATAAAGCGTTACTTTTATGTCACCATGTCCTTTCAGAATGACTTTTAAGAACGTACAACTAAACTATGTTGTTATAATTTTACTGTGGTGGATGATATAAAGAAAGCGATGTCATGATAAATACAGCAAGAGATAGGGGACGACTAATGAATAGATTACTGATAAAAATATCAAAATCAAATAAAGGTGAAAATGAAATTTCTAATAGTGGACAAAAGTGTTACAAGGTTCAAACAACGTATGTTACAGTAAAATTCCCCCTGAAATTTCATAATACATACCTCTGGTCTCAGCTTCACTTCATGGGTTGTATTGCTGGAACTTTGTTTCGACTGATTTTGCGAAAATTGGAATTTCTTTGAGTATGATCTGGCCGATTTATCATGTACTTGCTTCTTCTTCTTTGATGAATCAATGTTCTTTCTTTTGGGATAATTCTTTGTTTCATTTTCTAGATGTAGAACATTCACAGTCGAAGCCCAACAGTCAATGGTTTCATCTATCCGTTTTAATTTAATTCTAGGTTGAAGCAAAATCTCTGATTCATCAAATCTATTACTATCGCTTTGTACCCAAGTGTCTTCTTCGTCATTAGGATCTTTAGCCTTGATCGATCGATTTTCTGCAGTTTCATGGCCAATGAAAAGTTCATCAGTATCTTCTGCTGTACGCAAACAACCATCATACTTGCAATCTTGCTCAGTATTGTGTACATTTTTCCGATTCGTCGTAAGGTTGCCTACAATGATATCGTCAATACTACTACGACATTTCTCCAAACGATCATCTTCAGAACATTCTCTTTTGAATGTCTTTTCAATATCAAGGTCTTCATAATTCTGAACTTTTGATGACTTGTTGAAAATCTCTGTACTGTCATTCTTTTCGAGATCTATACTCTCAGAATTATGAAAAGAATTTTCCATATTTTCTCGTTTGCCTGGAAGTTTATTTGCATTATTATTTCCTTGAATTCTATCAACATTATCATTATCTTCCATAGAATTACAACTATCTTCATAACCCCTTACTATTTGAAATGCGCTTGAAGACATTGTATTCCTGTTACCTCCTTCCCAGTCACTACTATGGTATTCATATTCCCTTTGACCATCGTCATCATTTTTACTCGCAGAATAAATTTGGTGATGATCTAGTGTTTGATGCTCCTTGAAAGGTTTGTCTATAATCTTTGTGCTATTGGTTTTCATATTCTGGCCTCCCTTGGGACACACTTCTACCTTCTCAGGTATTCGATTCTTGTCTTTATTCATGACATATTTTTGTGTGCATATACTGTCAGAAGAAACAGTGTGAGTATCCTCAGTTACATTTACTTCGATCGTAGACCTACGTAGGAAACGCAAACTTGAGCAAGAATAGCCAGGGATCTTAGCCATCTTGTCTTGAGCAGCATTCTCATCGTCTGAAACTTCTGTCACAAAATCTGTTCCGGTTTCTATTATTACATTTTTCGTTATTCGTTTGCTGATACGAATTATCTTGTTCACATTCAACGTTTCGACCATGTGTTCATGTGAAAAGTGTTCGTAATGCACCAGTTTTTCTCTTCCTGCAAGCTTTACTACTGATTGCATATTCTGATTTATACTATACGAGGCATTTCTATGTTGAACTAAATTATCATCACATTCCAGTTCTACTCCCCGTAATTCTTCATCATCTGATGATATGTAGTGATTTCCTTCCATCATGTTCCCTTTACATGGAGTCCTTGCTATATGACTTGCATGCCTAGTTTTGTCAGAGTAAACTGCTCTGGAATCATCATCAGCGTCATTTACCTGACTTCTAATCAAGTATGTGCTAGAATTAGAATCGTCTTCTATTTTATTACTAGTTGAAGGCATTGTTTTAACCATCCTGTGTAGAGAACCATTGTTCAGATCTGTTTCGTATGCAACTTTCGTCCGAGAAAAAAATCCATTATCATGATTTGTGACTCGGTTTAGGTAGTCCTTACACAACTGAGTTGCATTTTCATAATTTTCCATCCTTTCATAAGACAAATATCCATGTCTTCTAAAATTATCATTCTCATCAGATACAATTTCTCTGATATTCTCTTCATGTTTGAAGCACTTGTCTTGTACGGTAGATGTTTTGTTCTGACCTATTCTAAATTTATCATTATCATTATATTCTTCTCTTGTCAAATCTGTACTACAGAGACCTTCGGAATAATTTACAACTTGGCGTTCCTCATTGCTTATTTCATCTGCCCTTTCTGCATACTCAGTACGGATGTCATCGGAATCTTCTGCAGCTTTGATAGGCTGTAGTAGCCTACCTAACACAATGGGATTAATATACTTCTTGCTCGCATCTACATTTCTATCATCTTCGCTCAGCAAGTCTATAGTAGAACTACAAATACTCTCTCCTGCTATTGTATGTTTCTCCATACTCTGAGAGCTGACAATTGTACTAGTCGGACCAGTTCCATGCCATGCATTCTTTCGAGAAAATTGGCCATAATCGTTTTTTACTTCTCTCATCAAGGTAGTACTATCAGAAGATACACTGTAATCATCTGCTAGCTTCACCGAATCCTTCGACAAATTTCTCACATTTGACAAAAGTGAGACATGACTGTTTCCAATAAGTAGTTTCTTTTTGGGTAAATCTTCTTTCTCGTATCTTTCTACATTTCTTGGTTCGGTAGTCATTCTAGAATTCAGTGGAGGTACATATGGCTCTTTAGAGTTAAAATTGCCGTTGGTGTGTTTCTTGCAGGCGTCATTGGAATTTCTACAAACATGCATATCATAACTTGCATCCCTCATATTATATCCCTCATCATCATCTTCAGGATAGATCGGGATTTTTAGTTTACTTGGACAAGTGGCTGTTCTGATGTCGTGTGTTCTACGATACGAATCCATGCTCTTAATTGCACGAGGGTTGCTATCTGGTTCGCTGTAGAGCAACCTATGTTTAGGTCTTAACAGTCTTCTTTCATCTGAATGTTGGCCCATTGCTTGACGTACGACGAGCTTTTGCTCAAAATATGATGAACTCACACCACTCACATTTTTGGAGGTATTTCTGGCACCTGAATGCATGTTAGTGTTTGCTTGACGTGTTTCTTTTATCTGTGAATAGCTTTCCCTTCTGTCCATGTTCTCTAAGTCAGGAAATTATGTCGCTGTCTCCTTAACTATTGTAAATTTTGAAGTCTACGAATTGCATTTATCCTTGTATTTCCACTTGCCACGTCATCACCTTTGGAATCTGTTTTCCAGTGATATCTTCGTCTCACCAGAAAACTTGATTCTGGAAAAAAACAAAAAAAAAAACAAATATCAATATCAGAGGTACATTATTTCTAGGCTGTTTGGGCACTTAAATCAAAAAATGCAATTTTACAGCACACAGTTATTTTATGTTTATTCTTATGATACAGGGTTGGCATGTTTAAAACAAAAGTGTTTTAATCAACTTGTTTTAAACGTTTAAAACACATGGCTTTGTTTTGTTCACAAAGGTTTAAAATGTTTAAAACAAGTGTTTTAAACATGCTTTTTTTCAGACTTGTTTAAAACACATTTTGATACTTGATTTTTGTTAGTTTCTGTTTATTTGCGTGTTTTGTAACTCATTCAATGCGTGTCATTCTGTTTACTGTGCATAGAAATCTGTTCAGTGACTGAAAATGTATATTGAATTAACAAATAAACATAACGTGATGAATACCTGTGGGTCACGTTTAAAACACCTGGCTATGTTTATTTGTAGGTGTTTAAAATATTTTTAAAATTGAATACTACATGGATTAAACTGTTTTGTCCATCACAGAACAATCTGCAAAATGTGTACATTGTTGTAAATGTCAATATTTAGTTACATTCACGATAATGTCATATATATAAAATAAAAAAAAACAGAGTAGCTATCACGTGGACTCACTGGGACCTGGCAACTGTGGATTAGTTGAAGCTTTTCTAACAGTCTACATGCGAGATTTAAGACTAACATAAATGTGTATTTTAAGAAGTTAGTCAAGTTTTACTTTATAATAGGAACATAGTCCATCCTTGGATGATTTTAACAGATTCCTTATTATTGATTGATTGATTGATTTGGTGTTTTAAGTCCACTTTATGCACAGTAAGGCTAATCGGGACTTGACCTACAGTTTAAAGTGGGATCCTAACCACTATGTGCCTCCACCGGGTCTCGAATCCGTGACCCCTTGATTACAAGGCGACGAAGATTCCTTATTAATCATTATTATTAGAAAATAAGCCTTCTTGGCATTATGTTTTAAACGTTTTATTTGTTTAAAATATATTTTTTTCGGTTCTTGTTTAAAACACTGTTTAAAACATTTAAAACATGTTTAAAACAAAAAAAAACTGTTTGTTTTGTTTATTTTAAAAAACACAAATTTTGCCAACCCTGTTATGATATCAAACATTTCAGATACTTATGGTATTCATGTTGAATCATCACTCTTTAGAATCTTTACATATGCCCAATGTAAGATTATGCCTATACTTCAATTGATTCAATGAAAGCAACAGGAAATCGTAATTTGTGACTTTAGTGCCTTTTCCAGAACACTCTAGATTTTAAATTTAAAATTACCAGCATGACAACAATTCCCTACAGTTTCCTTAAGACTCGTCTGGACCTTTGGAGCCGTAAGGGCGATTTTTTTCATATTTTCCTCTTCATTCAAAAAACCGCTGTGATATTCCAAAATATGAAAAATTACACACTCTTAGAATTTCTTCTAGAGCATTGACAAGAATTTTCCTATAGTTTGCTTTCACTGTTATCTAGATATCGTATAAAAATCCTAGGGTTCTTATTGGGGATCGAACTTCAGGCTATGTGAGAGCCTGGTGCTAGAGGTATTGGCTGCGAGAGGTACACTTATAGGTTGGGGTAACACCCCGGAGAAAGAACGTTAACACGTAAAATAAGCAAACGGGAAATAAGGAGAACACTTTAAACATTAGATTTTAACACTTGAATGGTTGACTGGTCTGGCAGGGTTATGAGATGTAAGAAAGGAGGTAAAGGAACGTTCGTCTACCTCTGGTTTCCTGTAAAGTTGACGGTCTTGTTGATTTCGTTCTTTTAAGTTCTTTCGGTATCGCAACTCCCGTGGTAACTTTTACGTA
This sequence comes from Lepisma saccharinum, assembly GCF_977018435.1. Classification (NCBI taxonomy): domain Eukaryota; kingdom Metazoa; phylum Arthropoda; class Insecta; order Zygentoma; family Lepismatidae; genus Lepisma; species Lepisma saccharinum. The sequence continues at coordinate 39,034,358 of NC_139246.1, forward strand.
ACAATTGATAAATCGGAGGCAACGTCTGTTTACGCGATAAATTTCTGAGTACAACTGGGCTGAGAAATGTACTCTCGAACTATTTAAGGAGGATTCAAAATTCTGATCGTTAAAGCTGTTATCGAGTTCCGTTTTGTTGTTAACTGCCTTTTCTTGCCAAAGGCTAACGTTGCGTTATTTCAACGCTTCCTGTGTATTTCTGTTAGAATCCCGTGTCAGCGGAGATTTCAGATCCACTGAAGGTGTAATTTGCTTTTAAGAAGCTACCCCCAGCTCTTCAACGGGACCCCTTTGGTGGAGTGATTAGACTATCGAGTTATGAAGCCAGGGGTCCAGGGTTCGAGTCACGCCTTCGGCATGATACGATATTATCAATAATTTAATAGATTTACGTAATCGCGAAAATGTTGAGAATATCTAGATAACAGGAAAGCAAACTACACGAAAATGCTCTAGAAGTAATTCTCAGCGTATGTAATTTTACATATCTTGGAATATCACAGCGGTTTTTCGAATGAAGGGATAATTTTTTTAAAAAAAATCGTCCTTACGGCTGCCAAAGGTCTAGGCAAGCCTTAATGTTGTAGGCCAAATAATATTGATAAAAGTAGTTTTGGAGCCACATTATGCCAATCGGAACTGACTCTGGCATTTAAATGGATTCTGGACCACTATATCCCTACTGAGAATCAAACCTAAAGAGTTTTAATTATATATGAAAGCAATATCGTAATATCAATATCCAAATTAAGTGCATTTGTTGGTTTTGATTTGGAGAACTTTTGCTATCTCTTTTACGTAAAGTTCTAACGCGATTTTTATATACTTTACATGAATGGGTGTGAATGTAATATGGTAGAAAGGTGTTAATGGAAATCCCTCATTAATCTTCGCGAAACATCTCTCCATTGGCGTAGTAACGCACGGGCTTGCCGGGGTCAGGGCCCCTCTCGAGATTTTGCAAAAATTCAACTGATTCGACATGTCTTCGTACCCCTTGATGATTATTACATATTTATTACCCCTAGATATATTGATGACATATTTATTTATTACAACATATGTGTGTATTTATTTGGAACTTTACATTTACATTTGCCCCGTGAGTTGTTCGTGTATACACTTGTTGCCTTGTTTCATGCGTTCAGGATAAAAATCCGTATTTCGAGTTTTCTAAGCGTCCAAACAAGATAACAAACAGGAAAAAGTTATTAAGAAAAGTTTTTTGCCTTAATGATGTCTACACGTTGTGAAAGTTTGTTTGGTAATATGATGTAAATGTTGCTCATATTAAATATTTCGTCTCAAAGTGCACACTGCTTCAAATTCCACTTTATACTGCAGATCCAGTCCAGATTAGCACATCTGAACATAAAGTGAATCTAGAATAAATTTCTAACAAGATTTCGCGTCGAGACCAATACAAGTACAAGCACAAAATGAACGGAAATGACTTCTTAGCATATACTCTATCCCCGGAATATGTGGAGCAAGGGCGCGCATGACGGCAGAGAAAGGGGGGATCGAATGGGCAGAGCGAAGCTGTACACACTGCTAAGAAGGCTGGTAACTTCAGTCGCTCCCCCTCCACGCAATCCCACTCCCCCTCACACGTTCATGGGTGGAGAGAATTGTTTTCGTTTGCTTGCTCCAGATATTGCAGGGACAGGGTATCGGAAACCAGCAGGGACGGCGCTACAGGGGGAAAGGGGGGCTGAAGCCCCCAAAACAGGTCTCAGCCCCCCCCCTGTAGCCCCTCCCTAGATTTTTGTAGTACGGTAAAAGCATTTCGACAGAAAACTTAAAAAGTACTCGTTGAAGTTTTCATTTTAAAACTTCCGCTGGGGCAAGTACAAGTGCATTTTGTAGTTCGGTTAGATTGCAAGGTTACGTTATTATAATGTGTTCTAAAATGAAGGAGGGGGTCAGCTGCAAACAGGGGCGTAACTAGGCTGGGGCAGCCGTGGCGTGCACCGGGGTCCCCGAGGTAATAGGACCCCGAAATGCCGGAAGATAGTTATGGATATTTCTGACTTATGTTTTGGTTAGACTGGCCTACTGTACCAGATTATAGTGGCGTCTGAGGCCCAAGGCCGGGAAATCGGTGTATGCAGACAAAAGAACCATAGAAATTTCACCTCAAGGCCCTAGCCGTACGCAGGTTTTTTTCGTTTTTTTTTCGAAGGCGGCTGTAATTGTAAAGGTGGATATTAAGCTGCGTTGTAGAGATGGTGGAATACACTATGAAATATTCCATAATTACAACCTTGAACCTTCGTATAAAAGTTGTTCAAAGACAAAAGTTTTAATCGGAGGTAATTTTACCTAGGTAATAGGGGTTACATTTAGCACTTGGGTTTTTCCAAAGATCTTTACTGCTTTATTTTGACAATTTCAATTTTCTCCAAATTTCGGGAGGGATGCTCAAAAGTGTATCAAGCTTATAACGTACATTGGGTTATATTTGGTTCTTAAAGATGCTGTAGAAGGTTACCGGAAAATAGTCCTGTGTTTTAAATAGTACAAAATATATATATATTATTTTGGTTAAGAGTATTGTGCGATGGCAAGAGTTAAAACTTGAACAAGAAGAAATAATCCGAACCCAATTCTCAAAACGTTTAATCCAACACGAGGGCAGGAAGATAGGAAGCTGTGTATGTTCTTAAAGAGAGTTTTGTGATGTGAAATTTTTCTCTTATTATAGTAACAAGTAGGAAGCTAAATGAAAGAAATGAAGCGATTAGCGTCAAGGAGAAAATTGAATCTTTCAGTTTCATTTTATTATTGGCTGTTCAACGTAAAGTCTTGGAGCAGATAAATATTACTTCTAAATCATTACAAGTAGATTTTGTTAATATTATGGCTGGATATGATCTGCTAGGGAACGTTCTCTTAGACATGGGGATCATTAGATCACTTGTAGAAATGATGAAAATATGTGTCAAACGGGCGATTTCAAGTGATTTCTGTGACAAAATAATCAAAAAGATAAAGAAGCACTTTGATTTGATGAACTCTGTCAGGACCAGGCACGTATCCAAGGGGAGGCTTAGGGGGCTCGAGCCCCCCCGAAAGTGTTCGGTTTAAATAAAATAAAATGAGATTTTTTGTTTCTTGTGGTGTCAAATAAAATAATGTGACGTTAATTTAAGGAGAGAAATAATTATCGAGGCAAGACGGAGAATATTCTATAATCCTGTTATTGGTAACAGCTCGTATCCAAGTTGGGAATCAGGGGGCTCAAGCCCCCCTTCAGAAAATTTTCAGTTTACCCTAGATAAAATTAGGTTTCTGGCTTCTTGAATAACATGATGATAATTTGAGAGAGATAATTATCTCGGCAAAACGGAGAATGTTCTATAACCCTGTTATTGTTAATGGCACGTATCCAAGGTGGGGATCAGGGGTTCGAGCCCTCCCACCTTTAGGAAATTGTTTTGTTTACACTAGATAAAATTACGTAGGTTCTTGGCTTCTTGGATAATGTGATAATAATTTGAGATATATAATTATCGACCCTGTTATTGTTAATAGTGCGTATCCAAGGTGGGCATCAAGTGTCTCGAGCCTCCTCCCCCAGGAAATTTTTCAGTTTACACGAGATAAATTTAGGTTTTAGTCTTTTCCAATAATGTGACGATAATATAAGGAGATAAATAATTATCGATGCAAGACGGAGAATGTTCTATAATCCTGTTATTGTTTATAACGCGTATCTAAGGTGGGGATCGTAACTCGTGCCCCCCCCCCCCCCCACCTGGAAATTTTTCAGTTTACACTAGATAAAATTAGGTTTAGTCTTCTTGAATAATGTGACGATAATTTTAGGAGAAATAGCTACTTATCAAGGCAAGACGGAGAATGTTCTATAACCCTGTTGTTGATAATATTGCACGTAAACTTTTCTTACGCTTTCCGTGTCAGCATTTGGAAGGTGCACAACAAAGGAAGGTAGCGCCACAGGTAGGGCGATTCGGATTCATTATAATTTTTTAATCTCGAAAGCGCGAGAGGGAACGTTCTTGAATAAGAGAAGGAGTCGAACTACTGGCAATATTTACGAATCGTTTTATCTGCGGAACATTCTAGAATATAATGAGGATATTAATACGCGGCTTCAATTACTAACCATTGTTATAACTGTATCTTTAGTCAAAATGAAAATAAATGTCTGATGAAAGGAGCGTGTGTTCTCCTGAAACGTCACAAACAAAAACTGTTTTCTTATGCTTGTAATAACCGTAAACTACAGGGAAATAATTCAATTTCCCGGTTGATCTGTACAACAGAATAGGTAGAGACTTCAGAGGTAAGTGTGACAATTCATACAGTCGATTAGTGATCAGTCAGTGTCCATTGGTTGCTTTATAAGATCCAGTGATTCGAAAATAAAATGGACTAAATACCGTAAAGTAACGAAGTCTACTACTAGTTCCAGTAGTTGTATTGGTACTATAACCAGCTCAGGAAAGGAAGAGCCCCCCCCAAGCAGGTTTGGCTATACTTAAAACAAGCTCAACATGAGCATATGAGCTTTTTGCTCAAGTGTGGAACCCCCTCTAATCCAAGATTTTTGTAAAAATGCCCTCAGGAATTTTTCGGAAAGGAAGAGCCCCCTCAGATTGTTTTGCTTATACTTACAAAAGTTGCATCAGCCAAATTTTTGTTCATAAACTTGTCAAAAATTGATATTTTTTGGCCACACCAGAAATTAAGCCAAAAAGCTATATACACACACACACCCATCCATATACACACATATTTACTTCCAATTTAAGTTTAATTGGACCCCAGGTTCAATCTAATATTAAAACAATGCAATATGCAGAGACCCTCTAGAATTGCTCCGTGACCCTCTCATTTCTTACATCATAAACAAATGATTTTTCTCCTATGAGAATAACACTACATATGGTGTCATCAGGTAAAGCCTCATGGAATTCACAGATAATTTTAATATTTGTTCTGTCATTCACCACAACTTGTTTTCTTCTTGAAGTGTTGATTACAAACATGGGTCTCTGTGCTTTGAATTCATCTGGTGTGTAATACATATCAGTATTGCCTGTGGTGACCCTCTTGAAAGCCGAAAAGGCCTCATATAATTTGAGGAAATCATTCTTGGACATGTCTAAATTGTAATTTTCTCTAGGAAAGACCTCATTTCTGCCATTTTTAAGATATATGTTCTTGATGTTGCAGCTATCAAATTTACTTGAATTTTTTTCCTGATTGTTGTGTCTTCCAGTCTGAAACAATACCACTACAAAATCAGGCATGTCATATTGAATACTGGAGAATGAATTTGTGGCATCAAACTCATAATATGTACCAGTTGCGGGCTTCTGTACACATTGATATGTATAAAATTGTAGAGGAACCTGTGGATTTTTTATTATATCTGCTTTGTATTTAAGAGCACAACTGGCTTCATACTCAACAACAGGGATTCTTAACTCCATAGTCTGAATAATGCATTTGCCTGCATCTGGTAGGGTATTAGGCAGAGCTTCCCCTGTAGAGTTTATTGCACTGTACCTCATCAAAGCATTGTTATCATTTGCAGCTCTTCTAAATGTAATTCTTAAACCACCCTTCCACATAATTTCTTTATAATCTGAGAAGAATCCTGGCAACAGGCGCATAGGGAACAGTACAGTGTGGTTTTTAGATAATATCTTATCACCAGCCTCAAATCCCCCGATTTTGTAATATGAAGCCTCGGTTTTGGATAATTTTAATGTGGCCAAAGCTGTGGAGGTAATGCCGGGATAATCCACTCTGTTTATAACAACACCATGTTTTCTGATCTCAATTTCAGAGAATAGATGAGGCACAAAATTATCTACAAGTCTTATATTAGAATTTGCCGGATAATCTGTTCCATCGAGCTTTACAACATCAAATTTGATGTATAGATCTGCTCTGTGGGGGTGTATAAATCCATCCCCTACATCAAGATCAACCTCAATTTCTGTGTTGGGTTGATTTAAATTTGCAAATGTCCTCCTGTTTGGGGGGAATGATTGTAGCTCATAACTCTCAATATTTTCCATTTTCTTCTTGTATGTATTTTTATTTAAATGTTAATCTCTATGATAGCAGTTGTTGTGGCTCCAGCAAAATCAACTAATTCTTCTTTTTCATTAGTGACCATCAATTCAATGTAATCTATTCTATTATGGCACACAGGAAAATATAATGTTGGGGATGGATTGTAGATCATAGGCTCCATAAATTCAGAATTAGGTTTGAATGTTGCAATGATGCCTGTTTGTTTGTGAGTGCCTATGCCATTTGATTTGGTGATCATACCCTCTGCCACATTACAGTGAATATTCAGAGTCTCTATGGCTAAGAATTTAGGTATATTAATAGCAGTGTGTTTGATGCCTGGTTCAAGTTTTGTGTTGTTCTCAAATCCTAACAGCTCTCCTATAGTGTCCAGATCCACTGTTTCTGTAGCAGATACAATTTCTACTCTGTGAGTGACAGAATTTTGACTTAACACAATACCTCTGGGTAATTGAGCATTTAGAGTAGATAGATTATATTGCCCTGGAGTGATGACAATTTTTTCATCCCCAACTGCAATTGTATTGTTGTGGTGTGTAATATTAGGGATTAGGTACATGCCATAAAATGCTCTGAGAGCTATTGTTTTGGGATACACTATGTCATCATGCAATTTGAGTTTCAATATTGAATTTTGGCTGGTGAGATGGAATACCCCCATGATGTTTTAAATACCACAAGGCTTTTTGAAAATTTTCAATTGATGGTTTATTTATTTGAGACATATATCTAAGAACATATAAACACAAATGTCCGCAATTAACATCTTTGAAGTTTTGAACACGGGCATTATTGTAATAAAGATTAGCTGAATTTAGATATTTTATTAAATTTTCAGGTGGAACACCTCCAAATGAATCAAAAACAAATGCCTCATTTTTTAAATATTTAAGATAACAGATCCAGTGAGTGCCCTGATTTTTGAACATATCCAAATTAACAATGCCACACTCTTTGTTGAGTGGTTGTTCTGGTAAAGAATCAGACATGTACACACCTCTAAAATGTTTGATGCCCAGTGGCTTGATTAAAGCTTCAATATCTTGGTTTGTAAGCGGCTCTTGTTTTTTTTAAACTTATTCATGGCTCTCTTAACACCTTTGCCTTGTTTCTCCATGGCCAGGTTATGGCGCCTCTGCTCATCTAATTCTGCCCTATTCTTCTTGGCATCTATTACTGTTTTTGCTATGGCAGCTGATCCCCCGGCCAAGCTCCCCACAGCCCCGAGAGCAGCTAAGATGGCAGGGATGGTAAATATGAATCCCCCCACATGTGATTTTTTTCTAGATTGTTGTAATTTTTTTAATTGGGGGGTACTAAGCAACAATTTCATACCATGCCCCTTTGCAATACAAGAATTTTTTTTCTTGCGCTGCTTTTTGGTCAAAAGACTGTCAATAGTTTTAAGAGATTTGAGACCTGTATAAGGTATTTGATACATAACACCCTTGGCCTTCATTGTAGGTTTATTATATACATATTCACAGCCCCCACCCCAGTTTTTGTTTGGTGCTCATAGCTATGGTGGTTCCCAATGCTGCTATTTTTTCACTCAAAGAAGCATCTTTGCTTACAAATCTGCCAAATGCAGCCTCTTCTAATTTCTTATCTGCAACATGTCTCTTGTCAAGATCAGAATGTGTGTTGTATGCAATATCATGGTCTCTACAAGCAGCATCTAGGGGATTAACACCAGGGTCCCCTCTGTTTAATCTATGGTCTAGTTTTGTGCCTGGACCACAATATTGATAGCCTGGAATGTGTAGTTCAAATGGCAGCTTGTTTATAATGTCATTAACAAGGCCCCGACCCTCAGAAATATTCCAAAATTTAGGTGGTAGAGTATTAATAATTTTTATAAGATATCCAATCCCCTTAGTGTCATTCACTATAAAATTAGACAATTTTGTGCTTATCATGTCCATAATTCCAACCTTTTCATTGTAAAAATTGTGGTTCCCAGCATTTTCCTCCCCAGCTATCACCAATAACCTATCTACAAGTTTCCTGACATCATCAACCCACACAAATTCTTTAGGCAGGGTGTTGTATTGTTTGATTCCACTGCCAGTCTTGATTTGTGACCATATGGGCTTGATTAAATTGTTGTATTTTGCCCCACTGCTCGACTTGACTCTTTTTTGTGTGGGATCATTGTTCTGGTATAGAGCATCTGATTTTATTAATATTTCTTTGTAATCCTCATAATCTTGATCTGTATAGCTGCCAGGCCTTTTCCTAGTCATCAGTTCCCACAATCCAGGTGTTCCGGAGTACTTAACAAAAGCACCTTTTTCTCCAAGTCGAGATTCTGAATATACAATTATATCATCTCCCATAAATGTTACTCTGAAATTGCCAATTCTATGTATGATGCTGCCATCAAGCTCTGTGTCAGCATATAAGCCAAAAACCTCATCTTTATTGTCTTTAGGTGTGGTTAAATATTTTTGAGCAAGAAGACCCAATTCAATAGGATCCTGACTAGCCTCAATTCTTCTAGGAGCAATAGGACTAGGTGTATGAATACTTGAAAGTGGAGTGAATGGATAATCTAATATGTTCCTAGCAGCTACAGGTACAAGCTCTGTGAGCAAATTTTGATTTTGCTCTGTAACAGTTTTGATATTTTTACCTAAATTATTAATAGCATCAATTACAGGCTGTTCTGTTTGTTTGTGTTTTTCATAAATTCCACGGTTCTCTGATTTCCATCCCTTAAATCTTTTTACAAGATAATCTCTTAACTTAAGATCATCAATAATTGCCTTTTTCATGGTTATTTATTTATGTTTCAATATCTAGAAAATTGTTGATTTTATTTCTGTATTTGCCAGTATTAGGTGTTCTTGTCATATCAATTGTGACAAACCCATAACTGTCCTGGTTCCAGCACTTGCTGCAAAACTTGGAAAAATCATTGTAGCTCAGGTCCCCACCTACATATTCATCATGTATGTGTTTGAGGTTGGTATGGTCTTGATGAAACACACATATAAAATTGCTATTGTCTCGGATCAGCTGCTTGGGTATTTTTGAAAAAGTCTGTGCCAGGTAGAAGCAATCAATGTTTTTGTGCCGGCCCTGTGTAAAGAAATTTCTAACCTTGTTTTGATTATCCAGTATAATGTCATCAAACACAACAACAGAATTATCGAGACATTCATCAAGTGGCTTAACATCTGGTTCAAAAGTGGCAATATCCAATCCATCATATAGCTTCATCAGCTGCTGATATTTTAATTGTTCCAAGCTCTTAGAAAAGACATACAAGTGCCTGTTTTTCCAGTCTAACCAGTTGGGTGCCAATAAAAAATTATCAACCATTAGTGTAGTTTTACCACAAGCAGATGGCCCCACAATAAGACACCTAATATTATCAGGCAGCAAGTTGCCATTTCTCTTATTCTGTTGTTCAGGTTCTGGCAGCCTTTTTATAACATCCCAGGTGCTCATATTATTATTTTGTTTGCATCGATCCAGCTGTGTTCTGGAAGTCCCAGCCATTTGACAAGTAACTTGTTGCCTTTTCTGCGGATGATTTTTTCTATGAGATATGTGTCAGGCTGTTTAGTTTTGCTGAGCTCTTGTTCATAGAACCGGCCTTTGAGAATTTCTCCTCGGTGATCCTTTATTATATATGTATTAAGGGTCCCGGGTTTAACTTGAACCACTGTAAATAATTCACTGCTCCAGTTTCTTGTAAAGCCTCTCTTGAATAAGTGCTTATATTTGCTTATTCTTACTTGATCCCCCACCCTGTATTTGGCCTTTCTTGTTGTTGGCTGATATTTAGGATAATAAACAGTGCTGATCAATTTTTGTTCATCAGATGAAGTTACTTCAGAGGGTTTCATGTTGACTGTGGAATGGACCGAGTTGTTATATTTATGTAAAAGTTCTGGAAGAATATTAACCCATTTATAATTACCCTGCAGTGTAAATTGTTTATACATAAGATTTTTTAAGGTTCTGTTGAATCTCTCTACAATTGAGGCCTTGAGATCACTGTAACTCGAATAATGTTTTATTGCCTGGCTTTTAATAAATTGTTGAAACACTGAATTATAAAATTCTTTGCCATTATCTGTTTGCAAATAGCGCGGGGATCTTCCACTCTGATTGATAATTGTTCTAAAAGCTTCTGTAACACATGCCCCAGTCTTGGATTTGAGTGGCACAGCCCAGGCAAATTTTGAAAATGTGTCTATTACAGTGAGTAGATACTTGTAGCCCTTGTTGATTTTGTCTAAGTTTTTCAACTGCCCACTTGCCATTTCAATCAAGTCGCTTTGCCATAAATCATCTATGCCCTTTGTGACTACTGGGAGTCTCTTAAAATTATGTCTGGCCTGTCTGTGTAATTCATCAACAATAATTTTTCTAGACATAATATGTAAACAAGAATATTGCAACTATGGGGTGTTCAGCAGCTGATACTGCAGGATTTTCTAAATATAATTTGTCTCCAATTTGTATTTTAAATTCCAGAGTGCCATCATCTTCAGTATAGGCTGTTTCCAATGTATTGGGATCTGTAAAATCCTCCAATTCTACACTGGTGATTTTCACTTTGTTATCAGCATTTGTTATTGATAAGGTGGGGTAGTGGTGTGCCTGTGGTTGAAGCCAATATTTGATCTTGATTGGTCTCAATGTGCCCCCAACAAAAAACTGGTAATAAAATTGTGCAGGGGACAGCATATATATTTTGCCACCTGGTGTAAATGGAGAATCATATTCTTTGTTGGGGATGCTGTACAATTCAAGAATTACTGTATGTTTGGGATTTTCAATTATGCCTGTTATTTCCTTTTCTGCTGTGAGCAATCTGCTTGTTACAGATTCAAGATGCTCATTGATGGTCCTAACAACATCATCATGGCCTGGCTTTATTTTTATGTCCACAGCAAGTCTCTTGTATTGTTGCACAATATCTTGAAGCTGGGTGGCAAAAACAGACAGAGCATTTGCTTGATTGGATTCCATGGTCCCTAGCTGTTGCTTGATATTAGCTACAATTTGTTGCAAATTTTCAACAACTGCCAATTTTGAATTTTGAGCTGTAAGATCATGGACCTGTCTTCTGATATCCTCAAATAGGGCATGCAATTCATTAATATGTTGATTGGTTGGTAGAGTGGCCACTGTCTGAGTGAGATGTTTGATCTCTGCTTGGATATTCTTGATATCTTCTGATTTCAATATCCTATTCACTGCTCTCTTAATATTTTTAAGTTCCTGTGATGTAGGAAGATTTGATACTGTATTTTGCAAAAATTCAAGTGCCAATTTCACATTGTTTAATTCAGAAGCATCAGCCACATTTTGCATAGCATTTTGGAGCAGGGCTATATCTGCCTGAGTGGGTGTGGATTGTTGTAAAATTTCAAGTTTTGTTTGGATATCATCTATCAAGTGATGAAAATGAGACAGTTCAGATTCAGTATTGAGGTTTTCAAGCTTTGTGATTTGTTGCTGGACACTGATGAGTGTGTCTACAATCCCAGGCAATCTGGATTCTAGTACATTTGCCAAATCACTTTGCACTGCTGCTATTGTACCTTCAAGATGGGTTATGGAACTTTGAATTTTTCCAAAATCTTCATATGTTTCAAGTTGCAGCTTAATATTTGCAACACTCCGAGTTATTGCATTCAAAGCATCAGAAGATGGAAAATTGTTCATAAAATTTTCAAGTGTCTCAATTTTTTCTTTAACCTCGGCTATGGCATTGTTCAGAGGGTCCAGATTAGGTATTTCGAGTGACTGAATCTGTTCCTTTAGAGTAGAAATCACTAGATCAAAATCTTCTTGTGATTTTATGCTTTTGACAATTGTTTGGAGCTGTGTCTGGACATTATTTATTTGCTCTTCCAATTGTTGTTTCAATTGCTCAGAGTTGTTAGCCTGGGTCTTAAATTTGGCTTGAAGAGCTGCTACAGCCTCTTCCAAACTTTGAAAATTATCTAATGTGGCCAGGTCAGTATATTTCTGAAGCAGCAATTTAAGTTCAGAATCAATTTTAAGAAGAGGGTCCATGCATTGTGATTGCAAATTTGTAATTTCTAATTGAAGACTGGCATTGAGTGTGGTTTGTAAAGCTTGTAAATCACTTCTTAATTTCTTGACTCTGACATCAAGCATCAGAATCTCATCACTGTGATCTTCATGTCTTGTATGGCCAAAAATATCATTAGGCATTTTTGATTTAGTAGTTATTTATTATAGAGTATCTGATTCTTAATTCTATAAAAAAGGGTATAAGCTTATCATAGGATCCAGGGACTTCAATATATAAGCAGTCACCAGCAGAAACAGTATAAACAGTGCCAGAAATCATGTTTGAGTGCTTAATTCTGTAAATATTTCTCCCTACTGAAATCTTGACATCACCCTCAGGAGTTGTAATAAATTGCAATTGCCCACCTACAGGTAATTGGTAATGATTTAAATTATTGTTAACTATGTACAATATTTTGCCTGTTTCATCATCAATATCTGTAAATATGCTGTTCAGATGAATAATTAACAAGCCACTCAGTTTAGACAGTATATCAGAAGAGGCTTGTGGTGTTGGCAGGTCCATAATAGCCTGTTTTTTGAACCCAAATAAGTTCATAGGCATGTTTATTTATTTCAAATCATGCTCTGTCATTGGGCATTGATTGCCATTTTTCAAATCACAATGACCCCATGGTAAAGTATGTATGCCACATGATAAAATGCATCTCTTATCATCATGTGGGTCCAGAGCCACTTTTCTTACAACATTTGAAGTCAATAAGTGATCTTCACTCTGAATTCTGGATTCTGATGTTCTGATTAAACTCTGGGATTTGAGTCAATTTTCATAATCTTCAAATTGGAGCTCTTTTTCAACAGTCACTCTGCCAATACCCTTGGCTTTTTTGACAACAGCACTACATGTTTTAAAACTATACATCTTGGCACTTAACCCAGCAAATTTCACAATAACATCACCAAGTGTCTCATCTTTTAACTTGCCGGGCACCTTTTTGTTGTGGGGTTGAATATTCAAATAGCCTGGCAATTCACTGGTATCAAAATATTTAAACAATTCAGGCTGGGCCATATCTTGATAAACATCTTCTGTTTGAATATCAAGAACAAAACTATCCGTGTCCATGTATATCAGTTTTACTCTATCACCATAAAAAGGTTTGAACACATCATAATACAATATTACCATATGTAATTTGGACAATTCCAATATTGCAGCCCCTACATAAATAGGTTTATCAAACTTAATCTTTGTTTTTTTCATGTTGAAAAGTGCCATATTTTCATCATAAATTCTTCTGTAATTGAAATTAGGCTTTGCAACCAATTTTTTGCTCAGACTGGGGTCAGTAATTATTTTAACATCGGTATGTTTTCTGACATTTTCAATTGTTTTGCCATATACAGAATTAACCATCAATTTAAACAAGCCCTTATCAAATTGGCTCTTTGCAGATGTTCGAAGCTCCGTGTTTGTATCAATGTATGGTTTCAACCATTCTGAGTGCCTGAACCTCAAAACTTTTCCAACTTTGGTCACTTGGACACCATGTTTCATCAGGAACTGGAGGTTCTTGTAATATATGACATAGCCCTGTTTTGACTCCAGTGTCATCATGAGCTTCTTCTGTTTAGAGCCAGGTGAGCACTGAACCTCAGGAATTGGGGGCAAATCAGAAAATTTCTTATGTAAATGATCTGGAATTATCAGATCAACCTCTAAGAAGAGGCCATTTTCACGGTCATCAAAGTTCTGAAAATCCTCAATATTGAAATCTTCAACCCATTCAAGCCCTGCATATGGCAGTTTTTGCATCATGGCATGACCATAGAGGCTGTTGGCATCTACATACTGTATATAATTTGATGGCAATGCTGGATTATAATCAGGCATATATTTGTTATTAGCTCTAGCATATCTCTGAGAACATTGCACCATGCCTCCTCTTATACCTTGCTCCATAAACAGATACTTATTTTGATCCTGGATCAGATCCAATTGCTTTTTAGTATTTAAAAACATTGCGGCCCATGCTAGGCCTGGGGCACTGTAAAAATACACTGGATCCAGTTTATAATTTTGCATAGAAGATTTTCTGAATGCCTGCATTATATCAGCTAAGAGGGTCACATCAAGTTTCAAATATGCCATGTGATAATCACCAAATGTCTTGCATTTTAAATTGTTCCACATCAATTGGGCATGGTGATAATCATCATCAGTGATTCCAGATCCTCTGATTTTGCTGTAAAACTCTTCTTGTGGTGGCAGGGAACACTCATCAAATTTAGAAAAATCTGTAACATAATCATATGGATATACACCCTTCCGCCTAATTAATTTCAGGTCCTGATTTGGAAACAATGCACGTGTGATTTTGAATTGACCATCAGATAATTGAGTGGCCAGTGTATCCAGGCTAGCAGATAAAAATCTGTAAGAATCAAGAAATCTTATGTGAATAGGAACACCATTAACTTTAATTGTTTTGCTAATAGATATATATTTTTCATCATTTTCAGCTAAAATATTTAAATTCTGCTTCTCAAACCCCTCATATCTGATCAGATGATGAAAATCATAATTGGATGCTCCATGACAAAATATGGGGACAAATCTTGGTCTCTTGATCTTAATATTACAGCTATTACACAGGGCCATTTTGAATTTACCATCTGTATGAGAATGGTGTTTCACCTTGATATTTGTATCTGAAAATTCAGAATCACATACCGGGCATTTTTCTGCATTGTTGAAATCTTCAATCTGATCCTCTGTTCAAGGCAACATGGGCCTTGATTTTAATAAAATTTTAGATGCTATGTCACGGCACTCATTTTCTATTCTATGTGCAAATATTTTGATGGCATCTGGTCCCAAGTATGAATATTCTTTAGTAACAACACCATCCTGTACAACCACATAACAAAAACTGGAAGGTTCATGTAGCTGGTATGGTGTAATTGAAGATTCTTCAGGATCTGGATTGCAGGATGCAAGAGATTTGAGATTTGATTCAGAATCCCAGACAATATATGCTGGGTGTTCCAACAAGGCTTCAAACTTTTTGAATTTGCAATTCTCACTTGGCATTGGCATCACCATATGAACAGGTTTATGATTGCCACAATATTTCAGATGCTCAATTAACTTGTTTTTTGCAATTTCTGCATTCACTTCCCGAACCCCATTTACCATTTTCCTGCCATCAAATACACATAAACATCTTCTGCACAACTTGAATATTGTATTGGATTTGTCTAGTTGTGTTCTCACTAAAGCTTCAAGATTATGTATCAGAGTGTAATGATATGTGCCATCCCCTTCAATTAAGAGCAAATCAATTGGAATAGCAGATTCATCATCAATTGTACTGATTCTGAGAGGTTCTATCGGGCAATTGCCAGTGGAACAAATAAATACATTAATAGATAATTGTTTGCCATTCATATCCCTGGCCCTTTTTTCAAATTTATCAATATTCTGAACAGACATTGGATATTCTAAACCCTCCATTGCCTCATCGAAATTGTGTTCATATTGTTTATAATAACTTATTCTCTGAGGATTCCTTGAAACTGGGTACAAAGCAGCTAAAATACACCACAAAAAGCATTTCTCATCATTATTTTCAATATTAACCACGGCTGTTTTGTTTTTAATATTGGCAGGTAAAGGCAGATATGTAGATCCTTGTAATGGGCTGAATTCAGAAATATTAACATAGAGCCTGTGTGAAGAGCCGCATAGGCTCCATCCAGACTCTTTTGCCGCAAATTCAGAGTGTTTAATATTCAATTGATCCATCAAACTGCTTATTATTCTGTCTGAATTTGCATTTGAATATACCGGTACAGTTTCTGTTATGTGGGGCTGTGTAAATTTTGTGCCGTTTGGTTTCTTATATTGAGTATACAATTTGAGGGAGAGCTTATAAGAGCCATTTTGTGCATTAAGAATTGCCTGCAGATCAGGTTTTACACTGTTCAAAAAATTCTCAATACCACATCTTGGCTCTGATACAAACCGATAATCCCTAAGTTGGGCATTAAAACTGCTATGGATAGGTGCAAAACATAGCTGCTTTGCAGGTCCAGCATTAACAGGTGCTTCATGCTTCCTTTTCAGACCAGATGTAGATGCTTGTGGGGGCAATGTTGATGACTGTGCAGAACAAGTATCTTTATGTGTATATGTGAAATATTGCATGCTGTATTTTCTATTGCATTTGGGGCAAATTTTTGTGGGAGTTCTGTATTTGTCTGGGTTACAAATCTTTTGGTGTCTGGCCCAATTAGAGCTAAATATATTTTTATTGCACTGATTGCAATATTTTTGATTTGGCATTTTTGTTGTTGGTTTATTATATATATTTCCTGGGTTTCAATTCAAAACTTTATACTGAATAAAAAATATCAGTTGGGTTCAGCACTGTACTGTGTGTGTGTGTATGTGTATATGTATGTATATGTGTGTATGTGTGTTAATATTTTTGGCTTTGGTATTTATATAAAATTTCCTGGGTTTTAAATCTAATCTTTATGCTTATCTTATGACAGGTTGTAAGGCCAATAGCCCACAAGTGGAAAAAGAGAATAAATATTGATTCACACTGACCTAGCACAAATGCCTGCACGAACATGCATATCTTGAATGGCAATGACCCAGCACTGAGTGTTATGTATTGATTTTTGTATAACAAGCTGTGACAGATATAGGCCTGACCCTAAATAAGAGTGGATTACAACAAATAAGCTAGATGTAACAAATATCAGGCAAAATATTGTATTTAATATGAATATTAAATCAAACAGGCCTGTAAGTATGAGGAGCACTGTAAAAACACATCTGTTCTCCTCAGCCACTCTCACAATATTGGCTGATGTAATGCAAAATCTCTTTATATACCCTAATTTCACGGGAATTTCCCGGCTGATGCAATTTTGTTTGCATGCAAAGCTTCAATACTCAGAAATTGCATCAGCCGGGAAATTCCCGTGAAATTTGTTTTTTACAAGAATTTCCCGAGGGTTTTTTCACAGAAAATTCCGAGGGGGCATATTTTTCACGGAAATTTCCCGGCTGATGCAATTTTGTTTGCACGCAAAGCTTCAATACTCAGAAATTGCATCAGCCGGGAAATTTCCGTGAATTTTGTTTTTTACAAGAATTTCCCGAGGGTTTTTTCACAGAGCAATTCTAGAAGAATTACATTGTTTTAATATTAGATTGAACCTGGTATCCAATTGAACTTAAACCTGAAGTAAATATGTATGGGTAGGTATGGGTTTAGCATAATTTCTGGTGTGGCCAAAAAATATCAATTTTTGACAAGTTTATGAACAAAAATTTGGCTGATGCAACTTTTGTAAGTATAAGCAAAACAATCTGAGGGGGCTCTTCCTTTCCGAAAAATTCCTGAGGGCATTTTTACAAAAATCTTGGATTAGAGGGGGTTCCACACTTGAGCAAAAAGCTCATATGCTCATGTTGAGCTTGTTTTAAGTATAGCCAAACCTGCTTGGGGGGGGCTCTTCCTTTCCTGAGCTGGTTATAGTACCAATACAACTACTAGTTCCAGTTTGGGCTCGAAGCTAAAGACATTGACGACAGCGGAAATTCCGGAGCCTCAGTGTAGTGCTACGAGTAGTTCTGATCGAGAGCCGAAGGTCTCTCTTTCTAAAGTAAATAATTTCGGCAGTATCGGGCCGGGCATTGGAGCGATTTATTAAAAAAGAAATAAGCTGCACAGATCAACTGAAAATCAAAGTTTTGAGTGATAATTTGGTTGTGCCAGGACCAAATTTTGTGTATGCAGTCCGAGAATTTCATGGCATAAAAAAAATACTTTTGTTTAAGGCTTCTGTGTTCGACACACACTCAACAGACAATTTTGAACACTTGCGAGTGGTTAGGCCTCAATATGAACAATTTGGTGGGTTTCGGCTTTTGTAAGAGCTGCAAACATGGGAGGACAAGTCACATTAGTGGTGTTCAGGCTCGAATGAGAGAGAAATATTTTTGAACTGTCTGCGTCAAGTTCCCAGCACACAGTTTGAATTTCGCGTTGTCGAGTGGATTGTGCATTCCGTGCACGTGTAACACCTTCGTAAAAATACTTCTGGTACATAGATGTTTTGATGCCTGATGAGAAGAAATGGACAAACACACATACTGAGATGGTTCCGGCACACAATGTTAATGCATGGAAACAGAGGAGTTGAGTGGTAGAAAATGTCCCGATTTCACGTTCTGATTAAAATGACAGCCTTAAGCAGTGGCGACGATTTAGGAGATAGTTGCCCCATTCTTTTGCCTCCACACTATCACACTATGGCCTCTTAATGTTTGCCCCCCCCATTTTGGAACCCAATTGCCACCACTGGCCTTAAACATACAATTGTGATACCCCTTTAAAAAATGGTGTTCAGCCCCCCCCGAAAGGAATTCCTGAATACGTGCCAGGTCAGGACCTAAGACTTACCAACCGAGGGAGCTGGTTCAAAGTTTCCATATTTTACCCGATGGTAGCCACAATTTGGTCACAACTGGACAATCGTTTTAAGAAGAAAATCTCACATTTGAGGAACATATTACAGGCACCACAAAAAAGGCAATGCGTCTCTTAGGTTTACTGTATCATTTCACTGAAATTAGTGACATCTCAGACCTAACTTTATGCTTCAAGTCATTAATTTCCCCAATAATAGAATACTGCTCTCCCGTCTGGTCCATGGCTTGACCCACTCAGCTCTCTAGAATCGATTCAGTCTTTCAGTTCTTCCTGGCTATAGTTCGTTACAGGGTTCCCTCTTTAAATAATTTTTCATCTCCGCATCTCTTGTCTTTTCTAAACTTACAGACTGCATCTCAGCGCCATTTGCAGAATGATTTCAGTTATTTATACAAAATTATCAATGGCGAAATTCGCTGCAACACACTCCTTGAGGAATTCCACTTTCGTGTACCCATGCGCACAACACGCAACACAAGCTTATTTTACACAAAAAACCCAGACTACAAATTAAAAAAGATCCCTCTTTTACAGACTTGCCACACAATTCAATGATCTCTCCTCAAGTAGGGATATATTTTCCTCCGAGCTTGTCTTTCGGTCTTCTACTAGGCTAGAAGAAACGTTTGTAAATAATATCAAGTAGTACAATCTTTTACTTATTTTTTGTTAATTTGCTATTCATTTTTGTGTTATTTTGTTACTTTTAATTAGTATTATTATTATTACTATTATTATTTTGCTTTTCATTGTTGACAATTTCAGTGTAAAATGCCCACCTGTGCCGTATCTGGATTTTTTTCAATGAAAAATAAATAAAGGCATACACACAGAAAGTGATGAAACCTTTTTTTGTCAAATAGACACCGAGGTCCGCAACTACAACCTGACAAAATTGCAAAAATATTTCCAAACCTTTATTTCAGTCACAAACATTATCAGTTATAAGTTCATTAAAATAAAAGATAAAGGTTATGAATTATGTGAAAGAGCTTGCTGATCTCACTCTGATACAAGATAGTTTTTCACGTCCCTTAGAGCGCTTGCACACGTGCTGAACACCGACACTTATTTTGCATACGCACCAATAAAATTGGGGTCCACCCCGATACATTGGAGTGGGGCGCAAGAGGTAATCGGCAAAGCCTGAAAACGGAGATGGCTCCTGCCTCCAATTTACAAAGCAACTTCTTCCTTACAGCTGGCGAATGGATCTGTGTCCTTTTTCTAACAACCTGAGGCCCGGCTGGGATTAGTCCAACTGCCGATTTGTCGAGGGGAGCTTCCACTGCACACCGACCTATCGGTGGTCGTTCAGGAAAATGTGTCCAGGGTCACGTGTGTCCTCCACGTCACGGCTATGCCATTAACCCCCGTTGATTTCTGGCGCTGACGATATCGGTGTCACAGTTGGCGCCGATTTTATCGGTGCGTTTGAAAACGCTCTTACTGTCCCTCTCACAGTACGAAAGGTACAGAGGTTGTTTTCTAAATTGAAAATTATATGAACCGATTTACGCAGCACTATGGGTCAGTAACGCTTTAGTGATCTGACTTTAGTTTCGATTGAAAACACTGTGCGACAATGAAAGTTGCCCCAGAACAAAAACATGTGATTCCTATGGAGTTCAGTGCCCTGATGACGATAGTGAAAACCGTATCACGTAAACTTTTTTCTGGAAACGCAATTTTATCAGCGCACGACTGCATGTTATTGTTGTCGCGGCGCTTATCAGCACAGCCTGTTACTAGGGCTCGACAGTGCTTAGGGGAGGGTGTGGAGAGGGAAGGGATACATAGCCACTTGGTTGGGGTATAGTGGAGTTGCAGTTATTTGCATCAAGCAGTTGCTAGTGCGATCACGCAGTGTCTGTTCCTGCAGTGTGTGTCGTGCCAAACCCCTAACGTGAAGAATACTGTTTATGTGTGTTCGCGTCTTTCTTGTGTTCAGCGATGTCTAGGAAGTGTGTTAATTCGCCAAACCTTTTCTGTTATGTGTGTGGCGAGTTTACAACAAAGTCCCAAACACATCCCATTTCCCCGCTCGTCAAAGAGGCGTACTAGTTGTATTTTGAATGAAAGGTAGATGAGGGTAAGTGTTGGGCACCACAGACCTGTTGCTCACGTTGCTCCCGCTATTTAAAAGGCTGGTTGCATGGAACCCACCCATCTATGACATTTGCCGTACCACAGTTGTGGAGGGAACCTAGACACCACGTAACAGATTGCTACTTTTGTTTAACGAAAGTAACAGGAATCTCAAGTAAATCAAAACTACAGTTTCATATCCAAATTTGGAATCTGCAATGAGCCCAGTTCCGCATTCTGATTCTCTCCCAGTTCCAAAACCACCAGCGGAATGGACACTGGAAGATGAAACAGACGATGGTAGTGACCAATCAATAGATCACGAAGAACTTGATTACACGCCATCTACATCACAGCCCCAACCACAGTCATTGTCATAGGCAGAATTGAACGATCTTGTAAGAGATCTAAATATTTCAGAAAGGCAAGCAGAATTACTTGGGTCTCGTCTTCAAGAAGAAACCTGCTACAACCAAACACTAGTATATCATTCCGTAAACGACAGCTTGGTCTTTCCACTTTTTTCTCAATGGCAGAGAGTCTGGAAGTTTGGCAAAATGCCTCTTTTTATCTACTGCATATATTGATAAAATTTTTCCGGATATACGTTTTTGTTGTTTTGAATGTTTTAGAAGCATTTTCATTTTGCCTATTTTGCCTATTTGGGACCCCACTGCCTATTTTTAATTATAATGCCTTTTTTTGCCTTTTTCAATGAAATTTGAACATTTTTTTAAAAAAATGTGTAAATAAATTATTTTTCTCCCAAAAAACGTTGTTGGCATTTATTTTTCTTCCGTTTATTATGTGAATAATTTTCGCTTTATTTAAGTAATATTGAACTCACGTATGTTTCAACATTGCTGAAGGAGAAAAGTGTGTTTAAAAAAAATAGTATTTTATGCTGAGTTAAGATATTGCCTTTCCGTTAACATGTCCTTGTGAATGATTGACTGCTGAAAACCTGTTGCAGAACACCTGCACAATTACGTCATCACGTCCAGCGTCCGTGTCAGGAGGTTATTGACAAGAAACAGCACTAATGCCCAAGGGCCTTTGCATGGATTCCAAAATCAAGTTCTCTATCTTTAGTTTAGTTCTGCACTTTGGAAGGAAAGGATCGTGTAGTTGTCATCATGCCGAAATTTAGTGTGCTATTAAGTGGTAAGTTACATGGCTACGTGCATGAATTTGGTGAAAGCACATTTTTGACAGATGGTACTATTCTTCTCTGCAAGATATGTGAAAAAATACTTTATATCTCAGCATGTGTCAACAGCAAAACATAAATCTGCAGTTGCCAAAAAGGTTGGACAGAAGAAGATATCCCTAATTTCAACAGTGGGCACTTCATCCAACAGGCAATCTCAGTTTTCTCTTGAACTGTGCAAAGCTTTCATGGAAGCAGGGATACCTTTCTGGAAAGTGGAAAACAAGTCACTGAGGAAATTCCTGGAGAAATACACTAAAGAAACGGTGCCGTCGGAATCAACGCTGCGGAAAACATATTTAAGCATCTGCTACGAAGAAGCTCTGCAAAGAATTCGTGCTGAAGTTGGTGGAAAGAAGGTTTGGATTTAAACAGATGAAAGTACTGACGCTATGGGATGCTTCATAGCCAACGTCATCATCATATGAACTATGGAACCAACATGCGGAGAATCCTCGTCATTTCTTCTCACGTCAGAACATCTAGAGAGAGCCAATGGTTCGTCAATAGCTCAGTTATTCTCAAATTCCCTACTTCTGCTCTGACCAGATGGTGTACATCATGATGACATGTTACTTTTTATCAGTGATGCAGCTCCCTATATAAAGAAGGCTGCCATAGCATTGAAAATTCTCTTCCCGAACATGCTTCATATCACACGTGTAGCCCACGCAATGCACAGAATCGCCGAAAAAGTTAGAGTGTTGCACCAAGAAGTAGGCAGGTTGATTTCGAACACAAAGAAGATATTACTGAAATCTCCCACTCGAACCCGAACATTTTAGGAAGTTGCACCTGAGCTTAGTTTACCTCCGCAACCAGTCTTGACGAGATGGGGAACCTGGATATCAGCAGCTATATATTATGCTAACCACCTTGAAAAAATCAGAGGTGATCGATACTCTTCCAGAAAATGAAGCGGCTTCAATTCATGAAGTGAAAAAACTCCTGTGCTATTCAGAACTGAAGAATGAACTGTCGTTTATTTTTGCACATTATGGTGCATTGCCAGAGACAATTACAAAGCTAGAAAAAAGATGTGAGACTCTTGTAGCATCCATGAAAATCTTCGAGGAATCTATGAGCAGATGATGGAAGTGTCAGGAGAAAAGGGGTCAGCTGTTGTGGAAAAGTGCAAATGGGTAGTGAGTGCAAATGATGACTTGAAACAATTGAAAACAATTTGTGATATTCTAAATCATCATCATTATCGAAATGAGTCCAGTTACATTTGCTTATTTTATGTATGCTTCATTAACATTTTGCCAGAAATTATAGATAAAAGTAAGTGACTTTCAAATGTGCCTTTTTCAGTTTATTTTGCCTTTTTTCCCATTTTTAGTGCCTATCTTCCACATTATAAATGCCTTTTTGCCTGCCTATTTTAACGAAAATAAATGCCTGAACTTCCGGGCTCTAGTAATGACATAAATGGGCTGCTTACAGAATTTGGAATGATTCACAATCCGGAAGAATGGCGCCTATTCAAAGATTCCACAAAAAGTAGTCTCAAAGCTGTTCTCTTGCATAATGGGGACGAGACGAGATACGAGTGGCCCATTCCATTCAGTTAAAAGAAACCTACGAGAACATGAGACTACTTCTGAAGTATATTAGCTATTCAAACCACAAATGGAAAATCTGTGGTGATCTCAAAGTTCTGGGGCTTGTGCTGGGAATGCAGACTGGTTACACAAAATATTGCTGTTTCTTGTGTCACTGTGACAGTAGGGCAAGGAAAGACTATTATGTAGAGAAACAGTGGCCTTCGAGAGAAAGCTTCAATCCGGGTGAAAAAAATGTGTCGCATGAACCCCTCGTTGACAAAGACAGTATGCTGTTACCACCGCTCCATCTGAAATTGGGCTTCATGAAGAATTTGGTGAAAGCAATGGACAAAGATGGCAGGGGTTTTTGAATTTTTACTGCATAAATTAAAGAAGGTATTTTCATTGAGCCTCAGATTCGTGACTTGATGTAAGACATAACCTTTGAAGAGTTGCTAACAGATACTGAGAAGGCAGCTTGGCTTGCCTTCAAAGATGTATGCAACAATTTCTTGGGTAACGTCAGGTCTGACAATTACAGGGAACTGACGGAACACATGCTGGACTGTTACAAGGCTATGGGGTGCAACATGTATTTGAAAATACATTTCCTGCATTCTCATTTGGATTTTTTCCCGCCTAATCTCGGAGATGTGAGTGACGAACATGGTGAGCGATTTCACCATGATATCGCTGCCATGGAAAGAAGATATAAGGGAATATGGTCACCAAACCTTTTGGCAGATTACTGCTTGACACTCCTACAAGAAGTTTCACCATCCACCCATAAACGGAAAGTTTGCAGGACATGTTTCTAACTTGTAAGAGAAACATAAATGAAGAGTATTTGAAAATGAAATCCTTAGGATAATATTTGGATCTAAAAGGGGTGAGGAGACAGGTTAGTGGAGAAGGTTATATAATTTAGAACTACATAATATATATGCATGTCCAGATATTATTAGAATAATTAAACCAAGAAGACTTAGGTGGGCAGACCATGTGGCACAAATGGGAGAGGAGAGAAGAGTTTACTGGATTCTTGTTGGGAAACCTGATGGTAAGAGACCTGTAGGAAGGCCAAGACGAAGATGAGGGGATAACGTTGAGATGGATCTAAAGGAAATCGGTCAGGATGGAAAAGATTGGATTGATCTTGCAGCCAGAAACACCTTCGGGTTTAGAAATGCTATAGTGTGATTGAGTTACTTAAACTCAGAACCTTTCAGCCTTCAAGATCGGATGAGTTAAGAACTTGCAAGTAAAGAAACTGCCTGGTGTTGACATGTTATAAACTAGGTGCGTTGATAGCAATCTGTATGTGCAACAGGTTGGATGCCACCTCAAACTTAAACCCATTCACGTGATGTTACAGCATTACTGCTTTCGTGTCTTAATGACTAAATAAGTCTCAATGATGTGACATGGGTTTGACGTCACTCAAAAAATCGTAAATCTTTTGAAATCAAGACAGTTCCAATTATTGCATATTTATATATATATATTCAAAATATCGAACTGGGTTAAGTGGTTCTCGGCTAGCCACAACTACGTATATGGAGACGATAAGAGAGTCATCATGTTGGGAGGCTAGACGCTCGGCTAGCCACAACTACGTATATGGAGACGATAAGAGAGTCATCATGTTGGGAGGCTAGACGCTCGGCTAGCTACAACTACGTATATGGAGACGATAAGAGAGTCATCATGTTGGGAGGCTAGACGCTCGGCTAGCCACAACTACGTATATGGAGACGATAAGAGAGTCATCATGTTGGGAGGCTAGACGCTCGGCTAGCCACAACTACGTATATGTAGACGATAAGAGAGTCATCATGTTGGGAGGCTAGACGCTCGGCTAGCCACAACTACGTATATGGAGACGATAAGAGAGTCATCATGTTGGGAGGCTAGATGCTCGGCTAGCCACAACTACGTATATGGAGACGATAAGAGAGTCATCATGTTGGGAGGCTAGACGCTCGGCTAGCCACAACTACGTATATGTAGACGATAAGAGAGTCATCATGTTGGGAGGCTAGACGCTCGGCTAGCCACAACTACGTATATGGAGACGATAAGAGAGTCATCATGTTGGGAGCCTAGACGCTCGGCTAGCCACAACTACGTATATGGAGACGAAAAGAGAGTCATCATGTTGGGAGGCTAGACGCTCGGCTAGCCACAACTACGTATATGGAGACGATAAGAGAGTCATCATGTTGGGAGGCTAGACGTTGAAATGACCATCTTAAAATGCATAGTGGTCTTCTTACTGAAGGAGCCTAGATATATCTAAACTCTGGTGGAAACCAAAATTCCTTATTATTTGGTACGTACAAGGGATTCATTTATAAAGCTTGACATGCGAGGAAAACAGCACGTTCCCTCAGACGACAAGGTGTGTACTCTACTACCTGCAAAATGATGTATGCCTTGTCAATTGTAACACAGAATGTGACTCAAGATATCTCATTTATTGATTGATTGATTAATTGCTTTATTTTACCTCGCTTTTGTGCCACTTTTGGCTAATTTGCAAAGATGGGGATGAGGGATGGCATGATGAAATTGATGAATGGACACTCGCAAACATCCTTGCCCAGGCCGGGATTCGAACCCGGGACCCCTGGCGTACAGCGTGATGTACTAACCACTTCGCCACAGAGGCCGGCACAAGATATGTCAGTTTTGAAGACTAGCGCAAGCACAGACAAGTGTATTAGGTGCAAGAAAGGAACCAAGAAAGTCCAAAGCTCTCAGTGTGACAAATTGAGACGGAACTTCATATTGTTCACCTGGCAAAGAACCTTCATGAAATAAACATCTTTTTATGGACTACATAAAAAAAACTGTACATTCTGCAGTGAGTTTTGCACGCTCAAGATCATTACAACCAAGCACGAAGTGCTATACTCTGTCCCGGGCATCTATGGAGTAATTGAACGGAAGTAAGTCTCTTCCCAAGATGTCTCGAACAATGAAAACTTACGAGGAAACGGGCTTGCGTGGAGGGGAAAAGGGGACTGTAGTTACCAGCTGTTTGCATCAGCATGTACTGGTTTGCTCCGCCCACTCGCTTTGTCCCCTTCTCTACCGTTATGCGCGGCATTGCTCCAGAGATTCCCGGAATAATGCATAGTTGTTTGGTGTTGAATGGGAAATTTTGCCTATATTACATTATTAAAATGTAGGATTTGAATTTAAGATCTGATGAAAAAGGGAACCGATGTAATGAGAAATTCAATACAAAATATGTATTTTGTAAAATAAATTTCAGTATTTTCGTGTCATGAATTACAATGAATCATTTTTCTTCCAGATAATAAAACAATTTAACAGAATTTCAATTACTTCTACTTTCAGAAATCAAATTTGATTGTAAATTGTATTTCTCTTAAAAATGTTATTTAAGGTAACATTATAAATACGTATAAAAAATAGTAGGGTTCAGTCTGTCTAAAATATTCTAACATTTCGTAACCTTACCAAATATAAAATACTATTGTTCGAGAATTATTAAGACTTTTAACTCGCATGCTCACATAAAGTATTACAGTGAGTTTTTTCTACGAAACCACTTCTTTTATTTTCGAAAATATTTTTATTGATATATTATGAAAGTTTACACACACTATATGGAGCATTTCTGAAAAATCCGGAAGTTGACGGATGCCACCGTTCCCGAGATATATCAAATCAAAAATATCCAATATGGTTGACTCTTTTCAATATGGCGGCAATCAGCACGCAGATGGCGATTGGCTTCTCGAATGAACATGTCTATACATGTGCTATAACAATTAATTATTAAAACTTATATATTTTAAAAGCTTATAAATTAGGCTACAACTTTTATTCGAAACAATTTCTAGTCATTTAATTTGTTGAAAAGGTAGGGCAAGAACTTTAGAAAGTACTAGAAAAAATTAACTTTTTAAAGAATATTTTTTTAAATTGCGGCAAAACCACTAACATTATCGAAAATTAAACAGAATCTTTTTGTAGCCCATCTAATGAGGGTTACGACTAAAAAAAGATTTCCTGTCTACGACCATTGGTTACGAAATTTATGTTTGGGGGGAGGGGAGCACTACTAGTAGTGTTCTAACAACTGACCAAAATTCAGGTTTTACGGAATTACTCCCGACATTTACCTTTTTTTGTCCTTCCTTGACTGGGCTATTCAGTAAACTGATAGCAGAACTAAAATTACGTGAACAAGTTGCAAGAAAAGTGAAAGATTTTTAATACCGCAAATTGCAATGTTATTGAAACCTGATACTTGTGTTTCTTTACACCTTAAAGTATGTGCTTACACAAGGATAAAACAGCCACCTCTGTGGCTGATCTTGCCACCGAAGATTCTTGGTTCGGATCCTGGTAAAGAGCTCTGAGGAACCCCATCTCTAACAAGAGAGCGCACAAGACGTGGCCAGAGGCCACATGGAAAGTGTGTAAGTATGTGTGTGCGTGTTTAGGAATTTTACCAATCATTTCTGAATTAATTGATTGATTGATTTGCTTTATTTTACTTCGCTCTTTGTGCCACTTTTGGCTAATTTGCGAAGATGGGGATGAGTGATGATATGATGAAATTGATGAATGGACACTCACAAACTTCCATGCCCTGGCCGGTATTCGAACCCGGGACCCCTGGCTTTTCTGAATTAACGATAGAGGCTACAACAGTGGATTAACAAAATCATCAAGGGTCCTTCCGCCGGAAATAAATTCCAGTCCTTCATGAACAGCAAATAATCTTACATATTGTATAAATTTATTTCACACCTAGAATAATTAGGTGCAATGGAAACAAAACACCAAGGCAGGCATGGAAGTTAAAAAAATACAGAAGCCCGCCATTATTGGTAACATAGTGTATGTGATTGATAATGTTACAAAAATTGATCAGCTTATTCAAAGGGTAAATTTTTAATTGATTTTCTCATCACCTGTAGACCCAGCAATAAAGAATCTTAATAAACTCTCTTCACTGAAGAGAGACCTGAAATTTGCTCTAAGTAAAGGAAATGACAGAATACTGCTTATTTCCTACATGACCAAACATATTCCTATAATGTGACATGAATATTAAAGTACAGTGGACCCCATTTAAATGTAATTCTAAAATTTTCATAATTTCTCCCATTTACCTAATCTAGACCAAGATTTCCCTGCACCAAGGAAAATTTCCCCTCGTGTAGCAACACTGCCTCCCTCATCTGCCAAAAAGGGTACAGAAAGCAGGAAGGAACAAACAGTTTTATCCTGCTAAAGTTGTTTGGAGATGTGGAACTGACCCCCGCAGACTGCTGCCACGTACCGCCGAGGCGTTCTTTAGCATGATTGCCAGCTTAGCACAGGGGTAGAGTAAGAGATACCTAGGGCTAAGATTTAAGGAGCTAACGTTGTATGTTGGTCAAAGAAAACACAAAGATTACCTACTACAGAAGGAATAAACCGAAATATATTCTGAAAATATTTGCATCATACAATTTCCAAACTAAGTTATATTTTTCTTTCTAAAATTTCGGTTAATGTTTATGTATTTTAGTATTTCCTTTTTCGTTGTGACTGTTAGCTTCTTCTTCTAAAGGTTTCTTCTTGTTTTGAAGGCTTCTTCTACTAAAGCTTCTTCTTAAAGATTCTTCTTCTAAAGGCTTCTTCTTCTAAAAGCTTCTTCCTCTAAAGGCTTCTTCTTCTAAAAGCTTCTTCTTCTAAAGGCTTCTTTTCCTATAAGCTTTTTCTTATATATATACTTATGTATATTTTCCTTGGATTATAACAATTTTTCAGCATACATGTATACTTCTTGGCTTACAACCATTTATCTCCGTACATATATTCTTCTTGGATTACAACCATTTATCTGTATACATGTATTCGTCTTGGATTACAACCATTTATCTGCATACATATGTTCTTCTTGGATTACAACCATTTATCTGCATACATATGTTCGTCTTGGATTACAACCATTTATGTTCTTCTTGAAATACAACTATTTATCTGCATACACACATTCTTCTTGGATTACAACCAATTATCTGCATACATAAATTCTTCTTGGATTACAACCATTTATCTGCATACACGTATTCTTCTTGGGTTACAACCATTTATCTGCATACATATATTCTTCTTGGATTACAACCCTTTATCTGCATACATATATTCTTCTTGAATTACAACAATTTATCTGCATGCATTAATTCTTCGTGTATTAATACCCCAAATCTCTGTATACCTTCCCTAGGGTCGCTGCCTGGCTTGCTGCGCCACCTACTAACCAAAATGGAAAAGGGGTAATCAAAGGGCGCCGCCTATCCCGCGCTCACCTTGATCGGGGCTGCAATAGATGCGCCTACACGAAGTGCTTGGGGGCTGCCGAAGAACTGGCGCCACACCGGGAAAACAACCAAAGCCTACCAAAGAATCTCATCCTTGTTGGAACCGTAGATATAAGACGGACCCAAAATCGTAATCACATTTCGACTTCTTTAATTTCTTCGTGTAATCGTATATGTTATGTGTGTTGATCATTTGGTCTTTTCTTTTCGGTTTCACTTCATCATTAGTGGCCGCGGTGGCTCAGTCGGACAGTCTCGCATGGAACGCGTGAGTGAGCAGACGTCGTGCGCGCTGCTCCTGCATAAGCGGTTACTTTCCATTCGCGTGGCAACTTTTGTGTCCTGTTGAATAGAACCAGTTAGTAGAATGGTGATTCGACGAATTAATACTCTGAAATTAAACTTTCGAAATGTTTCAACTCGACCTTCGACCTTAGACTTACATCGTTGGATTAACGACACGTTGCAGCTAACGCCAGAACAAGTAGTGAGTATAGAAATTGATTTGTATCATAAGTGTGTGTTCCTGAAATTAACTTCGCGCGTGCTTGGTGAACGGTTGATACAGAACTCAAATGGCTGTGTTGAATATCACGACGATACCGATGAATATAGTGTTGACATGACGTGAAAAGATATGGACTATGTGACTGTCCGGATACACGTAGTACCCGAGGAACTCAAAGATGACGACATACGTTCAGTTTTGAGCCAATATGGCAAAATTATTGACAAAATTCTGGACGAAGTGTACACAGGAGAACATATTTATAAAGTTCGAACGGGACGAAAAATCTTGAAAATGTCATTACGTCACCCGATTCCCTCGTATGTTACAATATGTGGACAACGGTTCTGGGTGACGTATCTTGGTCAGGAACGCACCTGTGCTATCTGCGATTTGGGGGGACACGTGGCTGGGAAGTGCCCCCAACGACGTCCTGTTGGGCCTGTGAAGAATCCCACATTGTATGCTAATGTCGCCAGATTCGGGCCCAATCAGATCGATGCCACTGAACCAGTGATGTCGGCAACCTTTACGAACCTATCTGCGCAGCACACCGAGACCGACGCCAATAACTTGGATCCCGCTTCGACCTCGAACTCCCCCCAAAAACAGACAGAACAGCTACCAGCTGAACCCCTGAGTGAGTCCGTCGACGCAAGTGAAATGGAGGTGATAACGGAGGAGTCGACAGACCAGAAACACAATGTAGACGACACCCCAATACTGGAACCAGTGAACATGGATCTTGAGCAGCATGGCGACACGTCGGTCGATTCGTCCGACGGCACGCCGGAGCCAAATCAAGGGATATCCACCCCCGAGATGATGGATCCTACATTGAAGATGGAAGGTGCGAACAATGAGATGCCTACGTCCATAGATGCCGGAACTTTGAAGTCCTCACAGGCCAAGGAAGCGGAATGGCAACTTCAGCGCCGTCGCCAAGACACCTTTGAGCATCGCCAGAAGAAACGCAGTACGTCGAGATCGCCGACCGCGTCGAAGCGACCTCACCCCAAACGAAATAAGGCAAGGAAACCGGCAGTAAATACGACAGTGGACACAGGTACCGGCGATAGTACGGAGAATAATAACTAACTTTGACAAAGTATATAGATAGTAGTAATGGTAGTAGTGTCTGTTCTATGGTGTTTATTTTTCATATCTGTAACCAATAACTTAAGTTCTGACAACTCAAGCGAATGTTATAAAACATTCATGCAAAGCAAGCATATGGAACAGAAAATAATTTACCACGTGGCTACAATAAATATCAACAAACTTTCATCTGAACTTAAACGAAAAGCTCTCATAGACTATATACGTTCTTATAATTTAGATATCGTTTGTATTCAAGAACTAGGTATAGAAAATCTTGATATTGGGTTTGATTATGTAGTATATAATAATAGTAATCATAACTCAACGGGAACGGCAATTATAGTTAGAAATAGTATTACAGTAACAAATGTACTATACCATCCATCAGGTAGACTAATTTGTGTAAATGTGGGTGACGTGTGGATATGCAATATTTATGCTCCGTCTGGTAGTGACGCACGAAAAGAGAGAGAGGAATTTTTCAATACTCAAGTAGCTACAGCCCTAGGCGGAAATAGACAACATATATTGTGCACGGGAGACTTTAACTGTACGTTAAGGCGAGAGGATCAAACCCCTGGGTTTAATACTTCACCAAGTTTAAACACTTTAGTGTCCGGGTTTGACCTAATGGATGTGTGGCAAAGAAAACACCCTAGCGAAAAAGGATATACATACATTAGAACAAATGCGGCTAGTAGACTAGATAGGTTTTATGTAACAAAAGAACTGTTCTCGCATTCAACAAAAATAGAGGTACTTCCAAACTGTTTCAGTGATCATTTAGGTGTCCATTTAGATATAGCTTTAAATATCCCACACGTTCGGAAAGGAAGAGGTTATTGGCGATTAAACCTTCAACTACTTCAAGATGAAGCCTTTCGTAAGGAATTTGAGGAACAATGGGGAAAATGGGAAGCCATGAGTCATAGACAGACGGACTTCATACAATGGTGGGACTCCTATCTAAAACCTTCAATTAAATACTTTTGCATGCAATACAGTAAAGAAAAAATGGCGGATTATTATAAGAAGTATAACTTTTACCATGCAGTTCTGAGAGAATTAGCAAACAAACTCAAAACAGATCAAACGGTTCTGAGTGAATATAAGAAAATACAAGCGGTCGTTCTGAGGATGTACAACCAAAAAATGCAGGGATATAATTATCGAAGCAAATTAGTAATGTTCGATCCCAAAGAACAACCTTCGCTGGCGCAGGTCCTAGGAGAAAGACGCAGAGAACAACGGAAGTTGATAACAGAGATCGACGATGAAGAAGGAGTCAAACTTACAAATACGAAAGACATTCAAAGACATTTAGTAGATTACTTTTCCAATAAATTCAGTGACACAAGTGCTGATAAGGAACAAGATTTTTCCGTTATCGAAAACTATATACCAAGAGTAACAGAGGAAGAAAGGGAGTTCCTTCAACAGCCTTTTACAAGAGAGGAAGTGGAACTAGCTGTAATGGCCGGCAAACGCAATCGCGCTGGAGGCATCGATGGCTTACCTATTGAATTATTCCAAACATTGTGACCAGTGGTACAGACCATGCTGACGCGATGGGTAAATGAAGTTTTCCGACAACAGCGCATGGGACAAACGAGCCTGTTAGGAGTGATGGTACTCGTGCCGAAACCAGGACGACTCATCTCGGCAAAGAATTTTCGCCCGATAACACTCTTGTGTGTGGACTATAAAATATACACACGACTAATCACAAAACGACTGCAACAATTGGCGGAGAAATTAATAGGACCACAACAATTCATCTTTCGAGCGCATGGTGCAATTTTTGAACTGTTAAATACATTAAGAGACGTTGTGGCACTTCAACAACAGAAAGTTGGATCAAAAGCAGCAATCCTGGCCTTGGACTTTGCAAACGCGTTCGACACAATCAAGCACGATTATTTCTTTACGTTGTTAAGAAAAGTAGGATTAGGAGAAAAAATTGTATCAGCTATTCAGTTGCTTTACACAAATGCAAGAGTACGCCTTAATGTTAACGGGACACTGTCAACGTCTTTCCCACTGAAACGATCATTAAGACAAGGGTGTCCATTATCACTCTTTGCATTTGGCTTAGCAATTGCACCCATTGTACGGTGGATGCAAGAACAGGTGCGGGGAGTGGAAGTCTACAGAAAATCGTTTAGAACATTCGCGTATGCAGATGACGTAACTGTTCTGATAAATGATGACAACGACTTGCAGAAGTTGCAGGCTATCTTAAAAACAACGCAAGAATTAACAGGGTTAAAAGTAAACGATAAAAAATCCAAAATTTTGCAGCTAGGAAAAAACCCAATAAACTGCTATCAAGATTCACCTTATGATATTGCGAATGAAGTGACAATCTTAGGGGTAGTGTTTTGTTCAACGATACAAGAAATGAAAAATAGAACATATAGTGTGGTGATATCAAGACTAAGACATGCAGTGTTTTGCGATAAGCGAAGGAATATATCCATAATCTCTAGAGTGACTTATAGCAACGTGTTTCTTCTTTCAAAAGTATGGTATGTTGCTCAAGTATTACCACTCCCACCAGCAAGTGCAGCAGAAATACGACGGCTGGTCACACAGTTCATATGGCAGTCCCATGTACTTAGAGTGGCCTATACCACTTTGTGTTTACCATTAAGAACAGGTGGACTAAATCTAATAAATATTGAAATACAAGCACAGGCTCTCCTCAATCATAGAAATATTCAACTGGCGCTAAAAGATACGCCGAACTTGACCGGATATATACTCCATGCCTACTTAAGAGACATCGAACTTACAGCACCTGTATTACTGCCAAACTTTGACAGTGATACAAGTTATTTCCGATCAACGGCATTAGAATTTGTGTATCTTTTGATAACTAGTCCACAAATACAGACTGAAGCAATTACAGTGCAATTATTGTATCGTCAACAGTGCGACAGGCTCAAGGTCAAACCCAGAATAGTGAACCAGCAACCTAATATTAACTGGTCGAATGTATGGCGCAACTTAACAGCAAAACATATTCCAGCCCCCGTGCGCTCGATATGGTACTTGGTAATTCATGATACAATATTAACTAAAGAAAGAGCATATCGGATTAATCTAGAGGCAGAACCTAATTGCATAAATTGTGATCAAGTAGATACCCTCAGACATAGATTAACAACTTGTACTAAAATGACAGACAATTGGAAATTCCTCTGCCGCTGTCTCGGCAGTATATGTAGGAAACCTTCTGCATATTTTACAGTGGAACATCTCATCTTCCCAGATTTTATGCTTTTCCCGTTAAGAAAATTGCAAGCAATACAGTGGCTATTAGCACATTACATCTATTATGCCTGTACACCAAAAGACATCATGTGTAAACAAACATTTTCGAATACTTTCAATCAGTTTACTTACAAATTGAGGCCGATGCCCGTACATATTTATATGCAAACTATTTAAGAAATGTATTATTTATAGGAATGTAAAATATGGAAAGTTAGGTAAAATGTAAGCAAAAAATAGAGGTATTTATGCAAGCATGTGGATTGTAAACAAAAAATTGATGTAACTCTGTAATTGTTTGTGAAATAAAAACAAAAAAAAGTCGGTAACGCGTCTGACTACCATGCTAAAGGTCCCGGGTTCGATCCCCGGCCGGTTCAAATCCGGGAACTTTTCTAACGGTGGAAGCGGCCCCGGCGCCCACCCAGCGTCGAATAACATGGGTACCTGGGGGAAACCCTGGGGGGTAAAGGCGGTCAGGGGCGTGATGCTGATCACATCACCCCCACTCATGACCGGATCAAGAAAGTGTGGGGCGTTACCTCCACACCCCCTATACGCCTTCATGGCGTGGTGCTATGCACAGGGAACACTTTACTTTACTTTTTTTTTCTACACATTAACCATTTACAATACGTATTATGTATGTCATCACAGAAAACACTACTACAGTACTACGGTAATTAACGTTTAAGAAAAGTACTCGCAGATCATTTCCTGGTGAAAAATTCCTGTATATTGCGCTGTCGCAGGCGGGAACACAAATGCCTGGTAACTTCACGGCCAACTGTACTTATAGCTTAAACTAGCGGTCAATTTGTGACACACGCAACTGAATTTGTTGGTTAAATGAGTATAAGCTCATTGTTGACGCGATGATCGCGATTGTCGAGCAATTGCACCCAAGTTTTAATCTTGTAATTACTTGTACTGGCTATATTTTAAAGAATAGAAAAACACATTTGAACCCATTGTTGATCTGAATCTGTTGGTTACAATACTGTATAAGTTGATTATTGACAAGATGATAGAGATTGTTGAGCGATTTCTTACATACCTAGCAGAGGAACGACAGAGGAAAAACTTTGAAAGTTCGTGTTAAATGAGATCTAATGACGCAACGGACTAAAAAGCAGTTCGTAATTCGTGGTAACCGAAATTCGCGTTAACCGATAAAATGTTCTATAAGATATAATACATCCCTGCCGGGACCAACATTTTGTTCATGTTAACCGAGTGTTCGTCTTAAGCGAGTTTGTGTTAACGAGGATTTACTGTATTTCTTAATTTCTTGATATTTTGATCTAGTTGGTAAAGGGATAAATTGATAGTTTGTAAATATATCACACACACATACACACACTCTCTCACTCACTCTCTCTCTCCCTTTCTCTCTCTCTCACTCTCGCACACATACACAGAGGGAGAGAGAGATAGATGCATAAACGTTTAAACACATTTTAGAATTTGGCCCCTCCCTCAAAAAAATCCTGGGCACGGCCCTGGTTTAAAGTCGCGAATTTTTGTGTTAGTACAGTGGGATCCATAAGTAATACCAAGCAAATTGTCCATTAACATAGTCACTCACTTTGTTTTACGTAATGAGAGCTTAAATAATTGAAACAAAACACCAAAGAAACTGCTGACCTCTGCACCAGCATACATAAAAATAAATTTCTCATAAACACGTAGGATGCAAGAGAATAAAATCAATGAAAAGTCGTGGACAATTTGCCGAGAAATACTTGTGAATCTCACTGTACTAACACAGAAATTCTTGATTTTAAACAAAGGTGCATTTGGTGCAGAGGTAACCAACGCTACGTGGGGGATATTTCCTTGCAGAAGACAAATAAAATTGTCCACACACATGGCGGCTGTGCGCATCCTGACGTCACATGAAACCCACCTATATAAGGAAGCAAAACTACAGTCCAGCAGAATTAACTTGTAGAAACTCTAGAGTAGAGTTTGTAGAGTTTCCATTGGCCCGTTACAGCGGGAAGTCCCCCGCTCTAGCCAATTCGAGCGCAGTTGCATCACTCACAGAGCGGCCATTTCTCTCAAGTTAATTCTGCTGGACTGTAGGTGGAGGAAAATAAAGAAGTCTGGAGGTTTTGATGCAGCAATGCATTTGCTTTCGGTTTCAGTGGATCTTTTGTAGACACTTTGGCGCAGGGGCGGCGCCAGAAATTTTCGACCGGGTGGGCAGAAGCTCCATATTGATAGATTAGGGTGGGCAGTATAAATTTAAGACCATATATAGTATATACGTTACGTATGTGTATGTAAGACGTATGTATCTCCTCTCTCTTACACTCCCGATTTTCCTCTTACTTCATTATCCTTTCCTTTTCTTGTTTTCCTCTTTATTATTTTCTAATCTATTCTCGCATCTTGTTCCATTTCCTTTCGCTTTGTCTCTGATGGACACAATTATTTCAAGGAAGTGTTTACCCACGCACAGCCATACATTCTAATCACATTCCTTCATGGATGTTAATACAGTGAAATAAATGTGAATTAGGTTTAAGCTTGTGTTGCGAATACAAGACACATTCTTGATTTTATGTATTCGGCGACAATGATAGAAAGTGCGATGGTAGACAATCGTGAAGGTTCTCGTAATTTAAATGCATGTTCATGAGCATAGTATTTTCATCGTATGAGTTTTTGACTAAAAGAGTTTCCTTACTCCTTGGGGGTCACTTTTCTTAGTATTCAAGGTTTGACAAATCTATCTGAATGTTTGTAATAGCGGCGATGGGGTGCCAACATTGGAGGGGCAAGGACAATATACTTTTTCTTGGTAGAAAAGGCTTAGCATAAAGAGGCCATAGTGCGGGGGCAAAATGTGGTGGAGTAACTGCATCCCCCACTTTCCGCGCCTCCTAATCACCGCCACTGAATGTTTGGATTAAAATAAACGTCTTACTAGGAATGATTTAAAACACACGCGGTAAACCAATTCTTTGTTCCTTGTCCATGAAGTATTCCTAGGATAATGAAAGGCTATTTTGACAAAATGTCAGTCATAAGTAATAAACAAGTAAGATTGAAAAATCTGTTCAGAATTGAAGAGATTATTAGCTAAGTTGCTATTCGTTTCTGAACAGTCATGTTACTAATGCGGGAGAAACAATACACATATGGTTACATGAACATATTTTTTGAGGTAACAAAATGATTTAGGACACAAGGAATTCATTGAAGTTGATCACCGTACCAGTAATAATTCATCTATTTTTCATAGATGTCTTGGGTTGTATGACATGACCATTTCGAACACACTACAATGTCAACCTCTATCCTATGCAGCATACACTGAAAACTTTATTCTTTCAAGGCAACTAGTCCCTGGCGCCTGGAACCACTCTCAAAGTAAAAATTTATGAGGGTTTTTATTTTGAGTGTCAGCATGTGTTTGTTTTCGCCCCTTCGTTACTTTCATCTAATCACCATTGAACCTTACCGTCGTTATTATCAAAATTAGCAGAAAAATGACTTAAAATAAAACAAATCATGGAGTTTCATTAGTTCGTACCTCTTAGAAAGTTGAGGTGGTAGTTTCAATTGCACAGCGTTTCATTAGTGGATCAAGGCAGCTAATTACGTGAACAATGACATTGTTTTTCGAAAGTCTCAAATATTTGTCTCAGGCAATCACCCTCTTAAAATGGACGCATCTTCTGTGGTGATAAAATGACACGTTTGGTGCGAGTTCTTTCTGTATATTTATTCCCCAATGGCATAACACTGTCGCATTAAAAATGAAGAGGTCCTGTGTTCGACTCCCCCCATCTCTGGTGGAAGCACATGCACGCTGGTTCGGACTACACATCAAACTGTAGGCTTAGTCCCGATTAGCCTATCTGAGCATAAAAGTGGGCTTAACCTTCGAGCGGGCGCGCCTGCGCAAAATTTACGCCAAAAGTAATTTTCTTTAATTTTCTTGTGTTTCCTTTGATTTCGTCGACCTATGCTTTTTATGTATTCCTCAAATAGGTATTTTGTGTTGCATATTAGCAGTCATTGTTACTAATCCATATGTTATACTCTGCCAATTGTTGTTTATTTCAGATCAGATCACCGTGTCGTAAAGTTTGCGCTGCGCGCATGCTCCTGTTCAGTAATTATTTCGTCCGGTCATTGTTGAAAATGAGTCGACAAAACGTAGACATTAGCGAAATTCAACGTATCCTTCAAGTTTCTTGAATAGAATAGGTTGATTGATTTTGTTTTTGAGTCTGCTTTATGCACAGAAAGGCTAATCGCGACTTGACCTACTTTGGTAGCTAGGCTCGTTCCCAGGATGTTTTGAGGGGACGGACATATCCGAAAATGTGAAAGTAAGTTCTTATTATTTGGTTTATTTTACTTAGTTTATACGATATATATATATATATATATATATATATAGAGAGAGAGAGAGAGAGAGAGAGAGAGAGAGAGAGAGAGAGAGAGAGAGAGAGAGAGAGAGAGAGAGTGCGCGCGCGCTGTGAGGGAAGGGGGAAGCGGGAGTGAGTACACAGGATATTGCCATAGACTGCCCATAATTTTTCATATGACGTAGAGAATTTTTACTAGACTCGATCCCTCTTGAACTTGGAATGTAAAGTGTTTGTACATAGACTTGTATCATTTAGGTTTTCAGCAGGAATATCTGTCGTAAAAAGTATGACACGCGCCTGCTGATGAAAAGCGTGGTGCGCTATTAATATGTAATAAGTTACGTACTTTTTTTTGTTGTTTTTTTCAGCATTCTAACTTGTATTTCAATATGTTTCATTTATATTAACCTCAGATATGATATAAATAAATGTAGACCAAAACATTTACGTTTATATTATAAAAATTCTCGCTCATAATGAATGATACTAAATGACGTAAAAAATGCGTCACGCGCCCGCTGGTGACACGATTATGAACGCGCCCGCTAGAAGGTTAAAAACAAACTTAACAAAATCGTCTTCTGGATGCTTCGTGACATAACTTTTATTTTCTTTACTTCAGCTGCATCTACATATTCTGTTGACATTTTCGGCTGATTCATGTGGCAAAATTTATGTGTGGAACGAGGATTTCTAAATAGGATAAGCCACTCATTAGCAAATGAATAATTCTGTAGCTTTTTCCATACATAACTGGTTTATTAAAATTTATTTACTTTGGTATTTTAGTGATTATTGTGATTCCTACTTATTAGTAGAACGAATATAAAGTTGATATTTCGCATACCATATTGATATTTGAAGATAACAGGTATATAAAAATTGTAATGAAATAAAAAAGGGACACTTCTGGAATTTCAGTGCAGAG
The DNA here is from genome assembly GCF_977018435.1 of Lepisma saccharinum. Classification (NCBI taxonomy): domain Eukaryota; kingdom Metazoa; phylum Arthropoda; class Insecta; order Zygentoma; family Lepismatidae; genus Lepisma; species Lepisma saccharinum. Next base: position 39,074,377 of record NC_139246.1, read on the forward strand.
CTAATTCCTATACTCTGATCACATCACCTCCAGCTTCGGCCGAGATCAAGAAAGTATGGGGCCCTAACTCCACACCCCCTATACGCCTTCATGGCGTGGTGCAAAGCGCAGGGGAGCACTTTACATTGCTTTTTTTTATTATGCTATCTAGCATACTTAAACCCGAAGGTTTATGGCTGCAGCAACACAAACCTTCCATCTGTCCCTATCCGGGGCAACATCAATCTAATCTCTCCCATCCTTACCGATTTCTTTTAGGTCCATCTCAACGTTATCCCTCCATCCTCGTCTTGGCCTTCCTACTGGTCTCTTACCATCAGGTTTCCCAACAAGAATCCTGTAAACTATTATTTCCTCTGTCATTCACGTCACATGGCCTACCCATCTAAGTCTTCTTGATTAAATTATTCTAATAATAATTAAAAAGTCGAAATAATTTATTGTGTTCCGGAGGAAGTAACGCTGAGATGATGTTCTTATTTGATTGGAGATATATTAACCATACCCAGGCCGGGATTTATATGTATACGTATGTGGAAGCCCGGAGCTGCAGTCCTCAAGTTCAACCTAAATTCTGATCTAATCTTGATCATACCCTGCATAATTTTGAGCCTCCTAAGCCTAGCTACGAGCTGCTTTTAATCATGGAAGTATTCATTTGATCACAGTTTTTGTTTCAATAGCTCTAGTAATTACTTTCACTTTCTAATGACAAAATTGACTTTTTATGGGTTGATAATATGTGAACATTTCAGCATAGATAATATTCACAAGTAAAATATACATGTTATGAACACCAGAATACACTCATTTATTGAATCATTTATATATCCCCAATTATACGTACTTATTGAATTTGATTGGGTGGGCAATCGGGTGGGCACAGGCATTTTTGAGTGGGCGCTTGCCCACCCGTGCCCACCCCTGTCGCCGTCCCTGCTTTGGCGCGACAATGTGTTTAAACTTTCTATTTCTCCCCCCTCCCACTTACTTCAACGATGGCTCATTTTTGACGAGATTTCAAAATAACGTTGTGAAATTTCCATTGGTTTGCAATAACAAATTCCTTCGCTCGGGAAAGGCATAATAAAAAACATATTAATACTAAATTCCAAGAGAAAACGTTTGTCCAGAAGACAGTGAGGATTGGCAAGCGGTTTTTTTTTTTTTTTTTTTTTTTTTTTTTTTTTTTTTTTTTTTTTTGTAATTCCCCTTTTATAACATTCGTTTTGAAAGTTGTTCCATGACAAAAATGGTAAGCGGGGGTCATTTTAAGGGAGGGTTCGCCACTTAGGTTTTTCCTAGTTCTTTACGCCTTTCATTTGAAAATTTTGTTTTCTTTTTTAATTTCGGGATGGGCTGCAGGGCTGCCCACAAGGGGGATTCATGACGCGCCTGCGTCATGGGGAAAAAAAATTGGGAGGGCAAAATTTTATAGTTTAGCTACTAATTCTATCTATCTTCACACAAAAATTTTGGGGTGAGGGTGGTTTCGTTTGACTTGTTATTGACTTTTAGTTATGGTTATTATGTACAGTTTTTCTACCTACTTTTGGCTGATCGCGGGGATGGGGTTGAAATGAGACAGTTTGGAAGGCAGGGGTGTTAAGAATAAGGTTCAGTACACTAATAATGGCAGTGACAGTGTGCCTGAGCAGTTCTGTACGTTTTATGTTAGCAAACATGAAAGTGAACCGTGCCTTTTCTTTCTTTAGTCTTTTAATTTCAACTGCAATGAAAGGATTCGAATGCCATGCGCCTTTCGATTGTTTGCATTTGCTCGGAACTTCCGAAATGCAGACTTCAGTTTTAGTGTTGGATGATTTCAGGAACGATTTGTTTCTTGTAAGAGTGTTCCTGTGCTACGACTGACTGGATAATTGTAAAATGCTCTCCATTTTGTTGTCCAAAGCTTATGTATTTCGAAAATTTATTTCTTAAAAAATGAAATAAAATTATCGACATTCAAAAAAAATCAATTACTGCGTATTTATTCAAACTATATTTGTGTGGGGGGTATGATGAACAATTCATTTGGAGGGGGACTTTGATGAACGATTTTTGGGGGGTGCGTCCACGACCTTGGGGGGGGGGGGGGATGGGCAATCGAAACACTCGATTGTGAATCTAAATCGATCCGTGGAATAACGATCCAAAAACATACAGAGATTCGGTATATTATTTGCAAAACTTCGGACTTACCTTTACGAATTATACTTCCTGCTATTCACATCCAACAAGCTTGAACGCACAAAACAACATGCGTAAAATCCAGTCTAAATCTTGCCGGTGACTGCTAATGCAGTAACGCATGTATTCTTACAAGCCACGCCACTACTGCCACTATTTTCTTTTGTTCTTATCTCTCGCTGCATTGTTGTTGGCTTAAAAGGTGATGGCATTGTTTGAAGTTGTTTCATCGTTTTGAACCAACGGCTGCAGCTTGTAAACCAGATCAATTTGACAATCATATACATTGATCCATAAATATCCAGTTTAGGTGGTGGCGCAACCACAGTGGGGGCATTGTGCCCTACCCTGAACGGAAATCAATTCTAGGGGGCAAGGGGTAAGGGGTTACATGTAAAAAAAAATAATTCGGAATGCATTTATGAAGATTTTGCGGCACGAAATATTTAATGTAATATAAATCAAATCAGTTGCCCTGATGTCATATATATTATTAGTTTCGGTATATCTCGTACAGATTTTGTACAAGTCCACGTTTTATTAATAGTGATGACGTTGCACTAAATTCGCTTTTGTGCGAATTGGACAGTTGAGCCAAAAACAAAAGCTGGACAGTTTCCAATTGGCCCACAAGGAAAGACTTAGTGCTGGGCGGTGTGGGAATTAACGGGGAGAGGATGCCGGAGATTTGGCCCCCACAAAACATTTTATCCCCGGCAACAGAAAATAATTTGAATCCCTGCCAGGGATATTTTTATCCACCTCAAAGAAGATGGAATTGATAGCATCATTTCTTAACTACTGTATGTAACAAACCCAACTAAAAAATCATTAGTGTCTATTAATGGTCCAATCACGAAAGATTTTCATGCCAAAAAAGTTTACAGCCTTGCGAATTAAAGGAGGACACCATTCTAGAATTGACCAACATATATTAAAGTGTTCACAAGACACTTGTTTGGTACGTTAAATGGACATCCTGGCTATAGAAATTTAGTCGAGTTTTCGGTGTTTGTAGTTCGATACCTCTCTTTGTGTACGAATTTGGGTTTTCTTAGAATAAAAATAAAATTAGTGTTTCTAAATTACGTATAAATGTTATCATAAGATGTAATGCCCTAGGTTAGAACCACTGTTCTAAGGTACTTCTTACAATCGCAAGGTTATAGTTAAGTTTACTGACAGGTAATATGTGCTACATGTATATATATATATATATATATATATATATATATATATATATATATATATATATATATATATATATATATATATATATATATATATATATATATATATATATATATATATATATATATATATATATAATAAAATTACACGAATGAAATAATGAAAATATTTAAATATTTAAATATTTGTCTTCCCAAATAAATTGACGGATGCAGATAATGATAGAAGAACGTAAGACACGAAAATGATTTAACGTAATAGTTAAGACGAATTATATCGTCAAAGTATACCGTTTTGGACTGTGTTTAAATAAGCGTAATGTTATGTATTTGCTTGTACGTGCGTGCGTGTGTGTAGATTTCAATTCTTAAATGTATTTTTCTCATTCCTTCTTTTTCAATATTGCAATATTCCACATTCAAAATGTTATTGTAAACATGGTCAAGTGAAAGAAAAAGCTCCACACTCTTAACTTCGCCATGTAAAAGATGACGAAATAAAAAAATACATAAATAAAGATACAATACTTTTTCCATATAGTGATATCGGCGGTATATCGTCCCCAAGATATATATCGCCAAATATCGTGACGATATATCGCTGACACGATATATATCGCCAAAATACCGTGACGATATATAGCCAAATATTGTGAGCATGTATCGGCCAATACTAATCGCCAGTCCAGCAACAGACAGTTAACAAATAATGATTTATATGATAACAGTGGTCATTCAGTTTCTTTGTCATTACTTTGTGATCAAGAACATATAAAATGCAAGAACATTAGTATATCCAATTTTATATTGTGAGGAACATTAGTTACTTTCCTTCATTTAAAATTAACTTGTCAAGGCCACGAAACCATTTGAGCAGAACGACCTCTCTATATATACATATCTGCTTCCTACTTAGTACAGGGGGATCCACTAGTATTGTTCTCGGCAAATTGTCCATGACTATTGCCGTCAATTTTTCTCTTTCTGTTTTTAACCGATGGATTTTTATGTATGCTGGTGCAGAAGTTGTCAACAGCTTGTTTTTAGTTTTCTTTTAATTCTTGAAGCACTTATTGGGTCAAATAAAGTGCACGAACATGGTGATGGACAATTTGTTTGGTAATACTCATGTAACAAGGAAACGTATAAACTTTTGATAGTTGGTCATATGAAAAACCCGACACACAATAAATATAGCAGTTGCATAACTTAAAGACAAATACAGCAATAGGTACCAGCATTTCTAGCTTATAATTGTCAAATTCTATTATGAAGTTTGCCTCCACATTCCCGCATATGCATGTTACAATGTGCAAGGGTAGTAGCTACATTGTACTTTTACCTTATTTTGGGTTGCTTTTCTGCTACTGTCATAGACGTGTGCACGGGGAGGGGGCAAGAGGAGAATTGTCCCCCTAATCATGGACGTCCGCAGACTTTTTCCAGGGAGGGGCAAGCAAGGTATTTTTCCTAGGGGGAAAACGAGGCATATTGCCCTCGTTATAGTGTTACCCTCTCCAAAAACACCACGATTTTGAAATTATCACGTTCCTGATTCCCCATTGTAATTAATGTAAATTACTGTGACAGAAATCAAATATGTACTTTTAGTTTGACATTCATTTTCCAGGGGGAGGTGTGGCCATGCTTGCACCCTCCTTCCGTATGTCCATGCACTATATACTTTCACTTCGAAATTTAGTGTAGAGGAATCTTATAGCCGTTATTAAACGATATTAAAGAAACTGAAGTATTTTCAACCCTATGAAAGTTCCAAGCAACTACGGGAGTGGGGTGCACTATTTTCTACGTAATTGAAGCGTAATATGCCTAAAATTACAGTAAGGGGACTTTCGGTGAGTCTGGATGGACACAATATACGCCCCTGTTTCGTACCCATCAATACAGTAAACAGTGAGATGGACTAGGTTTTACTATCCCTACTGAGGCCTCCCCGATGGCGCAGTGGTAGCGTCGTCGTCTTGTAATCAAGGGGTCCCGGGTTCGGTACCTGGTGGAGGAACATAGTGGTTCGCATCCCACTTTAAACTGTAGGTCCAGTCCCAATTAGCCTTACTGTGCATAAAGTGGACTTAAAACACCAACTCAAACCAAACTCTATCCCGACTGAACTTTAAAGTTCTTTTTGGCGGCAACTTCATATAAATATGTGGGAGGGGGGCGAATATTGATAATACTTTTTTAGTAAATACTTTCTGGTATAAGATATATACATCTTAAGGAATTAGGCGGGCAGAAAATGTCTTCACCCCACCCCCCCCCGTAATTCGACGCTTATGTTTTTTACCCTCCTAATCAGAGGGTGAGAGGGCGCATGCCTATGGCTACTGTTGGCTGCTCGCGACGATGAGGATGAAAGATATAAGATAATGGTAGCAAGGTTCGAAAGTACACTTCGATAATTATACGCCATTTGGAGACTAATGCTTACTAATTAGGATCAGAAGTTAACAATTAGTCACAAAATGCGATTCGATAGCAAAAGGTGAGATGTCAAAACTAGCTTCAAAACTTGTGTCCCTTTTTTAACAACTCTACAAGGAATACAATTAAAGTAACAGATGTGTACATTTAATAAAACTTTACTTTCGCACCGAATATTTTGCTTGTATTTATTGTTCTGCGGATGTTGGTCTATTCTATATTATTACTCTGGCAGCCATTATTCTATCATGGCTACAACTAAAAGAAAAATTCGTAACAGACATGAAATATTTTCTGCTAAAACTTTGGATGTATATCTTTCCACTAATATATACGTATATATAGCTCTGATATTACATTAGTTCCCTGCTAAAAAAACATCTTAAACTCTCATTTTCGTTCAAAATCGAATATTAGTTTTGACCCTAAATTTCAGCCATTTGCATTAGAGATGGTAGTAAAAGGAAGAGCGCACAAAATGCAGCTCTAAAAACAATGTTTTTCTTAACCTTTCTATCATTTTTCTTAGCTGAGCTAGTTGTTCGATACCCGGTGGAGGCACAAGTGGTTCGGATCCCACTTTAAACTGTAGGTCCAGTCCCGATTAGCCTTACTGTGCATAAAGTGGACTTAAAACACCAAATCAATCAATCAATCAATCAATCTTACTTGAGTTATCAAATTTGTCGAAACAATATGCAAGGGCCAAAAGTACAGGAAGCTACGGCCGCCATTTTAAAACAGTCAATTAAAAATTTAATAATAATGCTTGTTTTGAAATACTAAAGCATACATGTAATGCGAATCAAAATATATTTTCCAAAACAATCGCCAGGGTAACTAATTAATTTGTTTTTTGACCATTTGATGTCAATTAACCCCATTTATAGATTTTTATGTGTGTTTGAATTACAGTTTTAAATTTATGTAATTTATCCACCATAACTTTCGATTTCGTGATTTTTTTATATAACTTACACATTAGACTGGTTAAGTGGAAGATTTGGTGTTTTTAGTCCACTTTATGCACAGTAAGGCTAATCGGAACTGGACCACCGAGTTAGAGTTGGATCGGAACCACTATGTGCCTCCACCCAGACTCGTAGCCAGGCAAGGGCCAGAGGGGTTTTCGGCCCCCCTTGACACTGCCGTCAGCCACATTGGCATTAGGTAGGTCATTAGGTAAAACTATTTTTGTATAATTTGTTTGCAGTGAAAAGTCAGCATTCATTCATCTTGTTTATAAGCCTCTGTACATTCGCTGCCCCTTCCACATCTGCGTCAAAGGTCAAAAGCTCCCACGTTTTGGGAACAAAGGGGAGTTTTATTGCTTAGGGCAGGGGTGGAATGTACTGTAGGCACAAGTATTGAATGTTGTGTATTTCTTTCTTGTATGATATAAATATCTGTATCATCAAAAGTAGTATTGAGTGTGTAGTAAGGGATGATGTCATTAGAGTCAATTAACACTTCAAGAGATGTTTTAGAATTTGATTATATTTCTAAATTTTATGTATTACATAGGGATGTGCCGAAGCCGATTACAGATGTATGAAAATCGGCCGAAATTGACACATCGGCATCGGTATCGGAATCGGCAAAAATCCGATATTTAAACCGGTACAGATTATACTAGAGTTTTTACCTTCTAATAAGTTTTATATTCTAGTTTTGTAAGATTTATTGAAAATTTGGTTCTGATTCGTCATTATTGTAGAGTTTTTGTAATAAAATTATTGCAAACTCATTCAGAGGATCGGAAATAAAATAGTGCATTGCTTAACCAGGATCTGCTGTTGTATTGGAAATTCAAAAATGAATATTCAAACCTGAAGCAAGTCCTGAGAAAATACTTGGGCATACCTGCTGCATCAGTATTCAGTGATTGAGTGCTCAGTGTTGTTGAACAGATTTGAGATAAGAGAAGAAGTAAGTTACTTCCTGAAGTGCTTCCCAATCTCGTATTTCTGAAGTTGAATCTGGCAGAACAGGAATTTATTTTGCATTTCAAAGAACTGCTTGTGTACTAATGTTTAATCTCTTGAGAATCCATGTTCTTCTTAAAGGTTCACATAACATTTTGTAGATGCAAATGTACATTCGCACTCTTGAGAATATATATGTATATACATATGATATGCAATAAAAATGTACATTAAAATTTTATTTTTGTCATGCTGAAAATAACATCCCATTTCTGTTTAATAATCTTATGTATCGGAATCGGTTAAATATCGGCATCGGTATCGGTTCCAAAAATTATCGGTGAGTACATCGGCATCGGTAAATTTTCAGCTTCGTCACATCCCTAGTATTACATTAACTTCATGTCCCTCCCCTCACATAATTTACCATAATTTAATACTGTTAAACTTTCTGAAATGGATTTTGTGTACAAAGCCCCCGTGATAACCCGTGAGCTCTCCTGGAGATCAATTCTAGCTATGGATCTGCGCTCCACCGGGTATCGAACCCACACCCCTTGATTACAAGGCGACGACGCTACCACTGCGCAATCGGGAAGGCCCGGTTATGCGGAAGAAAAGGATCATGGGGGAAATTTAACGGGAAAAAAAATTGAGCTCCTGGCCTCTCTAGCAGTGTCCTATTTTAATTTAACGAAACCTGGTCACATAACAAGAACGCAAGCAGTAAACTTAAAAACAATGGATAAGTGCAATTCGTGCAAATTTCTTTCGGCCGCCGATGTCGTCACAGCAGGAAACAAAACACCCGTGGAAGTTGCTGAGCGAAGGGCATTTTGAGCTTACGCCCGGATTCCACACCTCCCCCCGTGGACTCCCTTGGCGCCAGCACTCCGACGCCGCCTGCACCCGGGAACTCATGCCTCGCTCTAGGAAATGAGACATCTGATCCTCCTCGGGTTCATGGGATTCGTCATGACGCAGGTAAGATCTAGGCTAAGTCCTTCTTCGCACGCAGAAGCCATGCGGAATGAACTAAACGCAACTCCATGAATATTACTCAGAAGTTCATGACAAATCACCTTTTTTTCTGAGCCTTGAAGACAATGCTAAACCTTATATCTGTCAGTTGCCCTTCAGTTAAAACCAGAAAACATTTTTATTTTGCATTTTTCTTCAGTTTTGAGGTATATTTTTGTTCTTTCCTGTTGTTTCCTGAATTTTAAATGCATTTGCTAGCTTAATTTATGTATTTAAATTTCCTGACATGACCGTTTTAGCAAGTTCGCCATGCGGTGAGTAGAAATACACAATATTATTTCTACCTGAAAGTTTGACAATGGATTAAACAATTAATTCTGGTACATTCATTTTTCCTCGAGCTCTTAAAATACTTTGTGTGAAACCTACTTTAAGGTTCCCTTGCCGGCAGGCACCTATCCAAGGGGAGGCTTAGGGGGCTCGAGTCCCCCCGAAAGTTTTCGGTTTACACTACATAAAATGAGGTTTTTGTTTCTTGTGGTGTGAAATAAAATAATGTGACGTTAATTTAAGGAGAGAAATAATTATCGAGGCAAGACGGAGAATGTTCTATAACCCTATTATTGTTAATAGCAGGTATCCAAGGTGGGCATCTTGGGTTCAAGCCCACCCCCCACCCCCTTCAGGATATTTTTCTGTTTACACTAGATAAAATTACGTAGGTTTTTGGCTTCTTGAATAATGTGATGATAATTTCAGATAAATAATTATCGAGACAAGACGGAGAATGTTCTATAACCCTGTTATTGTTAATAGCGCGTATCAAAGGTGGGGATCAGGTAGCTCGGGACCCCCCCCAACCAGAATTGTTTTCAGTTTACACTCCATAAAATTAGTTTTTTGTCTTCTTGAATAATGTGACGATAATTTAAGGAGAGGAATACTTATCAAGGCAAGACGGAGAATGTTCTATAATCCTGTTGTTGATAATATTGCACGTAAACTTTTCTTGCTATTTCGGTTTTGTCGCAGCGAACTTGAGCACTATGTAGATACGTGTCAGCATTTGGAAGCTGCACAACAAAGGTAGCGCCACACGTAGGGCGATTCGTTGTAATTTTTAATCTGTGGAAGGCGCGAGAGGGAACGTTCATGAATAAGAGAAGGAGTCGAACGAACTACTGGCAATATTTACGAATCGTTCTAGAATATAATGAGGATATAAATAAGCGGCTTCAATTGACCGGATGATCTGTACAACAGAATCGGTTAATGAGACTTCAGAGGTTTTACAATTCATACAGTCGATTAGTGATCAGCCAGTGTCGATTGGTTGCTTTATAAGATCTAGTGATGCAAGGGACTAAATACCATAAAGTAACAAAGTCTACTACTAGTTCTAGTTCGGGTCCAAAGCTGAAGACATTGACGACAGTGGAACTTCCGGAGCATCAGTGTAGTGCTACAAGTAGTTTGGGTCGAGGGTCGAAGAGATCGAAGGTCTCTCTCTCTCTCTCTCTAAAGTGAATATTTCGGCAGTACCGGGTATTGGAGCGGTTTATTAAAAAAAAGTAATAAGCTGCACAGGTGATGATTTAGTTGTGCCAGGACCAAATTTCGTGTATGCAGTCCGAGTATTTCATGGCATAAAAAAATACTTTTGTTTAAGCCTACTGGGTTGGACACACACTCAACAGACAATTTTGAACAACTGCGAGTGCTTAGGACTGAATATGAACCATTTGGTGGGTTTCGAATTTTATAAGAGCTTCAAACATGGGAGGACAAGACACATTAGTGGTGTTCAGGTTCGAATCAGAGTGAAATATTCGAGAACTGTCAGCGTCCAGTTCGCAGCCCACAGTTTGAATTTCGTGTTGTCGAGTTAATTGTGCATCCCGTGCATGTGTAACAGCTTCGTAAAAACACTTCTGGTACTACATAGATGTTTTGATGCCTGATGAGAAGAAATGGAAAAACACACATACTGAGATGGTTCCGTTACAGCATGGAAACAGAGGAGTTGAGTGGTAGAAAGTGTTGTAATTTATGAAAAAATCAAGCTTTCATTTTAAGAGCGAAAATTATTTTTAGGTCATTTTTTTTTTATTTTTAGGTCATTTTTTATTTTAGATCATTTTAAAGGTAATTCTATAGGTCATTTTTAAGGTCATTCTATAGGTCATTTTTTAAGATATTTTAGATCATCAACTTCCGAGCTCTAGCCATGAAATTAGGTGGGTGGCAGAAGTTCGCGCTGTTGCCACGTCAGAGCACAACTCCGTGTGTTCGGAGATTTAAGAGAATGAAATATCTCGTTGTGGAGTATTGTATTCCTTGCGATACAGACTTACAGTATTTGCTCGAAAGGTCAGGGATGACACATAAGTGCCCCGGAGAGAGGTCGGCCTCACGCTCGAACTAGGCAATTGCGCACCTTGCGCACCTCTTAATTTTCTTCCGCAACCCCTTCAGCACCCCCTATCCAAAACCTATATTCTACCGAAAATATTACCTCTTACGGTGTCATGTCGTTGTCATATTGAGGGCAGAATGTTAGGTGCTGAAGTGAGACTGTTGTTATTATTTACAGCAGGCAATCAATTATCCTACTCTCAAAGAGATTCCGCTTTTATTTTCCTGTACTGTCGGCAGTCTATAAAAATCAGCGACCCTTGTCTTTATTTCTTCAGAATTGTTGTTAAGAATTGTTTCTTCTTGTGTTTCAAGTAGTCTGTTTGTGTTTTTCGATAAATGTATGTAGCTCAGTGTCAGTTGTATGTTCTCCTTTGCACTGTTGACAAATGGCTACTTGTTCTTCCTCCTCTCTTCAAGTCAAATTGGAACAAAAATTTCAGTTGCTTTCTAGTATCATCAGGTCGTTCTCGGAAAATTATTTAACGCGAGTTGTATCGTGACGGTAGTTTCCTTGTTAATTCGTTCTATTTGTTCTAGTAAACGTACCATTTCAGACTTACAAATTCTGTTACGAAGAGGTCAAAAATTCGCGATGAAATGTTAAAGTTCGTTGTTGGGGACAGTGCGGCCCAACGGATTTTAACTAAGAAGTTGCTGCGCATTCAGCGTTTTGTCCTGACACCACAGCATCTGGGCAGACGGAAGGTAGGTTATCTATTACGTAAAACGAACGCATATGAAAAGCAACGGAAAATTTTCTGAAAAGTGAAGCAGTCCAAAAAATGTGAATTGATAATTACATGAAAGTGACTATATGACTTCGTATGTATTGTGTTATTTTCTTCTTCAAATAGCAAAACTTCAGGTTGCATCAAAGCCTAGCGATTTCTTTCTTTTACCCAACGCACATAAATCGAACACTCAACAGTTGTCACCTATACAACGTATTTGATTACAGTAGTGGCATTAATTCTGTACACATTTAGTAAAATGTTATTGTTTAAAAAATCTCGAATGTAAAAACTATATTCTGTATAGAAATATTAAACAAATTTAAATGACATCGTTCAGTAACTTCAATAATTACATCTGAGTGCAGCATTGTAGTCTATTATTGTTATTGTTATTTTCAACCAACAGAACGCTTGTGTGCGATTGTTGTATAGTAGGTCAACTGGGAGCATCATTGTTGTACATTGTTCAGTAGCTTCAAGAATTTCATCTTACTGCAGCATTGTTCTCTGATTATTGGTATTTTCTGTATTGTACTGTGGGTTAAGTGTGAGCTTCATTGTTTGCTGCAGTTGGGAAGTTGACCTACAATACACAAGCGTTCAGTTGGTTGAAAATAACAATAACAATTATAATCAGACTACAATGATGCACTCAGATGTAATTATTGAAGTTACTGAACGATGTCATTTAAACTTGTTTAATATCTCTATACAGAATATAGTTTCTACATTCGAGATTTTTAAAAAAATAACATTTTACTAAAAGTATCCATAATTAATGCAACTACTGTAATAACTGAAGTATGTACCTCAATTGGTTGTGCCTTGTAATCAAGGGATACCGGGTTCGATACCCGATGGAGGAACATAGTGGTTTGGATCCCACTTTAAACTACAGGTCCAGTCCCGATAAGCCTTTCTGTGCATAAAGTGGACTTAAAACAATGGATGTCAATCTAAAAGTGTACATTTCGGTCACGGTCATTATGTTAATTATTATAAGAGCGTTGCAGGAACATGGTAACTTCAAACTGAAGGATTTTTTAGAGAGAGTGAGCAACGCTATCAGGGGGTGGGGGGGAATATACCTCGACTCCTCTCCGTTTAAAAATGCCTTGCCTTACTTGCCTCTCCATGGAAAAATCCTTCAGTCGTCCAAGTATGTCACTGACCTCCCTTGAACAAGCTGTTCTTTTCAAATTACCAAACGTCGTTGTTGTGCTAAAATCAGGCAAAAAATAAGCAAGTCGCTAGAATTCTCCACTATCATTAACATATTATCATAGATACCTACTGAAAGTTGGTTGATACTTGATTTGGGGACTAAAACATGCATGGATATTTCATGTTTTCTTTATTTTCAACGTCGCACCCCCTAAATTTCATTCTGCACCCCCTCAGACGACGTTATAGGCAACGCAGCCCGGTGGACGTTGCCACACAGTGCGCGGGAACCAGCGACTTTTGTCCCGCTCTGGCTTTGCTTTTCTCACATGTGGCACGGTAGCGTCGTCTCCTTGTAATCAAGGGGTCCCGGGTTCGATACCCGGTGGAGGCACATGGAGGTTTGGATCCCACTTTCAGCTGTAGGTCCAGTCCCGATTAGCCTTACAGTGCATAAAGTGGACTTAAAACTCCAAATCAATCAATCAATTAAACCACATGTGGCACCAGCGCAATTCTGCCCAGCCGCCTATTTTCATGGCCGTGCGTTAAGGGGGAGGGTATTGATTCTTGATATTATTTTATTTTTGGTTAGTTAGCGTCACTTTTCTGCCACTTCTGGCTAATCACGACCATGAAGATGAGTGATGATATGATGAAAATGATGAACGGACACTCACAACGAAGATCTACACCCAGGCCGAGATCTGAACCGGGGACCCATAACGTCTTAACGCGCTGTGCTAAACTTTCCGCCACCGAGAACGGCTGGGATAAAATCGAGACGAGACAAGACCTGGCAGCAGTGATTTATCTACACATACCACAACACCAGAGGCGCAACCCCGAATATTTGTCTGGAGGGGGGGCAAGTAGCAGGATAAACGTACCAATAATAATAATTTTAATAATAATAATGTTATCATAACATTATTATTATTATTATTATTGATTTATTGAATTATTTTTTCAACACATTCAATTTCAAATTAATAATGCAAAACAAGCACACAAACTATTTTTGAAAGATAGAAAAGGCTTGATAAATGCATTCCAAATATAATTCTTTTTTACAAAAATATATAATTTTCATGCACTATATATGTTTCGCACATATGCAACATGGAGCGACGTGGACACTAAATTATGTACGTATTCAAAGTTTATTTAATACATATTATATACAATATATATTATTTAAATACATTACACAATCAATTCATCCATCTCACAATAAATCAACAGCAGAAATTACATAAATTGTGCACACTCCCTTTCCTCAAAACAATTGTTCATACATTTAAAACAAAATCAATTAATTCAAGTGTTACTTCTCTCTCTGGTAATTTAAAATGCATTACAGAAAACAATCTGCGAGCGAAGCGAGCAAGAAAATTTTTTAGATCCAATTTTTTTGCAGGCTGAAATCAATATTGATTTAATAGGGCGCAAATAAATTCACGGGACGCCAATGCATTCTCTCTTTCACAAGTTTTGTGCCTCCCCGATGGTGTAGTGGTAACGTTGTCGCCTTGTGATGGGTCCCGGGTTCGATACCCGGTGGAGGCACATGGCACAGTGGTTCGGATCCCTCTTTAAACTGTAGGTCCAGTCCCGATTAACCTTTCTCTGCATAAAGACTCCCGCCGCCCCCTAGCTATGGTCACGAGCTTGGTAAGACTAAGAAAAGGACCGAATGCGAGCGACGCGATCAAGAAAAATTGGCGAAAAGTATTTTTATTTGCATAAAATTTGAAGTTGTGGGTGGTAATTGCCCCCCGCTGGTACACTTGTCCGTCAATGTTTGCCCCCCCCCCCTTGTCCCCACAGAACTTACTTATGTCAATGAACCCCCTGCCCCCCTGTGGTTGAGCCACTGCGCAACACTCCCGTCTAATACCCTCCCATTTTTCCCAACACCAACAGAATTTTTCACAAAGGCCCATTTATAGTTAACTTGGCTCCAAATTCACCCTCACAAACCCTAAATGCTAACTTACCTCTCCAAGATCCTAGTAGGCTAGAAGGTATGTCAGGGGTTTATCCAAAATTTTCCGGACTGGTTGGTATAAGTATAAATTTATAGCCACACGGCCAAAACTGGACATTTGTGAAACATTATGGGGATTCTGAGGAAATTGTAATGGGTTGGTAGGCGATGTTGAGGTTGTGTGGGTAAATCACTGAGGTCTGTCTCGTAAAGGAAACCGAGGGAACCGAGACTTATTGGCCGAGACTCTCGGTCTCGTTCGATACATTTTAGGGTGATATTCGAAACTTTCATTCAATCAGAGTTACTTTAACTTTACTATGAGAGTTTTTCGAATATACGAAACGGATATTCACCTAATTGTTTATCGATAAGTCATACGGATGCACATGCACAGAATTTGTCTACAGAGTGGCAAGCAAGGTATTTTTTTCCGAGGAATATTAGGCATATTTTTCCCTATAATAGTGATTCCGCTTCAAAAACACTGCTTCAGTCTGAAATTATCATGTTCCTTCAATTAACAAATTACTGTGACTGGAATGAAATTATGTGTGAAATATATACTTTTTAAGTGGACCTTTATTTTCCAGCTGGTTCGAATCTCGGCCTGAGCATGGATGTTTGTGATTGTCCATTCATCAATTTCATGTCATCACTCATCCTCATTTTCGCAAATTATCCAAAAGTGGCACAAAATTCGAAGTAAAATAAAGCAAATAAAAAAAAATAAAAAAATAAAATTCCAGGTGCGTCCATCCCTCCCCCTCCCTTTCCGGACGTCTATGTTCTTAGCTCTTGCAACCCTTAGTTGAAAGGGAGGGATTGCCTCTTTATATACACACACTCACACACATTGTTCGCAATAAACAGAACACATAACGTGCATATATAAATTACAAGAAGTGCAATCATTGGTTTGTGTCTGAACAAGTTATACAGTATAGCGCCGTCTTCTTTAGCGGAGAAGTAAGCACAACGCGTTACGACGGAAGGGGTCCCGGGATCGAATCCCGGCCTGGACATGGGTGTGCTTTGTGAGTGTCGCTTCACCATTTTCATCAAATCATCACCCATCTTTATCGCCGCGATTAGCCGAAAGTGGCAGAAAGGAGACGCTAAATAACAAAGTCAAAAGTTGTATATTATATGTGTGTTTCGCACATGGGCGTCCGGAAGGAGAAAAAGGGGTCCCCTTATATACAGTATTACACACATATTTATTTATTTCTGCTGATATTATCCTGCTGAAAAATAACTGCCTTAGTATAGTAGTACGTATACATGTTAAGATATACAGAACATTCCCTGACTCGGCATCAAGCGGCCCGGCGTCAGAGCTTGTCTATCCCGGTGAATGGGGTCTGCGACAGTAGCACGCTTCAGTCTGTTTTTTTCGCTCTCCCTGCCTTCGCTCTCTTTCTCTTTCTGTTGACGTTACGGAAGTTGTGTTGTGTCGTGTCCGTGTGTTGAAGATTGTGGCTTAATATGGCACCACAAAAGTTTCCATTACAACAAAGAATTTATCTTGTCGAATCTTACATCGGAAAGAGGAATTGTGGAGAAGTGCGAAGACGTTTTGCAACGAAATTTCCCGGTGTTCCCGTTCCACATAGGACCACTATATTAAACTCGTAAAAAAGTTTATCGAGTAACAGGGTCAGTTCTGAATAAAAGTGGAAAGAAAAACCCACGTGTACTTACTGAGGAAAAACTCGATGAGATAGGACAAAGGTTAGAACAGTCTCCTCGGAAATCTATCCCCCGCCTCTCACAAGAAACGTGTGTTTCAAAAACCACAGCATTTAGAGCCGCTAAAATTCTTAAATCTAAAAATAAAAATAAAAATAAAAATATAAAAAATAAAGTATACAAAGACAATCCGCAAACCATCCGTGAGTTAAAAGAGAGTATTGCACGAGTAATCGGGAGAATTACAGTAGACGAACTTGCACGTGTAAATGCCAATTTCCTTCGGAGATGCCAGGAATGTGTTGCAGCAGAGGGACATCATTTTCAACACCTTGTGTAGTCAAGGTTAGTACACAATATGAAAACTGGAATTTTAATAGCCGACTCTAGCGACTGTCGAGGACCCCGTTCACAGGGAAAGACAAGCGCTGATGCCGGGCCGCTTGCCGCCGAGTCTCGTAGCGAATGTCAGGGAATGCTCTGTATAAGTTCCCACTTTAAACTGTAGGTCCAGTCTCGTTTAGCCTATCTGTTTATAAAGTGGACTTAAAATATCAATTCAGTGCTTATGCTATATTGTATTTTTATATATATATTGGTGAATAGAGAATTTTACATTGCATCTTCTGACAAAAATGAAACGGTTGTTCCATTAAAACAAATGGAATGCCTCGATGCCTCAAAAGAGGAAGGGGTGGTTGGCTAACATCAGAAACTCTCAATCCTCCCCTGCCTAGCTACAGTGCTGCCAGGTTGTATCACACATCTATTCACCTCTGATTTAAGTGAAATCTCGAACTTTGTATAAATCGTGGGTGCCTCGCGGTAAACAACATCGTGGGGGAAGATGTAGGTTAGGCAGCCTGGGTCTGTTTTCCAAAATAAATATTTCTTTACCCATAGTATAGATAGCGATTAGTGTTGTCCACGGGACGAGACGGCACATTCTTTTAAAAATTCGAGACCATGTGTCATGAGACAAACGAATATTTTCGAGACGAGACAGCATTTCCACGAGACGAGACAGGCCAAAGTCTCGTCTCGTGGGCAACACATAATCCATTTACTACAGGAAATATAAATCATACATAAAGATTAAAGAAACATTTCTTTCTCTTTTATTCAAGTAATTAATTACAAAAATTATAACCAAATCACAAATTCATAACGTTGTATCCTCTCATTTACAATTCCAAATTCGAATTCAAATCCTTAGAACTCAGATCCAATAATAGTACATAACTTGGCGTAATTTATTTGAGAACTTGTAGATCAGCTTTACCATGATTTTAAGTACAGACTTATTTGTAAGAGGGTAGGTTGAATAGTGAGTGCCTCGAAACTCAGAATGTATACTCTGTCCTGGGAATCTTTGGAGTGAGAGAACGAAAACAAGTCCCTGCGCAAGTAGCAAAGTGACTCGAGAGTGCTTGAGCAATGAACGCGCGAGAGGGAACGGGATTGCGTGGTAAAGGAATGCGACTAATGCTACTAGCCATTTGCAGGAAGAGTATTCTGCTTCGCTCCGCCCACTCACTTGCTCCCCTGCTCTGCCTTTATGCGCGACTTTACTTCAAGGATTCCCTGGATAGAGTATAAAAGAAATTGATCTACATTAACTAAAGGAAGATAAAATTGTAAATTTAGAAGAGGTGGACGTGCCTAAAGTGATTAAGAAGTTATATAAAACCAAATATAAACCAATGGAAACCAAAATCACAATTATAGGTATTTTCCACTCTTACGGCGGCCGGTTCTAGTTCTGGCATGGAAAGTGGGGAGCGGGGATTACTCCCAGAGGCACGACGCGGCAGGAAGAAGTACTACGTGAACCTCGTTCTACTGGCTGCTGCATTTCTTATCGTGCTGGATTTGTTGCTTCCTCGCTCCCCACTTCCCTTGCCAGCATTTGGATCGGCCACCGTAACAGTAGAAAAGACCTTTAGTTATAAAGACGTGCTCACAATTCGTGGGTTGGTACCAAATGTATGTAGCTTTGTTTCGGCATGTCTCCCCCCCCCCCACCACCCCCGGCTCTTCCCTACCGCAGTGTCGATACTCAACGAACAAACTTCAAAATTATAATTTTCTCTTTTCCGTCGAAAGCCTGGGAGGATTACATGAACTGCTGAACCAATCGGATTGATCCAGTTGCCGTAGTAAGGGAAAATTCTATTGATATTGTGCGTTGTCATTTTTCTTGTTTTGAGTCGTTTTCTCAACAGGTGGCACCACCAACAAGGACGGCCAAGCCTAACTGTTGTCGCCGCGTAGCAAGCGAATGGATCTCCGATCCCCTGCCTCTCCCTGAAATGTGAGCGAAGGGTGCGTGTTGACAGCAAAAGGTGTCCTGTACGAGCGGACAAAAATCACACGTGTAGCAACATCTTTTCCGCCCCTTGAAACTCCCACAACTGGAGACGAAAAGTCTCGGTGTCCTGAAGTTTATTTTTTTTGGCCGGTCGGGCTTTAACTTGTCAGCTCCGAACTTGTAAGCCAATCATATTGAGGCACTTCGTTTCAAACTTACCAGAACCTCAAAATTGTGGGCAGAAGGTTAACATCCTCTAGTGTATTCAATACAAAACACTCTGAAAACAAATAAATGTATATCATTACGCACTCACAATTCAATTCAGGGTGTTTTAAAAGTCCTGCAGGATTCTAAAAACCTAACTTTTAAAGTAATAGGTTTATTTACAACGAAATATTGTGTTACACAGAGGAAACTTTAATATTAATGTTTGATGTGGTTTGGTCCTTCGCCAGATCTCCAGCTGGGCGGACCCCATTCACGTCCGAATACTACTGCAATCTTCGTTTGAATCCGAGAATTACGTTCTAACGGTTCTCGTCCGGAATGTTGTGAATCACATCACGTATCTTCAGGTCGTCAAGAACTGTAGGTTTCTGAGCATACACCTGGGTCTTGACATGTCCCCACAGCCAGTAATCGCAAAGTTTAAGATCTGGTGACCTTGCGGGCCAAGGTGTGGGTCCTCTGCGGCTAATCCATCTCTTCCTAAATTGACCTTAAGGGCAATAATAACAAATAATAATAATAATTGTTGTTATATACCTATTACTTTCAAGTTAGCCTATATCTTTTTAGAATCCTGCAGGACTTTTAAAACACACTGTATATCTATAGGGACGAGTATGTCTCACGTACGTCACAAACTGTTGCATTGTGGCTTCCAGCAGCCATGATTGAGGCAAGTTCTTGAAAGGATACAGAATTCAAGCGGGCCTGTGGGCGGGAGATACGACGTAATAATCCTCAAATATTGAAAATACCTTAGATTAAAACAGCTCAAAATCCCAGACATGGGCCATCATTTTCCAGACAGGAACTCGACAATAAGGAATGCTGTGTCAGATATTACCTAAGCTCTACTGTGTCACCAACGGCGTAAACATGTAAACAGGTTAAACTCAGGAAGAGGATACAGGTAACTGACTCCGCATTGCTTAGTAAAATCTATGACAATACATATCTGGGACAAGAGAGGTCATTAGCCAGTTTCAGAGCGAACGTTGAGAGGGGTTGGGCGAGGATTGAGAGAGGAAACGTTGGAGCGAGTGGCAAGTCAAACTCTTGAGATACAGTACAGTCACGATCATAACCGCTCATCGCTTAACTTCCATCTCCAGGCAGACACAGGTATATTATTCCAATTTAGCATTCTGATCCTTTCCTTGACGATATAAAACTCAAGCAGAAGCGATTCGTGAATGCATGCGTCAATTGTGGGGAAAAGGACAGCTTGCTCTACGACGACATTAATGAGCATTTCTACATTCTAATTTATTCATATAGGAGAAGTATTTAGTTTACACGAGAGCGCTGAACTAAGCTTATATTACATTTCTTGGATCTGAAGTGAAATAAAGTAATAATTATTTTCCCACAATTGATGCATGCGTCACTTCAGATCCAAGAAATGTAATATAAGCTTAGTTCAGCGCTCTCGTGTAAAATAAATACTTCTCATATATGAAGAAATTAGAATGTAGAAATGCTCATGAATGTCGTCGCAGAGGAAGCTGTCCTTTTTCCCACAATTGATTCATGCGTTCACGAGACGCCTCTGGAACTCAAGTGTTGTGTTTTGCCACTTGTGAGTATGTATATCACTTCTCGCACGTTGCCATTAAGCTCACCATGATTAGCGAGTACGCCGTTATTGAGGATGAATGGTGAATGAGCTACACTACCCAGATTCGATCCCAGTTCCCTTGAGGAACGTTACGAATAAAACACAGACATTCCTGATTTAAAACAAACGTGGAGTTGATGCAGATGCAACGAACGCTACGTGATGGATATTTCCTTCCAAACGAAAAATAAAATTTGCCGCAAACATGTCGACTGTGCGCATTCTCACATCACATGAAACCCACCAATAGAGTACAGCAACAGTAAATCTCACAAAACGCCAGGCTTCTTTCCTTCACACACTTCAATCCATCTTTTTATTCCAACGAATCTTCAGTTTCTATCTAGGGCTTCCCCGATGGCGAAATGGTAGCGTCCTCGCCTTGTAATCAATGGGTCCCGGGTTCGATTCCCCGGAGGAGGCACATAGTGGTTCGGATCACACTTTAAACTGTAGGTCTAGTCCCGATTAGGCTTACTGTGCATAAGGCGTACTTAAAACACCAAATCAGTCAATCAGTTTGTATCTTCTCACTTGTAAAGTGCGTTTACGTCAATATTTTAGTATGCTCAAAATATGATAGTTTTGCATAAAATTATGCATTAATTCACAAACCAAAACACAATTTTCATTCCAATTGTTTTGATTTTCTTCCATTACAACCCAGTATTACAGTAGTACAACGCTTGTGTTGCATTAACTTGTGTAGTTGACTTTCGCAGATATTAAATGATTTGAAGCCAACAATATTGCCAAGGGATCTAATGTAGAACTGCACAATTTGTATCCCTGTCCAGATATTATTAGAATAATTAAATCAAGAAGACTTAGATGGACAGGCAATGTGGCACGAATGTGAGAGGAAAGAAGAGTTTACAGGATTCTTGTTGGGGAAACGTGATGGTAAGAGACCTGTAGGAAGGCCAAGACGAAGATTGGGATAACGTTGAGATGGACCTAAAGGAAATCGGTAAGGATGGAAAATATTGGATTCATCTTGTCCAGTATAGGGATAGATGAAGACTTGTGTTGCTGTAGCCATGAACCTTCGGGTTTAAGAAGGCTAGATATTAGTTAGTTAGATCTACCACTTTTTATTTACCTTACACAGGTAACATAAAACAAAGGAGAAAATTTTGTTGCAACATGACATCAGAAATAACACTTTACTGAATCAAAATGTTTATGTGCAATTATCGTTGTAGTTAATAATATTCCTGCCATGGACACAGATTGTGGTGACAGTAACCGTCTGTACCACTGTGCAATGTGCTCCCATTGCGGACCGAACCTGGGACGTCTTAATGAGACCACGGGAAAGGCCGAAATGATCAAAAAGTTTTTAAGAAAAGTTGTGTTCGTGTTGTCTATCGGTTGTTTATCGTTGATGTATGGCGACATCCTGTACACACACGCACACAAACATGCCCAGCCAGAAAGAAGTTCTATACTCTGTCCCAGTTTTCTCTGGAGTAAGGTCGCGCATGGCGTCAGAGAAGGGGAGGAAATCGAGTGGGCAGAGCGAAGCAGTACACGCTGCTGCGTGTCCATTGGTGGAGCCGTCTCGCGTTGCGCAGAGACTTGTTTTCGTTCGCCTGCTCCAGAGATAGGTGGGACAGGGTATACTGTGCATCAACAGAATGATACTAATATCGTTTTCTTTAAATGCTATTACGACAGCTCAACGCTCAGAATGGATTATTTGACTTAGTTGTTATTAAGCAATTGATCCATTTAATAATTTTATTCTGAATAAATTAATGTTTAAACAACATTTTTCATTATATTGCTAAAGCCCTTATAATTATTTTATTTTCAGTAAGGGTATTATGTGACGCATTATCATCAACATCTGTCGCACGTGTCTCTTGCGATGATCGATATTGTGTGACGCTCGAAACACGATGCTGGGAGGCATTTTAGAATGAACCTTCTTGAATTGCAGTCAGCATTTATTGGATTTTTTAAAAATCTGTTTATAAATGCTGTAAATATTTATTTTAATATCTGAAGATTCATCATTCTTTTGTATTTTGCTAAATTAAGACACCAGGGGTCTTATCGCGCTACGACACCAGGGGTCCCGGGATCGAATCCCGACCTGGACATGGATGTTTGTGAGTGTCCACTTATCAATTTCATCATATCATCACTCATCCCCATCTTCGCAAATTAGCCAAAGGTGGCACAAAAAGCGAAGTAGACTAAAGCAAATCAATCAATCTTAACAAGGGATGCTATTGGCAAACCTGCCACGTGTCCCTGGAAGTTATGTCAGAGCTGTTGTTTGCTGTGTTGGGTTGCATACATACAGGATAGATTTTAAGCTCTTTGGCGCAGAAACTAATCGCTTTCAAGGTAATGTTAATGAGGAAAAGTTACTTGTTTTTTTTTTAAACATATCAGCACCCAACCATTTTAGAAGTTGTTTTGCGACACTCTGCACATGTAGGTAATACACACACACACATACATACCAGTGTGTGTGTGTATGTGCGTGTGTCAGTACCCTACATTGCCTGGGTATGGATATTTGTGAATGTCCATTCATCAATTTCATCATGTCATCACTGATCCCCATCTTCGAAAATTAGCCAAAAGTAGCACAAAAAGCGAAGTAAAATAAATCAAATCATATCAAATCTAGTACCCTACATCCTGACAACGATTAAATGGGAGAATAGCATATGCTGAGCCTGTCCCACTGAATAAAGATATTATTATTAAGCAGCCTTCATGCTCATCGTAGCGATTAACCTTAATAGGTAGAAACCAAGGAGATTACTGTTAGGGCTTGTGTTTCAATTTGAGTTTTTTGTTTTAAGTCCACTTTATTCACAGGTAGGCTAATCGGTACTGGACATACAGTTTAAGGAGGGATCCGAACCGCTATGTGCGTATGTTCGTACAGGGATGCCGATCCCCCCAAGACCGTGGACGCATCCCCTCCGAAGTCGTTCATCAAAATCCCCCAAAAAGAATTGTTCATCATATCCCCCCGGGGAAAAAAATAGTTTGGGTAAATACGCAGTAATTGATTTTTGTTCGAATGTCGATAAATTTATTTTAATTTAAAAAAAAATAATTCAAAATACGTAAACTTTAGACAACGAAAACTGACAGTATTTTACAATTATCCAGTCAGTCGTAGAACAGGAATACACACAAGCGAAACAAATCGTGCCTGAAATCATACTGAGTCCGCATGTCGGAAGTTCTGAGCCGACTCGGAACCACCTCAAAGAAACACCAGACATTGTTTACTATTGGCTGAGATGCCAACAATAGAAAGGCTCATGACATTCGAAATCTTTCATTGCGGTGGTTGAAATTAAAAGACTATTATGTATAAAACTGCTCAAGCTCACTGTCATTGTTAGTGTACTGAAAACCATTACTAAAAATCATTAACAAGTGAATCAAACGAAACTATCTCCCCCATTTTTGTGTGAAGATATATGGAACTGGTAGCTAAACTATAATATTTTGTCCCCCAAAAAAATTCCCATGACGCGGGTGCGTCATGAGTACCCCCTGTGGGCACCTCTATGTGCGTATCGAACCCTGGACCCCTTGATTACAAGGATTACAAGGTGACGACGTTACCACTACGCCATCGGAGAGGCCTTATAGGGACTTATTAATAATATATTATGAGTAATAATAATTCCAAACTCTCACATTAGAAGAAAATCCTAATATCTACCATAATTACAAACACAGCGATGTACTACCAGAGTGGAAACGATTTAATTCAGAGTATACAGGGTGAACAGAAACTATAGGGACAAACTTCAGGAGGTGATTCCTGATAAGTAAAGGAACAAAAAAGTTCATATCAACATATGTCCGGAAACGTATATTTACCAAGGTACGAGGGCGGGCTGAAAAGTAATGCCTCCTATTTTTTTGTGACGGTGTAAAGATATTTTGGATTTTGGGCAACCATGCATTGTACTCTTCAGACTTTCCCCCTTCTCCATTCCAAGTTTCAAACTTCTATCACCATGGGTTGCTGAACTAGAGCGAGGAAAATGGCAGCATTTAAATTGATAGAAAAAAATAGGTTCCTGGACCGTATTTAACCCTGTTCAAATTTTGCTTACGTTTGTAGTGTTCAGGTCAATATGAACCGAGTGACATATTTCTTATTTCATTAAAGAAATATGGCAACATTTGCTATTCATAGCTTTTATTATTTTTATTTTTGTTTCATGTTTTTTTTTGTTTCGTAATTTTATTAGTAATAATTATGGCCCGGGACTTTATGTTATAACATTTTTTTCAATTGGCTTCGGATCTAATATTGGGGTGAGATATTTACATATCTGATGAAAATAAGCCGAAATAGACAAACTTGACAAAGCATATTTTGACATATTTCACCAATTTCGCGTTTTTACAAGATATTTCTTCAATTTTGTTGTAATAAAACATATTTCTGTATAATTTCGTAATTCTCTCGCACATAATCGGTTATTTCATATTTTTTTCTTCGTAGCTTTAGCACAACCGATAGTTCATATTGTCGATGGCAGGATATGGAAAGGCAGGAAGAAAGGTGCAGTCTTTTCTTAGTACAGAACAAAAATACCCCCACTTTTTTACCCCTCCGACAATTGATAGCCATGCAAACATTATTGAGGAAAAATGTTCTCTCTCATTGTTGCACGGGAAGTAAAGAAGTTTCGTTCTCATTTCTTTGCCTTTTTCCCTTTTCACAAATGTCAGTCAAAAGTAAAAATACATTACAGCCCCTACTCTACTCTATCGGGTATGGGAGAAATTCGAGAGTTGTGCATATTTTTGGCTTTACTGGGAATATTTCTGCATTTTTCTGACATATTTGTAATTTTTCATGACTTATTTTTCAATTTATATGACATAAGTACATACATATTTTCATTTTACAGTTTTATAGGACATAAAGTCCCGGGCCCTAGTAATAATAATATAACTAACTAACTAACTCCCTAGCCTTCTTAAACCCGAAGGTTCATGGCTGCAGCAACACAGGCCTTCCATTTTTCCCTATCTTGAGCAAGTTCTATATACTCTTTTCCATCCCTACCGATTTCCCTTAGGTCCATCTCAACGTTGTCCCTCCATCTTCGTCTTGGCCTTCCTACAGGTCTCTTACCATCAGGTTTCCCAACAAGAATCCTGTAAACTCCTCTTTCCTCTCCCATTCGTGCCACATGGCCTGCCCACCTAAGTCTTCTTGATTTAATTATTCTAATAATATCTGGACATGAATACAAATTATGTAGTTCTAAATTATGTAACCTTCTCCACTCACCTGTCTCCTCATCCCTTTTAGGTCCAAAGATTTTCCTAAGGATCTTATTTTCAAATACTCTCAATTTATGTTCCTCTTTCAATGTAAGGGACCAACTTTCACACCCATATAATACTACAGGCAAAATTACTGTTTTGTATATTTTAACTTTTAGTTTCTTAGATATTAAACGAGAAGACAAAAGTTTATGAAGAGAGAAGTAACATGCATTTCCTGAATTAAGCCTACTTTTTATTTCCTCTTTAATATAATTTTCATTTGTTAATATTACTCCTAAGTATTTGAATTTGGAAACTGGTTCAAACGAGTTGTTATCAATAATTAGATTTTGATTATTATATATTATATATTTGATTATTAATAATAATATATTGATATATACATTAAAAGTTCATATAAAGACTTCGGGTCATATTGACCCGAACACACCATTAAGGGTATGTAGTGATAATAAAAAATACTATATATATACATATATGTATTTTCATTTGAATAACCAAACAACCCACTATAAACATAAAGTCACGGGAGTACAGCTTTGTGCAAAAATTAATACAAGAATTATATACACATAAAATATAATTTCGGGTCAATATGACCCGACCACAACAGCAGGGCTAAATTGATCCGCAAAAAAGGTTCCTGGAAAGTATTTAAATTGATCCGGAAGAAATGTTCCTGGATCGAATTGAAATACTTTACAGATAAAAAAAAATATTTACGGTCCAGAACCCATTTACGCTTGCTGATCTTTTCTTCTGGACCGGAATTGAATTTATTTAAAATTCCTGGACCTTTTAACAACCCTGCATCAGTGTCAAACTTGCATTAATTTGTGGGTTCAGCTGTGAACGGGAGTGGTTTTCCGCTCTGATTCGAGATGTCTGTCTCTCCAAAGACGCTTCCTCGTGCGACAAGATAAATATACTTATCTCGCTTCTCGTCTTGTTTCTCGTTGCAGTATCTTGCCCGTTGCAGACCTTCCTCAACAGACGCCGTGGCCGATTACCACTCAGATGACTCAGACATGTACGAGAGACTCATACAGTTTGTCAACATCATTGGCCAGGTGGACGCTTACCTCGAGAGCAAAGCCAAGTCCTTCTTCAAGAAGCTGGCCATTGTGTTCGATGACGACAGACACTGATGTTCACTTTTCTGCTATTGTGAGATTATTTATATTTATTACTGCTAACAGTGCTGAAATAGAGCATGACCAGGCCAATGGTAAAATATAAACATTATTTAAATCCTTATTGTGCTGTGTTTTATTTCCTTGTTAAACCCACGAGAAAATCATGATTGAATCTGATTGATTGATTTGGTGTTTTAAGTCCACTTTGTGCACAGTAAGGCTAATCGGGACTGGACCTACAGGTTAAAGTGGGATCCGAACCACTATGTGCCTCTAATTGATTGAATCTGAACCAGTGGCGAGCCTAAAGCGTTGGTGTGGGCCATAACTATAGACCTCGGATTTTTAGATTCTAAAAAGCGTGCTTTTAGGTTCCTAAAATAGGCTCTAAAAATCCTAAAATAGGTTCTAAAAATCCTAAAAGAGGTTGTAAAACTCCTAAAATAAGTTCAAAAATCCTAAAATAGGCTCTAAAAATCCTAAAATAGGCTCTAAAAATCCTAAAATAGGTTATAAAAATCCTAAAATAGGCTCTAAAAATCCTAAAAGAGGTTGTAAAACTCCTAAAATAAGTTCTAAAAATCCTAAAATAGGCTCTAAAAATCCTAAAATAGGTTCTAAAAATCCTAAAATAGGTTCTAAAAATGCTAAAAGAGGTTGTAAAACCTAAAATAAGTTCTAAAAATCCTAAAATAGGTTCTAAAAATCCTAAAAGAGGTTGTAAAACTCCTAAAATAAGTTCAAAAATCCTAAAATAGGCTCTAAAAATCCTAAAATAGGCTCTAAAAATCCTAAAATAGGTTCTAAAAATCCTAAACTAGGCTCTAAAAATCCTAAAAGAGGTAAAACTCCTAAAATAAGTTCTAAAAATCCTAAAATAGGCTCTAAAAATCCTAAAATAGGTTCTAAAAATGCTAAAAGAGGTTGTAAAACCTAAAATAAGTTCTAAAAATCCTAAAATAGGCTCTAAAAATCCTAAAATAGGTTCTAAAAATACTAAAAGAGATTGTAAAACTCCTAAAATAGGTTCTAAAAATTCTGAAATAGGTTTTGAAAATATTAAATTATGCTCGAAAAAATACTGAAGTATAGGTTCTAAAAAACTTAAATGGTACAAAATTCCTGAAAATTACTGATTAGAATCGTTAAAAAAATCACAAGAACCGTAAGAAATTTTTATAGGTGTATACAAACAACCAAATGTTAATTTTCTAACCAAATTTTTATTTGTATGCACAATTTTCAAAATTATCCACAAATTATTGTATTACTATACTTGTATACGTATGTATAATTTGCTGCACAATATCAGGGTAGCTACTCACCGGGAATTCTTTGAATTACGGGAATTATGCGTACAGTTCACACATTCTCCTGATAGGTGATTTATTTATGATGTTCGATCTTCTGTAAGCATCAATTTATCTGAGTATTCCTTTAAAATGTTCAAAAATTACATCAGGATATTAAAATACCTGTTACATAATCACAAAGGATTTTTCATATAATATTAGTGCAAAATAAATGGAAACTTCGAATTTTGCATAATTTTAAGGATAATCAGACTCCGTGAAAATGTCGCGAGGCATTTTTGCGGACTCCGCGAACGCTCCAAACTCCAGAGAAGTATCGGTCTGTATCACTAAATAAAATCCAATACTGGTATCACTGGCATTGGTATCGGTATCGGCTAAATCATAATAAATCATAATTATTTAAGTGATGAGCACGATTTGACAACCAGGTACGTCACTATGTCAAAATAGGTGATACAAAACTACAAAATTGAATATATAATTACGTATAAAACAATGGATCCTACAATCTGATACATCATCAAAACTTTATATTGTAGCTTTCCACAAGTTCAGCTATTAAACCTCTGGCCTTCTGAGATATGTTAGAATTCAGACATTCCTTTGGGAATTTTATAAGATATATTATTCAGGAAAGACTTATAAAATTTTCTGTACAAAATTCTTCCTTTTCATTTTTCTTCCTTCTTCTAAGGTGGACATATTCAACTGTGTTAACCATTCATAATAATGCCGTTCATAGTAATTATTTTTAAACTTCATACATAGTAATCTGATAAAAAGTTTTTGAATTGATTCAACTTTTTGGTGGTAATTCTTAGCTATCAGAAACCATAGTTCATTAGCATATTCAAGAATAGGACGAACTATCGTTTTGGGGAGACTTCAGCTTGATCCACCAGATGATTAATAATCCAGCACAACTGGATATTGAGGACTAAAAGTTGTAAACGTTGTAAGTGCCAAAAGCGAAAGTGTTGGGAAATCGCATCGTTCTGCACATCAGCCCGTAAGAACGTTCACACTAGTGACCTCTTTACACGCCCTTTGAGCTACTTAGAGGGCTAACAGCCACTTTTCACGTTTACCACATTAAAAACCATGGCACATTTCGCAGTTTAACGTGGAAAACGGTGTTTGAATTTTTGTGGCACTTACAGAGTTTACCAATTTTAGTCTTCAATTATAGTTCAAGGCAATTTTTAACAATATAGTTTCTAAGATATACGTATGTCATGGCTTCAAACTCCATGTCCTGCCTGATTTAGTGTAAGTGAATGAATGATTATTATGTAGTTTGTATATTGTTCGGGTCTTTCCTCTATTTATATTTATGTTTAATAATAATGATGATGGACATTTATCTGCACATAAAAAGAAAATGTAATTTCCTATTGACATGTGATTCTCTCAAAGATGACTTGTTTCTACCACGACACTTGTTTGTTCGTCAAAGCTTTGTGTAACTGCGACTGGGTGAAATGTCACAATGTGAAAAGCAATAATATTATTTAACGTATACATATTGGATAGCAATTTAGTACAGTCTATGTCACAATCACACAGTGTAAGAATTAACGGGGGGATGCCGTTAATAAATAATGAATTTTATCCCCGGCAGAAGGAAAAAAATTAATCCCTGCCAGGGATGTCTTTCTCCTCGCCAAAGAAAATGAAATTGAAAGGATATAGTACACTATTTCTTAACTATGAAACATTCTTCTTCTTCTTCTTCTTCTTTCTTCTGGCCCTATCAACCTTATTTTGATTTTGGCCATAACTATGAAACAAACACCATTGCATTGAACAATCATTCGGGAAAATAATTGATTAATCTTAATACAATTGCATCCTACTTCACGTCTGAAGTTCAGTTTTTAAATAGTTAATTGTTTATTTGTTTATTGTCGTCGGGTGCAGTGGTTTTAAAAAAGCTCTCAGAGTAACACCGTTGCTCTGTCAATTGTCAAATAAACTATGAAAGCCTATACCGCCTTGTTACTTGCCTGGCCCATCCACACTTTCCCTCCGCACTCAAGGTTCGTGTACTCCGTACTCGGCTCTGATTTGTCTTTGTACGACAATGCACATGGGTTGCAAGAAGTCAACATAATTATATAATTAACTACAAAATACCAAGAGACAACGAATAACCTCTTGCGAAATCTTATTGACAGAACTGGGCCAAGCAAATTATATTTTGTTGCCATTAGTGTAAAAATTAAATATTTATACTTTCGCTATCTTACTGCGTGGAGCTTTCAAATTCACTTGGCGCGCGACGAGAGACAAACTGGTATATGAAGCCGCTTCCCCCTCGGGGACTGCCAGTACATCTCCATGTTAACTCTAACGTAAGCACTGCTTCCACTTCCCCCCCTACTAAGCCCTTAATGCTAAAAAGCGGGCTGCATTTAACGCAGTCCAATGTACGGTGGCGCTGCCAAGTGGTAAAAATCGAAAGCTCTCACACTATGACGGCGGACTCCGCGCATAAACATGCAATTACCGACACAAACCGTGGCCGGTCTTGTAACGCGTCCGTTTCGCTTGTCATTAAGTGCGTGATAGTTTAAGTCTTCGAATCGATTCCAAGAGTTATTTGTTTTCTGGCAGTAAGTTGTACAGTATAATCTGGTGTTCTGAATGGTAGATCGTACAAGTAAAAATGAAAAATTCAATAGAAGACCGTCGCATGGAGTTCATCTTCAAATAGTTAAGCTACTTTTTATTTTATTTATGAGTGCAATAAGTAGCATGAGCCGTCATTGGTTATTGGGGATAAATTACCTTGTCCAGCAACTGTGACATTTAAAAAAAACAGTAAATTTTGGATATTTTCTAAAGTTCAACGTAAATTTTAAAGACTATATACAAGTCGTATCCGAACGTTCGTTCCTCTAAATATCGGGCCAAAACTCTAATTTTGTGTTGTTGGAAATCTCTAATGTTCGTACCAGGATGCTTTATATTTTTTTGGAATCACATCACGAGTACGCTTGTCACAAAGACTCGCGTTACTCCAAAAAAACGTCTTAACAGGCGCCTGGCGTGCACATTTGACAACACCTCAATGACAAGGCATTACGCTGCCCGGCGAACATTAATTGCTTCCAAATAACATCAAGAACAAACTACCTTTTACCTGTAAACTGGACACCAAGGCGCTAGCCTGACCGGCAATCCAATTCCTTACAGCATCCGTTGCGGGAGATCTGTCCTCCGATCCGAGCTGACCGAAGCAAAACAGCCTCTCCCCTTCCAAGTCTCAGTTAAAACACCGAACTCCCCCACTCTCATCTGGGAGTTTATATACGTTTAAACCCCGTACCAGCTAACTGTAGACCAGGCGAACGAGAACAAGTCTCTGGGCAAGTAGTGGCGCGAGACTGCTCCACCAATGAACAGTGAGAGAAACGGGATTGCGAAATGGGCGACGGGAGTTACCCGCTTTCCTTGCTTTGCTCTGTCAGTGTTGCAATCTTTTGATAACGATAATACCGTACGCACATGGCAAACGGACATTATTTTTGTTTCCAAGTCCGTACGCTTGGTTTTAGAATTTCTTAGGGAAATATTAGGGATAAAACTGCAAGAGAAAATGTTGATAAGCCGTGCATTTAGCGTACGTACTAAGGCCTGGACCGTATGTCCGGACATGCCATGAAATTTCTGTACATGTACGATCAGGACC
This sequence comes from Lepisma saccharinum, assembly GCF_977018435.1. Lineage (NCBI taxonomy): Eukaryota > Metazoa > Arthropoda > Insecta > Zygentoma > Lepismatidae > Lepisma > Lepisma saccharinum. The sequence goes on from NC_139246.1 coordinate 39,106,710, forward strand.
GTACGGTTGGCAACTTTGCGCTTTCACCACTCGATTTCCCTCCTCCTCCTCTGCCGCTATGCGTGGCCCTGCTCTACAGTTAGCTGGGACAGGGTATAGTTGGCGTCGGTTGCCAACGGCTATTCTTTCAAAGTTTTAATTTTTAACAGCTAAAAACACAGAGAAAGAAAGAACAGTGTGTTGCATGGTTTCTATACAGAGAATATATGATCCTAAAAATGCATAATAAATAGAGTTACACTAATCACATATACATACTTTTATACACGTAATTACCTATTAATAAATATTTCAATAACGAAATGAAACACTGTTGCCCTGACAAGAGGGCTGGGTAACAAGCAGATTTCGTCAGCCTTATTTGTTGGATATGTGTAGATGACATTTCTCGCCGCATGCCGCCATTGAGTTGAACGTACAGTTCGAATATTTGGTCAAGTTTTATCGGTATTACTAGTTCATTAGCTATTTTTTTGTATGAGTGTTGGTTTTCTTAGAGTGTAAATATACTATTTCTAAATTACGTAAGTAGGCCCCCGTGGCGGATTGGTTAGCACATCGCACTACGACGCCAGAGGTCCTGGGTTCGAATCCTGGCTTGGGCATGGATGTTTGTGAGTGTCCATTCATCAATTTCATCATATCATCACTCATCTCCATGTTCGCAAATTAGCCAAAAGTGGCACAAGGAGCGAAGTAAAATAAAGCAAATCAATCAATCCAATCAAAATTACGTAAGATTTAATGTCTTAGGTACTTACAACTGAAGGGCAATATTATTGTTTACTAACTGGTAACACAAATGTGCATACCTAAAAAAACTAGTCCCGGGAAATGGAATCACAAATACGGCACTTGGGTGGACATCCCCCCAAAAGCAAAAAGCCTAATTCGTACACTGCAATTACACATCACTCAAATACGAGAAACAGGAATAGGGGAATTTCAGTCAATCTTTTGCTCCTGCCACGCATTGTGTTGTCAACATCGCCAGTGCTGGTTCTGTCTTAAGTCAACATAATCAAGGCCTTTGAATGGGAAGTTCAACCTCAAGACGTGCGCAAACAGTTGTCTTCTGTGCTGAAACGTCTGCAAAATGTTGCTACTTTCTTTTCAAGACATTTGCATGCATCTGCACATCAGCGCCACCTTCTTATAAGTGTCTGTACTGAGACAGGTTGTGGCCCAGTTTCTAACAATGGGTCGTGCTACGTTGGCTGTTGTTTTGTTGTGTGCGATATGCTGTGCTCAGGTAAGAATCAGAGCAAGGTTCTATCTATACCAGGGGTGCCCAACCCGCCCAAGGCCAATGGCGCAATCCACCCCAAAATCATGTCATGCGCTCCCCCCCCCCCCCCCAATTATATTATTCGCGCACTCAAACCATATATGTAGTTATCCCCACACAGTAAAGCTCAGGACGATAATATAATACGGTTCCTCTTTCAAAGGACTCACCCCCTTCCCCGTTTCCTTGGGGTAAATATAATTATTTTAGTAACCCATAACAATAGTTACGTGGATTTTATCTTCAGTGCAAATTTAAGTTGTTAAAGTAATTTTTTTTCTGTGACGTGAAGTTAGAAATGCGGATGGATTCGATATACGTATTTTTGTTCCAAATGATGCACCTGCTTTAAATCAAGCAGTATACCAACACTAAGCATTAAGTGATGTTATTAATGAATATCGAGAGTATCGCTTATGTCTTGTAATGCACCTATAGTATAAAACTTCACATTCACCTCAGCAAAGCACCAAAGAATGGCGCATTCTTGCAACACATTATTGCGAGCGAAGCAAGCAAAAACATTTTTATATCCATCTCTTTGCAGGCTTTCAAGAATATTAATTTAATGGGGTGTCAATACTTTGTTAGGATCCCGAGATAAATAATTAGTCTTTTCCAGCTTTTCTCTTTTGGCACGTTCGGGGTCTAAACGTCGCTAAATACAGTCCTCAAAATGTAATGTTCGAACTCTCTCTCCACTACAGAAATTCATTGACAACCTAAGATTTAACACTTTATCAAGAGCTTCCTATCTCTCCCTTTAATTTTTTTTTTTTTTTTGCTAGTGTTAACCCGTTGAGAGGGTTATGCCCTTTTAAATTTATACTCAATCCTACCACCATAATTTCCAAGCCAAGTTTAGACTTACTGTTGATATTGAGTGGATATTGCCTCCTCCAAAAAATTAATTCTCAGTCTCCACACCAGAATTTCCGCAACAGTCTAAGACAATAGTAATAAACAAGAATTGGATACTCCCTTAATTTAATGCTCAATCTCCCTCTAACTAAAATACCCGCCATAATCTAAGACCTAGAGTTGTATACTGTCCCCCCCACCCCAATGTTTAATTAAGAATCCCCCAGAACCCACGTGTAAAATAAGGCCTAATATTTTGGAGGTGGATATTTCTCACGCCTCCCTCCCTTCGTTAACACCCTTAAACACTTTCTTTTCTTGATCTAATGGAATAAATATGGTGAATGTAAGGCGTAAAATTTTTACATATATTTTGGAAAAATATATAAATGTTGAATTTTATATGATTTGAAGGGAAAAAAAGTACCCCCAAAAAATTTCGATGGCGCAGCCTGCGCCATAATCCCCTTCCCCTGCCCAGTGGTCACCCCTGATCTATAGTGTGCTTCCGTGTGGTGAATAGGCAACGTATAATCATTATCTTTCATAAATTATAACGTTGCGATAAAAGCAAACTTATTATTTTTATGGTCACAATAATAGAAATAAAGTTCAGTTAATTATTATTTCATCAGAATAACCAAAGGAAAGAATGAGTCAGCTCGAACAATGAGCGTAGAAAATGAAAAGGATTCCATGAGTTTTCAAAATTCCGAAAGTTAGTTTTCGTCGTTATTGTGAGAGTTTACACAATGTAAAATAGCGCGTCGCATATTTTCCCATAACTGACCGAGGTGCGTAAAAGTTAATAACATCATAATTTATTTGACTTATTTTACTCCGCTTTTCTGCTACTTTTAGCTAATCACGAAGATGTGGATGAGTTATATAATGACATTGTTGAAAATACACTCACAAAGAACTCCCAGCTCCATTCGAACTCTGTGCTAACCACTCTGACACGGAGGTCGGCGGTCGGGTCCCAAGGGTCCCGGGTTCGAATCCCGCTCGGGCATGGTTGTTTGTGAATGTCTATTCATCAATCTCATCACTTCATCACCCCATCTTCGCAAATTAGCCAAGAGGCACAAAACGCGAAGTAAAATAAATATATCAAATAAAAAATAATATATCAAACGGAGGTCGGCGCATTAATAGCATAATAACTATGCACTTCAGTTTAATGTAAAAAGAAAAAAATACCGAATTTCGTGCAACGAGTTGTTATTATCTAAATTTTACCACCTGCAAGAAACAAGATCAACATGATAATTTAATGCATGTTAACGTCCAATACACATTTACATATGATTATATATATGATATTTAGGGGCATAATGAATCACTGAATGTATTTCCTCCTGCGAAATATTCTCATCTCCCTATGCATTTGCTTCTGAAAAATACTGGGTGTTTCAGAAATAATTGAGGGGTTACAAAAATGTATTGTAAGTAAACTATTGAAATTACCTTAATGAAACCAGTCCAGAACGAACGAGGAACGAAAACGGTTTTTTTCAGGGCTGTTAAAGGTCCAGGATTCCATAAATTCTAATGGGTTCTATTGGGTTCCGCTGCAGTACCGGAACCTTTTTTAAATTCGGTTGAAGTTGCGTATTGTTACATTGAAAAAGGTTCTTGGATCGAATTTAAATTGATCCGGGAAAAAAGGTTCCTGGACTGAGTTGAAATATTTTACAGATAAAAAGGTTCTTTACGGTCCATAACCCATTTACGCTTGCTGATTTTCTCTCCTGGACCGGAATTGAATTTATTTAAAATCCCTGGACTTTTAACAAATCTGTTCTTTTTTTCCCTACAAATGTGTGCACTACGGGTGACACGACACATATCGACAATATAGTCTACTTCTTGCAACACTCGCATCAACATGGAACTGTCGCTGCGATGATACACTCCCTTAGGGCTGCCATATCACGCGGTATCAGTAAGTTGAAACCCCATGCAAAAAAGTTCGTAACATGGTGTAAGGTCCGATCTTGGGAACCAAAACATTGTGAGTGATGTGTGATGTTAGTGTCGTCTAGCGGCAGGAATGTGAACTCTCAGCTTAACGTAACTTACAAACTGTTTGCGTTGCGTTTCTCTTTCGTTCTGGACTGGTTTCATCAACGTAAGTTCAATAGTTAATTTGCAATAAATTTTTGTAACCCCCTCAATTATTTTTGAAAAACCTGGTATGTGGTTTCCAATTCTAATACCAGAATGTAAACAATAAATTTCGAACAATTATTTACGTAACAAATCTTAGAGGAAATTTTATATAGAGTATTTTCTGGTACAAAATTTTAATTAGGTACATGATTAACCAGTAAGAAAATGAGGGAGGAATTTACTTTTAACGCCATTAAGGGAGAATTCACACCGAAGAGACACGCGACACGCGGCAAGCGACACTGGTTTCTTTGCTCAGTTTGCATGATTGTACCGATATAATTGCATTAATCATTTTATTAGTAACCCGAAAAAAACGTAAGAAGAGACATTGTTAAATGTAAATTGCGTTGTAAAATTTGTGCAAGTTATTGAAATTTGAGAGAGGCATGTTGTGCATGAGAAAACTGAGAAATAATATGCACTCACCTAAAACTGTAGATATACGCTAGACTTTTCAGTCTGAATAAAGCGAAGACCTAAACACTAGAGAAATGGTTCTCAACCTTCGTGAAACCATGTCCCGGTATTTTTTTTAAGTCAATGCCCTTAGCCGAAGAATTCTCCTCGTAAATCTTTACAGTATTTAAGATTTTATGCATGAATTAACATGTGCCTATGAAATTAAATATTTATAAATAAATTCTAGCATAATCATAAGAGTAATAATAGTTTGATTACGTGTGTAGGATTGTTGACAAATATAAAAATATGGAAGACAAAGTGGTAACGTAGTCTCCTTGTAATTAAGTAATCCCGGGTTTGATAACCGGGGAGGCACCGGGCAGATCCAGTTCTGATTAGTCTATTTGTGCATAAAATGGACTTAAAAAACGAAAACTCACAACTCAAATATGATATTGGGATTATGATAGTTGTCAACCACTTTCAACAGAACCTTTCGCTGCTCAGTATAGTTGATACGAGGGCACGGTATCGGGTCGCGGCCCGGCGATTGAGAAATAATGCACTAGAGTACTTTAACATGTTGACTAATATATTTTGGACTAAAGTGCCTCCATATGCTGTCTTTTTTCAAACAAAAGCAGTCAGGTAAATCACCAAAACACGGCCTCTTTACAAGATGTTGAAGGCAAATTACAGCCAATAATTGCATCAAAAAACTTGATAAAGCGAAAAGAACGTTGTGTATAAATATTAAAACATTGTTAAAACATTCTGCATACATCGATACTTTATTATATCAGCAAATTACAGGTTCAAATATGATCCCGGCAGGGCTATCTTCCAGAGTCTAAATATAGCTCGTTTCAATGAAGCATTCGCTGCGCATGTATCGTGTCGCATGTCGCGTGTCGCGTGTCTCTTCGGTGTGAATTCTCCCTTAAACACATGGAAAAAGTACCTTGAAATACTGTTTTTTAAAATTGTTTGTAAATTCGAATTGATAATTCTTTAAATGTTAGTGTGACAATGGTTCTACATTATATAAGCAAACAGTGCAGTTCGGCTCATGTGACTAAAGCAAGCTCTGCCATTGGCTAGATCTCGGAGCTGTATGAGCAAAGGGTTTTGCGTCGCAGAACCTTGCTGACTTGCAGACTGGACGAATAACCCCGGCTGAGTACATTGTAATTAATGTATTTCTTTCTCGGCGTTCATGGCCTGGTAGTGTAGTGATTCACCTTAAATTTACTTCTAGTTCCTTAATAGTTGATATTTTAACGGTTTAAATTGTTGAAATTTAATTGTTTAGTGATGGTAGATTACTCCGGGCCATGTTTGTCAGCTGAGTTTTATGCTGGGTTCTAGTAGACTCGATAAAGCCATATTTTCTACCGACTGATTTTACGTGGACTGACTTTTCATTACGTGATATCCTTGTAAAAGAATAAATGGATTTTTTTCACAGCTTCCAAAATACATAGTTTTCTTTATGAGAGGTCACAGAATATAAACTTTTTGAGTAAAAATTGCCCCTATCCTTTAAAGCCTTTTTTGAAAGGACTGTGTAAAAGGTAATAACAAACTACAATAACTATTAATTTCAGTACAGTAATGTACAAAATAATGGACAACAGTTGTGTTGGATATTCACTGATACGGTGGATCAAGTAGCAAAGTCTCTGCATTTATATAATAATAACAATACATTTGGTGTATTTTAGTAACTTATAATAGTTATTATTGTAAAATAACAATTATAACCGTGGTAATAATTATTATTGTCTTTATTTTTTTAGTAATCAAATTTTATCAATGGCCTGCCCCCTCTACAAACATTTCTGGCAATGGCCGTGATGATAAGGGATGAGCCCCCCCCCCCGAAATAAACTCCTAGCTACGAGCCTGATTACGTATGTATTCCTATGTTCCAGGGAGCAGAAGAGCCGGTAGGTCAACCTCGTGAGGCAAGGATCATTCTGGAGACTTTGAAGAACATCTTTGACCTCATGAACCAACAGAAGCCACAGACTACTTTCAACCAAAGTGGGAACCAAGGCACCACAGCCACCAATTCAGGTTCCATAGTGGCCGACAGTGACATTGAACGTGAAGCTGGGTTCAACTCCATAGGTAGCGCAATATTCGACAAGAACAACGTCGGGGCCTTTATGCCTGGGAATCAGTTCAATCCCTACGTTGGCTTGGCTGGGCGTCGATCTGCTGTGCTCGAAGAAGCTTCTGGTAGATAAGGAAGTTGGCGGCTAGTAGTTTATGTTAACAGAAAGTGGAATGACTCTCTTCCAAAATTTTGAACACCACGCAAGATATACATACAGGATTTTTCTTAAGTCCTTCCCACATTTAAATTCAATATAACTTTGTAAGGAACAGAGATATTTTAGTGAAATAGAGTTTGTACTGCACAACAGTCTTTAAAAGTTTTACCTGGCAATGCTGCGCGTTGAGAAGATCACGTGCGTGCGATTAGGTGATTCCAAGATGGCGTCGATTCAGGAGGTAGGTGGATTGGCCGCAGAGGACCCGTATCATGGCCCGCAAGGTCGCCAGACCTGGATCCGCGTGACTCTTGGCTGTGGGGATATGTCAAGATGAAAGTATGTGCGCAAAAGCCAAGAGATCTGGATGACTTCAAAGCAAAGCCGGCATTTCGGATGTGGATGGTGCCCAGTTGGAGGTATGGCGATGAGGATGACAGACATGCAGTGCTGCCAGGTAAAACTTTAAAGACTGTTGTGCAGTACAAACTTCATTTCACTCAAATATCTCTATTCGTTACAAAGTTATAGTGGATTTAAATGTGGGAAAGACTTTAGGAAACCCCATATGCGAAACACGTATTTGCACTTTATCCTTGATGATATTCCAAGTATCCACTCTCTCTACAAAAACACATATTGTGCACTCTACTACTCATGTTATTTCCACCACGATTCTTGCACACATTTCTCCATGACATTTCCACTATATAGACTCTCAATAATCAGGAACTGTCACAAAGATAACTCTCAATTGTCAGACTCTGCACTATTGTTGTCGTGCACTTTAATCTTCATGATATTCCCAATATCTGTACATGGAAAAATCTTGTTTATCCCGTTCTGCATTGTATTTCCAATGTCTTCACACTGAATAGCCAAGATCCGTAAAAAGAACCAGTTTTCCTTGTTTTTCATTTTCCTACTATTCACTATATAAGCAGGGGCAGCAACAAGACCTGTAATAAATAGTTCTATACCTTTCTCTTCATAGTATTAGCAGTGTCTTGCTTTGAATAGCCAACGTCTATAACGAAGAGCCGTTACAACATATGTCACCATCTGCATCCTCAATACTTAGAAACGGCAATAAAGATTTCTTACCCCATATCTTTCAAAGATATTTCTCCTGTTTTCATTCCTTGCCTCTCTCTCTCTCTCTCTCTCTCTCTCTCTCTCTGTCTCACTATCCCTAAGTTATTGTCCTCCTATTCCCCATACTTTCAGTTTGAATAAACATGGTAGATAAAATATCTTGTGCACTTTATTCTTCACGAGAGTTACACTGTGACCACTCCATGCACAGAATCAGCAACAAGCATCTATGGCTCAAACGACAAAGGTCGGCTCAGCATAGCCCATTAAATACCACAGATTAAGAAACCCAGTCTGTGTACGATGGGAGTAACTATAAGGAATATATTAACAAGCAATATTTTCACTTATGGTTTAACTGAATAAAATTTGGATTTTCTGACGTGAGTCATTTGCCATTGCAATAAACACAACTACAGAGAATAAATGGTTTATTTACCTTTTCAACTCAGTCAAACATGTGTTGTAAGTGAATATGGTATTGAGACGAGACGGAAGTTGGTCTCGTCTGGAGTTGTAAACATTCTTCAAAGGGCTAGTCACGGTATTATTTCAAGTCTTGAAATATAAACACTGGGGAACAAAAAAAAAGATTTTATTTTGTGGCATAAAGTTTAATAATAGTTTCAACACGCAAAACAGCTGTGATTGCCAATTGTATGATTGGTTCAGTTGAATTGATTCCAGTTATAAAAATAAACACACCATGGAAAATGTAGGTGGTAAAATAACTCCACGCTTTTCTCGGTAATATCAAAATTTGATAATGGCCTGAAATTCCCATTAACAAACTTATTTATTTATTTGTAAATTGTTGCTAGGCAACTTATGAAGCATTGCTAGGCAATATATCTCTTAATGTTGATTTTTGTAGTATAACTAAGCGAAATGCGTTTAATGTGAATACATTGGAAATATGAGTTCCTCACGTAGTAAGTGTTTCAATAACCCAAATTTTTTTGCTATATATGTGGAATATATTGTCTACCATCACAGAGAAGAAATATCACGGATGTAGTGAGAGATTTGTATCAGGCTTATTTTGCCAAAAATCTGGGACAACACAATAAAAAAATGGGTCCCACAGAGAGTTTGCAAAATTTGTTTGGAATCACTTTGTTATTGGGGCCAAGGCGGACGAAAGGGACTCAAATTTGGAGTGCCCATGAAATAGAGTGAAGCAAAAAATCATATTAATGATTGTAATCACAAAAAGAAATATTAAATTGTTGTTGGAAGTTCATTTATATGTATGTCTTATGTTTCCGCCATTTTGGTTTAGTTGCATTTATTTCATAAATTAGAGCCAATTCAGGAAATATATTATTATATCATTATTCAGAACCATGAAATCGCCCTAAATTAGCTCTCAAACACTGTGCCGCAATTTCGCTGTTCCCCAGTGTAATATAAGCAGCATACACAGAGCGCCACCGCACACATTTTCACCCAGTATAGAAGTCATTGAGACAAACAACATTCTTAAAAAGTTTTTTTTTTTTACTGTTTGATACCTCTTTTCGACCCTGCAGCGTCGTTAATATTCCTAGAAAATAGAAGGATTATAGGTTATTTTAGCCACTATAAAACTTTGTCAGTTGCTTCGTTTTTAATGAAACCGATATAACTTATTTCTTATTTACCTGCAAAGGAAAAAATAGGTTAAAACCTAAAATCCGACGTCTAGTGATATGCTAACCCACGGCCATCTACGAGTTTGAACCTTCACATGTGGAGGAAGGTTTCTAACCTTAACTTCCCAGTGCTGAGTAACTGGCAAGATCAATTTCCTTTGACGGGCTCTTACTTCTTTTCAGAACCAACACCCATAATTGTAATATGCATTACAACGTCACATTAAATGCACATTACAACTTTCTACTTACTTTCACAACGTTAGTATGTTACATGTTACAATTACTGTACACTCGTACCTGTTAAAGGAGGTGTTCAAAGTGTCTTCCTTGCCAGGCACGTATCCAGGAATTCCTTTCGGGGGGGAGCTGAACACCATTTTTTAAAGGGATATAGATAGAACCTCATAATTGTACGTTTAAGGCCAGTGGTGGCACCAAAATAGTGGGGTGGGGGGTGCAAGGAAAGTTTACTTTCTCTTGGTAGACAAGGCTTTGCATTAAGATGCCATAGTGTGATAGTGTGGAGGCAAAAAAAATGGGGAGCAACTATCCCCTAAATCGCCACTGTTTAAGGCTGTCATTTTAATCAGAACATGAAATCGGAACATTTTCTACCACTCAACTCCTCTGTTTCCATGCATTAACATTGTGTGCCGGAACCATCTCAGTATGTGTGTTTGTCGATTTCTTCTCATCAGGCATCAAAGCATGTATATAACAGAAGTGTTTTTACAAAGCTGTTACACATGCACGGGGGATGCACAACGCGAGATTCGAACTGTGTACTGGGAACTGGACGCAGACACTTTTCGAATATTTCTATCTGATTCGAGCCTGAACACCACTAATGTGTCTTGTCCTCCCATGTTTTCAGCTCTTACAAAAGCCGAAACCCACCAAATTGTTCATATTGAGCCTAAGCACTCGCCAGTGTTCAAAATTGTCTGTTGAGTGTGTGTCGAACCCAGTAGGCTTAAACAAAAACATTTTTTTATGCCATGAAATTCTCGGACTGCATACACGAAATTTGGTCCTGGCATAACTAAATCATCACTCAAAACTTTGATTTTCAGTTGATCTGTGCAGCTCAGTTCTTTTTTAAAAAACCGCTCCAATACCCGGTACTGCCGAAATATTCACTTTAGAGAGAGAGACCTTCGATCTCTTCGTCTTTCGACCCAAACTACTCGTAGCACTACACTGAGGCTCCGGAAGTTCCGCTGTCGTCAATGTCTTCAGCTTTGGGCCCGAACTGGAACTATTAGTAGACTTCGTTACCTTACGGTATTTAGTCCTTTTCATTTTCGAATCACTAGATCTAATAAAGCAACCAATGAGCACTGACTGATCACTAATCGACTGTATGAATTGTCACACTAACCTCTGAAGTCTCAACCGATTCTGTTGTACAGATCAACAGGGAAATTGAAGCCGCGTATTTATATCCTCATTATATACTAAAACGTTCCGCAGATAAAACGATTCGTAAATAATGCCAGTAGTTCGACTTCTTCTCTTATTCAAGAACGTTCCTTCTCGCTCTAGCCCCTTCCAGAGATTATAAATTATAACGAATCGCCCTACGTGTTGCGCTACCTTTGTTGTGCAGCTTCCAAATGCTGACAAGTCTCTACAGAGTGCTCAAGTTCGCTGCGACACCACCGAAAGCGCAAGAGAAGCTTACGTTCAATATTATCAACAACAGGGTTATAGAACATTCTCCGTCTTGCCTTGATAAGTATTTCTCTCCTTAAATTATCGTCACATTATTCAAGAAGAAAGAAACGTAATTTTATGTAGTGTAAACTGAAAACTTCCTGGTGAGAATGGGGGGCTCGAGCCACCTGATCCCCACCTTGGTTTTGATTTATTGATTGATTTGGTATTTTAAGTCCACTTTATGCACAGTAAGGATAATCGAGACTGGACCTACAGTTTAAAGTGGGATCCGAACCACTATGTGCCTCCACCGAGTATCGAACCCGGGATCGGGGGGCTCGATCTCCTGATCCCCAACTCGGATACGCGCTATAAACAATAACAGGGTTTTAGAACATTCTCCGTCTGGCCTCGATAAATATTTATCTCCTTAAATTATCGTCACATCATTCAAGAAGACAAAAAACTAATTTTATCAGTGTAAACTGAAAAATTTCCTGGGGGAAGGGGCTCGACCCACCTGATGCCCACCTTGGATACGCGCTATTAACAATAACAGGGTTACAGAACATTCTTTTTCTTGCCTCGATAATTAATTCTCTCCTTAAATTAACGTCACATTATTTTATTTAACACCACAAGAAACAAAAATTCTCATTTTATCTAGTGAAAACCGAAAACTTTCGGGTGGGCTCGAGCCCCCTAAGCTTCCCTTCGATACGTGCCTGGTCTTTGCATCTAGATGCAATACTGTACGCGATTCCCCATTGAGTTTTGAATTCTTTTGAACACCCCCCGGTTCATTTCGGAATTGGTGACAAGCATGTACAATTCTCTGTATCCTGTTAGGGTCCCTGGATGTATGACTTGACGTCATATACGAGTACTCGCGATCCATTCTCCTTATGAAGAGCTGAGATTTACCTACAATATAGCGTAGTCTACCAACAGCTGATTCTGGTAATGCAAGAAAAGAATTACTGTAAGTTTATTTATTTCAAAGTAATAATAATAATTCATGACTAAAAGTAGTAAACATTGTAAGTGCCAAAAGCGAAAGAGTTGGGAAATCGCATCGTTCCGCACATCAGCCCATAAGAACGTGCACACTAGTGACCTCTTTACACGCCCTTTGAACTACTTAGAGGGCTACCAGCCACTTTTCACGTTTACCACATTATAAAGCATGGCACATTGCCCAGTTTAACGTGGAAAACGGTGTTTTAATTATTGTGGCACTTACAGCGTTTGCCAATTTTAGTCTTCAATTATCATCGCAAAATGTTTATTCCCTAGTCAATTGTACGTGCATTTGTGAGTTTCTATGTAATACAAAACTCAATTACATGTTAGTGCAAAATATGTGTTCAACCACCTGTGGTTCAACCAGTGCGAAATACGACATTTGATAATTTGTGAGCCTAGTTGATTGGCATGAATGTGAAACTTGTAACATCAAATATATCTAATATTGCTTTAAGACAAAGAATGTTGATTGTGATTTGTGCGTTCGTGTAATATGTTGTCGAAAATTGTATAGTTCGAAGTGTAAGGGCCACGTATTTACGTTCTAGTCACAGAACACGACATTCAATTCCTTCTCGTTCAACAACTTACTTAAAAATATTATGTTCAAGTGTAAAAGCATTATGTACACGATGATAAACACAATTGAAATAAATGTAACGTCCATTAATGGCATTTACGACTTCGTTGTATTTTTACGGACTATTTCAGAAATATATTCGTCCATAATTTTGTATCTTTGCACTCTGGATGAAGGATTTTCCTTCGCAAAATATTTCTGTCAAAACAGGAACATCATTATGATTATTGCGATGGAATTAATGAGCTGCATAAAAAATGTGTACCTGTGTAACATACCAGCATTTAACGTATCTGGAAATGTAAAAGAAACTCTGTAAACAAGTTTCTAAAGTGAACGACATATCATCTCAGATTGTTTTAAATGTCAAGTACAAAGTGAAAATATACGTAATCATTAACTTACATGTCAGTAAATATAAAGTTAAAATATATGCTCAACGAATATCAATCCGTAATCTATTTCAAGTTTATGTACACATGCTATTTCGCATGAAACGATTTAGATACATGTCCATGTACAGTTAAAAATTAACTGTCCTCTTTAGGGATTAATGAAACACACGCTGATATTCCAAAAACTAATATCGTATCCTGAAAAACAACTTGCATCATTCATTGCTCTTTGATTTTTACCATTACCTTGCTTCTGCACCGAAAAGGAATATAAATTTTATGAACTTTAGAACAAAGAATTCCAGTGGCCACTAACAATAACAAAATTCTCCTCATAGTACATGAGGCCTTGTGCATTATTTAGCTATTTGCTTTGGATTTCTTAATTAAAGTAACCTACTTTCCCTATCATTCTCAATGAATTCCATTTTCCGTGTGAAGTAAATCTCTTTGAATCTTTGAATACGTGAATTAGTGAGTTAGGTAATTTAAATTTAGTGTTCTTAGAATCTAAGTGTTTCGAGAAGGTTAGGCTAATTATGCTAATTGCATTAGTATTTGTACACTTTCACTTCCTTTGCATGTACGTGTGAGCACTTAAAATAACACGAAAAATGATTTTAAAAAGCTGTAACCTATGACCACGGTAACTTGTGCAGCCAAATATTTGCAAGATTTCTGAAAAATTATAAATTAATTCAAAATACACACGAGAATTAGGTTTCCAAAGTTTATTTGATTCGAAATTCCAGTCTTACAAACCTTTTTCTCATCATCCTATACTTAAAAATTTCAGAAAACTATCTTGCATGCGAGACTCGGACTCTTAAGTTGTCATTACACAGCATTTAAACAGTATTTACATACGAAAAGCTGATTTTTTTTACGAATTCAGGGTATGTTTTAAATGTAGTAAAAAAAATTATCTAATCGGATTTTTTCATTTGGTAATTCGAAAAATAAAGGTAGATTATGCAAAACGATAAAGATTGTATTTTATTATTATCAATATTATTTACGTGCTTTCTAATATTTCATAAAATTTGAAATGTTCCTGGAAGTAGGATCGATTCAGTCAGAAATCTAAATATTAAGCTTTTGTAGTTCGTTGTGTTAAATATTGTGAATGGATAATACAAGACTAACTTTGTGGTGTCATGGAAGCTGGTGACATACACAAACACGCGCGCGCTCATCAACTTGTAATCAAGAGATCTTGGGTTCGATACCCTGTGGAGGCACATAGTGGTTCGGATCCCAAATTAAAATGTAGGTTCGGTCCCGATTAGAAGTGAACCTAAACTTCAAAGATACATTCACACATGCACGCACGCACACACACACACACACACAGACAGACAGGTGGCTGCGATCGGGTTCCAAAACTATGGAGCAAGGTGCCAAAACTGGAGGGGGGGCAAGGACAGTTTATTGTGTCTTGGTAGATAAGGCAATGTTGTTAAAGGTCCAGGAACTGATAAATTATAATGGGTTATATTGGGTTCCGATGCAGGACGGGAATTTTTTTCTCGCACAATTTAAATTCGGTTCAAGTTACTTATTGTTTCATTAAAAAAAGGTTCCTGGACCGTATTTCAATTCATCCGGAAAAAGGCTCCTGGACCAAAATGAAATAATTACTTTACAGGTAAAAATGTTCTTTACGGTCCAGAACTCATTACGGTTGCTGATTTTCTCTCCCGGACCAGAATTCCTGAGATAAGGTTTATCATAGTGCTGGGGCAAAGGTGGCAAAAAGTGGGGTCAACTGCCCCCACGCCCCCCTAATCGTCGCCACTGATTACGCCTATACCTTTCTATCCTGTGTGTGAAACGTCGAATTTGCAGGTTTCTGTACATGTTATTACGTGTAATGTGTATCGGAGAGCGAGTAACAAAAAAAATTGTAGGCATCATTTTTTAAATATTTACATACACTAGGGTGACAGAATAATATAGACACCCATGATACGGAACAATAACATTTATTGGCAGCGCAAATACTCAGGCGGTTGCTGTAAATGTGGAATCTTAATACCTGGTTTGTCCACCTTTGTGAGCATCCAACGCCTGTAACCGACATGACATGGTTTCATTCAAACTGTCAATGGCGCCTTGTGGTACACGTCCTCATTCCTCCGACACATGTTCCATTGATTCATGTTTGATGCAGGGCTTCTGGGACCTCTTGTCCATGTTTTGTTGCATAATGTACCACACGTTCTCAGTTGGATTCAAATCTGGCTATTGGCCAGGCCAAGGAAAGATACGGATCCCTTGCTGACGTTTCCAAACATCTGTTTTTTTTTATTCTGTGGCATGGGGCCCGTCTTCCATAAAAACATACCGGGTTTTATCCAGAATGTTGTGGAACACTGGAAGCAGTCCGTGCAAGATGGCAGTGCATTTTGCTGAATTGATATGTCCATCACAAAATATGAGTGGCGAACGTCCACCATGCCAAATTGCCCCCCACACCATCACACTGATGCCGCCATATTTCACCCTAGCTTGACAAATCTGTCATCCAGCTGGCTCAAGGCACGCCTCCACACTCAAATCCTCCCGCTATCACTGAATTGGCAATACAGGCTTTCATCAGATACTTGCAACGCCTGTTCCTTGTTTTTTTTTTGTTTTTTTTGTGAGCAGTGGTTTATTTTATGCCACTCGTTTATAAAGCCCTTCCCTATGGAGATAACGCTGAATTGTTATTTTCCCAAGTTGTGCCACTTCCGCGACGTCCGCCACACTGATCCCTGGATTTCTGAGGACGTGTCTCACTATCACTCGTCTGACATGTGCCGATGGCCCTCGTCGGTCGGGTTTGTGATATACACTTGTCTTCCTGTCCTTTTTAAATTGTACAATCACCCTGTCACTGTTGCCAATGGTATGGCCAAAGACGTACTAATCTCTCGTTGAGGTGCGCCACGGTCCCTTTGCCCAATGATGCGCCCTCGTGTAAAGTCGCTAATATATTTGGCGCCTGTCATACGTGGCATGGTTGACAGTCTCAATTCCTTCCTTCCTAATGTTTGTTCGAACTTTGAATGGAAAACATCATCAGTTAGAAGCACCATTGTGGTGACGATGCTCTGTCAGCAGGTGTCTATTTTATTCTGTCACCCTAGCGTATTTATTAAGTTCGTTTCTTCATCTTTGAAGTAATATCCGAAATTTGGCCATTACATTCAACACAATTTTAAAAATTAAAGTTTCGTGATGCCCTGCGTTCCATAAGAACCAATGCTATTTGAAGCGCCACCCAAGGATTTTCACCCACAAAATGTCTGTCGCGAGTACTCGTATATGACGTCAAGTCATACATCCAGGGACTCTACATCCTGTTTGATTACAACGCCACCTCTCGGAAATGTTCTGTTTTGTCAACAAAGAGCAAACCTCGGAACGCGCAAGGTGTAAAGCACTCGGTGTTTACAAAATGCAATCAGTGACGGATTCTAACCACACATTCGCGTACATTATTAGCGCTTTACCAACTAGGACGACGTTTACAAACAATGAAGTCAGTGGCGTCTTGTAACCACACATTCGGAATTATCTCGGAAACGGCTCGTTTGCAGATGCATACTTACTGAGACTTTTTTGCTTCTATTATCGTGTACTTTCAACTGTGCCAGTTTGCGCCATTACTTATGATACACCCTTTTGTAACATATTAAAAGGAATTTTAAAAATATGGAATCATATTCAAGTTAATCACAAAATAGTGTCTGACAGTATTTAAGGCTAGGCTAGGTACACCATAGTGTACAGTACACTCGCATCACATAGTAATGGAGCAATTCAATTCTTTATACAGTATTTTGGTTCCAATGTACAGTTCAACAGACATTGAACCAGAATGCTGTTGTATAAATAAGTGAATTGTGGTGAGTTTGCTTGCTAAAATAAGTTATAGCTAAATTTGGTCCCTTACAGAAACTCAGCCAAACTACAGCACTTAAGATGGCTACAGGGTGAAACTGTCGCTTGTCATTTGTTTCTTCTCTTGAATCCTTCAAGGAAAATGACTTTAGATAATTATAAGGTCGTATCATCAATTTCATCTAATCATCACCCATTATCATCGTTACGATTAGTAGAGAGT
The DNA here is from genome assembly GCF_977018435.1 of Lepisma saccharinum. Taxonomy (NCBI): domain Eukaryota; kingdom Metazoa; phylum Arthropoda; class Insecta; order Zygentoma; family Lepismatidae; genus Lepisma; species Lepisma saccharinum. The sequence goes on from NC_139246.1 coordinate 39,124,224, forward strand.
TGCATAATAGGGACATAATTAAAAATTACCATTCTATGATTTGTACTTACCTCCAAGTGATACAAAATTGCCTATTCACCCACGTCATTTTGTGCAAATATTTCATAAAACCAGAAAAAAAGGCAGAAAGGTTTTTGTACGGCGTCAGTCAACGTGTTTATTAAAGTATGAAAACTTCCAAAATTTGCTTCCCTTAAAAATATTCTAGTGGAACTGGTTTGCTGTTTGCTATTCTATTTTGCTGATATTTCCAAGATAATCACGGTTAAAATTAAGTCATCCATATTTTTCCGAATACCCCCTTTTCTTAAACCAACGATAGCTTGTATGCCACATTTAGAATTGACACATAGTACGTAAGCTGATAATTAATTAATCTATACACAATAACCTATCAAATTATGTACACTGGAACTCCATACCTCTACCACAAAGTTAGCTACAAGAGATGTATGCTTAAAAGGAAACATCACGGCCGCCATATTTGTCGGCAATCCCAAAGGGAAACAAGGCAGGGATTTTCTTCCTTAAACTTTTAATAAACGTAATGGAGGCTACACATACGTAGAAAAAATTCAGGTTTCTTTGTGTCATTTCGAGTACATATAATGTACTCTCTTTATATACGTATGTATATATTTAACACGCATTATTTAATTTATAAATATATTATTTTCTAAACAGAATTGTCTTAGCTGTTCATTGGGGTTGGTAGAAGAAGATTCCTCGTCGTTGTCAATCTGGGTGAAAATGTCCGAAGTTGTCGTGACGTTGCAATGTTTGGAGTATCGGGCCAAGCCCCTGACTCCTAATTTGGTTTTTAACTTGGGAGTGACGTAATTTGTCATCATGCATTTCGTCCAACTGCTCATTTTCTGAAGGAGCTGAGGTGTAGTTTCGGACTGAGGACTGTAGATTGTATATTGTAGGAGGAAAGAATTCTATGGTCCAGGTATGGCTTATGTCAGTCTTTTGACTGGTTGAGAGGCTATGCTGCTACCTGGTTCACATGATTGGGGATAGCAGTCCAGAAACTTTGACATTGGAAATGATTAGTTGTGGTAATAGGGTAAGTATTAGGTCTTCGTAGTTACTCAACCGGCGCTTTTGTAGTAGAGGAGGAAAGATCTCCGCAGACCTGGAATTTTCCACTGCAATGGCTCTTTTTGAACGGCAGCTCCCCTGGGAAGCTAAGCATAGGGGAATCTAATGTCCAGTAAATCATAATCAAATAAGCACATGTACACATACGTGGCAATCACACATAAACACTAACTAACTAACTAACTAACTCCCTAGCCTTCTTAAACCCGAAGGTTCATGGCTGCAGCAACACAGGCCTTCCATCTTTCCCTATCTTGAGCAAGTTCTGTATACTCTTTTCCATCCCTACCGATTTCCCTTAGGTCCATCTCAACGTTGTCCCTCCATCTTCGTCTTGGCCTTCCTACAGGTCTCTTACCATCAGGTTTCCCAACAAGAATCCTGTAAACTCCTCTTTCCTCTCCCATTCGTGCCACATGGCCTGCCCACCTAAGTCTATTAGATATTATTATTCTAATAATATCTGGACATGAATACAAATTATGTAGTTCTAAATTATGTAACCTTCTCCACTCACCTGTCTCCTCATCCCTTTTAGGTCCAAAGATTTTCCTAAGGATCTTATTTTCAAATACTCTCAATTTATGTTCCTCTTTCAATGTAAGGGACCAAGTTTCACATCCATATAATACTACAGGCAAAATTACTGTTTTGTATATTTTAACTTTTAGTTTCTTAGATATTAAACGAGAAGACAAAAGTTTATGAAGAGAGAAGTAACATGCATTTCCTGAATTAAGCCTACTTTTTATTTCCTCTTTAATATAATTTTCATTTGTTAATATTACTCCTAAGTATTTGAATTTGGAAACTGGTTCAAACGAGTTGTTATCAATAATTAGATTTTGATTATTACCTAACACTTGGTTTCGGCCTGTAAGCATATATTTAGTTTTCTCTTTGTTAACTTCCAAACCTATCTCTTTAGCAGTTTTGAAAAATATTTTAGCATTATTCTTAATTGTATTCACATCATCCCCCAGTAAGTCTACATCATCTGCATATGCTAACAACTGAGTCACACCATTTAATTTTAGTCCTTCTTTAGTTTCTTTTACCTTCCTTACAGCATATTCTAAGGCAAAATTAAAGAGCAATGGAGATAATGCATCTCCTTGTTTTAACCCATCATGAATTGTAAATTTGTCAGACATATTAATACCCACACGAATTTTACATTCTGTTTCACTGGTGCATATATTTATCATACTAACAAGCTTCTTAGGCATTCCAAACTCTACTAATATATTATATAATTTATCTCTTTTGACCGAATCATATGCTTTTTTGAAATCAATGAATAGCTGATGGACATTTTGATTATATTCCCACTTTTTTTCAAGTGTCACACATAAACACAAATTTTATAATTATACCTTTTACGTAGTAGAAGCTATTAATGAACATAACACAAAAGCCAATAGAGATCAATCCGATCTTTACATAGTTCTCCCCTTCAAAAGGAACAATAAAAAAAAAATTAAAAAGTACACCATACTAACAAAATCTTCTCACGCAATAAGAAATTCAACTCATCTCAGTGTAACTGAAATTAAAAGGGGTCACTAGTTCATTCACACGTAGGGTGCGGATTTATACGCACCAAAAACCTCTCAAATAAGTAGGTAAAAAGGCACCAAAAATGATGAAAATAGGCACTTAAAAACGCGCTATCAAATAAGAGAAGGCACCCGAAAAAAAAATAGTCATTGAATGTGAACTTATTTCAATTTTCTTCTTCCAATGCACAGTTATACATTATACTCAGAGCGTGTCCAAAAGGGGAATTGGTGATGATCATAACCCCCCTGCCTCCTTTGACCCAGTATTCCCCCAACCCAAAAAAAAAATCATAAAAGGCAGGAAAAGGTATATGAAACCCTACCTTCCGTGACCTGGGCACGCCACTGGTTATACTGTATTAGCATACAGTTTATAGAAAAAGTGCACTAACGATTCGCAAACTACTAACACTATTTTGATCGAAATTCACACTTGCAGGAAATCATCAGTTGAAGTAATCCTCACATGCAGATCTTGTGCTAACGATTGCATCAACTTGAACAAATGACCCAGTTTTATGTCCAATTCAAAAGTGATGAAATAACATATACACCTTTTTTATCAAAATAATAATAATAAATTAAAGGATGAAATGAACTTGTGTTACCCATTGTGCTGATTGCGTACAAACGATTCACATGCAATTGACAATAGTTTGAATGAAATAATCATTGTAGGAAGTCATAGATAACACAACCTATAGTTAATTTTATTTAATTTTTTTAAAGTTTTTGCATTATTTTGAACGAATATGTAAGCTGTTTGTCTGTGTATGGCAATAAATTTATTTTAGAATAAATATCATCTTGACTTAGTGTGTTTCTCTGTATCCAAAACACTAAGTTTTTCACGTAATTTCTATTCAGAAGTGAGGTAAAGCAAGATGACGGTTCGTCACAGTGTGCATTGTTAAACATTTATCCTTGTTTCCGAATAACGCGAGAGGTAGGAAAACATTTTAAACAGGAGCCGAAAATCACGTCAGCAAATGAGTGTTTTGAACAAGGCCATTATGTACATTACATGTGGGATAAAATATTTATTTGTAAAGTTACTTAACACAAGCTTGACAGAAAATTACTTTTCTGTCAGTGAGGCCGACTTCTTGGCGAATCGGTTATCACAGCATGGTTACAACGCCAGGGGTCTCGGGTTCGAATCCCGACCTGCGTGTGCATGTTCTTTGTGAGTGTTCCTTTATAAATATCATCATAACGTCACTCATCCTAATCGTCGCGACTAGCCAAAAGTGAAGAAAAGCGACGCTAAATAACAAAAATAAAAATGTCTATCGGTTGTAAAACAAACTTCTGCAGTTCTGCAGCAATCCATTTTTCGTTTAAACTCATCTGGCCGTCCCCCTTCACCCCCTACCCGAAGACCACATGTCTTCAATTATCCTGCTAGAGCGTGTGTGTACACGACATGGAAATACCATATTACACTTTATAAAAGGATTTTGTCTTCGGTACTTGAAGGGAGGGAATGTTTTTACGAGAGGTAAGTGAAAAATTTTGACCCTCAAGAAAAACAAGGAAGATACAGATTTGACAATGCTTTTATTTTTCAACATAATCCCTCTCAAAGGCTACACACTGTGTTGGAGCGTCTTTATCTTCTAAAGAACTTTTCCGTTTGGACCATAAGAACTCCTCCACGGCTTCAATGGCGGCATCGTCGTTGGCCAACTAAACTGGAACCCGCAGTCATGGATTGTTGCCATGGCAATCGTTGAGGTGAGTGAAGGAGCATTGTCCTGGTGGAAGACGACTCCTCTGGTCAGCATGCCTGGCCTCTTCCAGGATCTGCACTCTGAGACGTTCCAGCAGGTCAGAATATACTCTTCGGTGATGGTGTGACCCCTTTCAGGACAATCAATCAGCTCATAATGGAAAACCTAGCGAATCCCAAAAAACTGATGCCATCACCTTCCTGGTTGACGGGGTGAACTTGACCTTCTTCGGTGTGAAACATGATGCATGCATCCATTGCTTCGATTCTTCTTCTCTTTCCGGCTGATAGTGGTGGACCCAGCACTCATCCATTTTAATGAATCGAGCAAGAAAATTGTCCACATCTGCTTCAAACAGTTCCAAATTTTCTCTAGACATCTTCGGACGAGTGCGTTTCCGCTCAGGAGTCGGAAGATGTGGGATCCATCGTGGAGCAGAAACTTTTGATAAGACAAGCTCTTTCTTCAAAGTGTAGTAGGCTCTCTCCTATGAGATCCCCAATCTGTCTGCTACTTGACGTGCTGACAATCGGCGACTGCATGATGATCTCCAAAACAAAGCCCCTGTCTCTTTAGTGATGACAGTTGCTGATCTCCCGAACCTCCTTGCCACTCTTGAACTGTTGTACCCAGCGTTTGACTGTGGCATATCAAGGGGTATTGTCATGTAAGCCATTGAGGATATCTTGATGAATTTCTGATGGTGACATTCCTTTCAGATGAAGGTATTTGATCACCGCACGATAATCCACTTCTTCCATTTTCAACAAATCGCTGCACCTTCTTCAACTCAAAACTCTGCAATAAAAAATCGAGAAACGTTAGAAACATGAGCATGGGACATACTAATCTAGGGTGCTACTTTCATAAGTTTAATTTCGTTCTTAGCTACCCATTTTCTGTGTTAGGCTCAAAACTTTTCAAGTCCCCGACTTGAGAAAAATACGCCATAGCCACTTACCTCCCAATCGACGAAACCGAAGCACTTGATAGATATATCTTTGTATGTTACTCCTTATCGTACAAGAATAACAAAACTTTAAATATCTAAGGTTGAAACTATTTTTAATATTTTCAACTGAAAGACAAAATCGGTTAAAAGCAGCAAGCGCAAACTACAGTGAAAATGTCAGATATAAATACACTATAATCAGGTAAGATTCTAGTGCCCCTTATACAATACCATATACTACTTCGCTAGTCTTCAGACATGGAAACTGGAATGTAACAATAAGTTCGGATTTGGTACAAGTACAATATTGCAAAACGGAATTCTCGTTTCGGTGATTCAACTGCAGCAACTACACAAAATATTGTTACACTAAATACTATTGTTATTGAATGACTGGAACGTGTCTGTGTGGAATACTCAACCAACGCTAATATCAATAAGATTACTGTTGTCTTTACATTCGAACTGCACTATTTCGTTTTGCTATGTATATTTTATAGTTTACTACAAAAAGTATCAAAACTTACTTGTACTTGCTGCATTCCTTCATCTGGGAGCCTTCATGGTTGCATGATTAGACGCAGATTCCTGCCCTTAATCTTTTGCATATAAATTGCTTTCCCTTTTGCCATGTCGCCCCGAACTGGAGTTACACTCTCTGATGGGTTGGTTCCTCAGCCTTAGATGTTTTGGTGAGTCAATCGCTCACCCATCCCACCCCCACCCTAAATCCCTTGAGGGCTCCCTGGCCCCCTTTTAGAGACCCTAGGTCCCTCTGAGGGAAAACCAACACCGAGGAGGAGGTCCTGGCCAATGGGAGACTTCCAGGTCAGAAGAGACGTGGGGCAACTCCGTCTTCCACCCTGCTTCCAACCAGTTCCCTCCCGCCACTTGGGGAAGGATCCCCCGGGTTCCCAGACGCTGTATCGGATGGTGCAGTGGTGGAGCGCCCAGAGGACGACCCGCCGTGGCCAGCGCTGCAAGGGGAGAGAGAGGCTAACACCAAGGAAGGATTTTAAAGGCTACAGTATTAATATAATACAGAACGGAAAGTACTAACAGAACAAAGGATGGAAACTACTAATAGAATAAAGATGGAAAGTACTAATATAATAAAGAGCAGAAAGTACTAATAGAATAAAAAGCAGAATGTTCTAATAGAATAAAGCCGGAAAGTACGAATAGAACAAATGACGGAAAGTACTAATAGAATAGAGGACAGAAAGTCAAATAGAATAAAGGACGTAAAGTGCTAATAGAATAAAGGATGGAAAGTGCTAATAGAATAGAGGACGGAAAGTCAAATAGAATAAAGGACGGAAAGTTCTAAGAGAGCAGAGAACTAAGGGAGGAATTGAGGGAACTATGGTGACTCCAACCACCTGCTGGTAGTCGAAGAGCACCCTAATGACAAAACATTCCGCTTCACAGAAGCAGGGGTAACACCTAAACTCCCTCGCGTACTCTTACAGCAAATTTGGAGCTAACTCTTTGTCATTGTTCCTTGCCTCTTGTTATGAGTTACCGTCCCTAATCACGAATAGATACTGGAAAGAATCAGGGTAGAAAGCCATGTATGCCTACAGGAGGAGAATACCTATGTGAACGTCGAAATGACACAAGCTTGACCAATCAAGCCAAACATTCTCATCTGAAGCAGAGGAAATATTGAACTCTTACTGTCATATTTGTTAATCGAAATGTTGTGAAAAACTATATAATAGCATTTAATACTACGTGTAAATAAATGCGTTGGCGGAGTGGTTAGCGTTACGATTCACGAAGCCAAAGATCCTATGTTCGAAACCTGCTAAGAACATGAATACCTGATTCTGTTAACCTTATCATCTGTCATGTTACTGAACGCGTAATAACCGAGAAAAGTTGCCTAAGAAAGTAACGTACTTTCAATTGACTGTTCTGATAGTGACGCCATGAGTCACTGGAGAAAAAGGTGGAAGTGATTAAAAAATGCAAAAGAGAACGAACTGTCTGGATGCGATAGGATACAGTATACAAGCAACTCTTCCCCTACGGTACAGAAGCGGAATGTTTCCTACCATAACTAAGAAGAAAAGAGGATGGAGACCGATTAAAGCGGCGGCTGGTGGGTCCGAATTAGGATCAGAGCTAGTAGCAAAATACTACTAGCTTATCACCTATAAGGGTCAGTCAGTTGAAAACAGGCCATCTCGTATATCTCGACGTGTAGATGCCACGGCATCACGAAACTCCTGCTGCCACTGGAAGCGGTTTCGTTGTCGTCCGGAAGATGACAGTCGAGTCGCACGCTTGTGTGGAGCAGTGCGAATGCGAGCTGTGTGAAGTGCAGACATACAGAGACTTGCTGTCCGGCAAATCGTGGAGGCCAGTAAGGTAGATCAGCGAGCAGTTGTGCGTTTCCTGGTGGCGGAAGGCGCTAGTACGCGAAACATTCACCGTCCAATGACGGTGGTGTATGAGGAACATTGTTCATCTCTGTCGCGGGTGGAGGAGTGGAGTCGGAGGTTCCTTCGCAAAGGAAGAACGTCACTGCAGGTTGACCAAAAACCTGGACCATACGGTCAATGTTGTCCGAGACATGTTATTCAGATTTCGGTGGGAAATACTCCACCACCCACCTTACAATCCGGACATGTCCCCGTGCGATTATGCTATCTTTGGTGAGCTGAAACGGGCAAAGCAAAGTCGCCGGTTCAACTTGGACACTGAGGTGAGGGATGGAGTGAGTGATTGGTTGTTGCAGCAACCGCCTACCTTGTACATGGCTGCCACTGACCTACTGCCAGGACGTTGAGACAAATGCCTCAATGTCTATGGGGATTACTTTAACGTGAGAACATAGTTTCATAGTTATACAGGGTGGTCTGTTTTCCAATGAATGACTGTTATACATGTAAATAAACACTTGATATGCATATGCTCTTCAACTTGAGAATTTCAGAGGTTTAAACACGTGTGGAGTTTCTGGTCTCCTATCGGGGGCGGATAGAGGAAAGCTCACTAGATATACTTGGTACTCGGCAATCAAAATACCCAGAACGGACCAAGAACAGGACTACTGCCTTCTATTTAGTAGAGGGATCTACAAAGGCAATCGGAAGAAAACCCAGAAAACAAATCACATGGCCCTTCAGGTTGGGGATTAAGCATAAGGCTTACACCCTTGTTTGAAAAGAGCAACTCGTTGAGAAGCCAATAAAGGAGCCTCCGAAAGATGTATTTTTAAGAAGAGGGCCAGGAGAGATCAGGAATAAGAGAAAGATCAACAAAGAAAGAACAATCAACATTGCAACCTAAAATGTACGCTCTCGAAGAGACACTTAGAGTTGTTAAACAGCAGGCTGAGAAATATGGGATCAACATTATGGGAGTTCAAGAAACAAGTTGGAAAGGGCAGGATAACTGTAAGTCAGGAAACTAAATAGTGTTTAATAGTGGCGAAAACGGAAAGAAATACGGGACAGGTTTCATTGTAGATAGGAATATGAAGAAAGCTGTACTCAATTTCACACCGATCAACGAGAGAATGTGAACCAAGAGGGATAAAGGAAGAATGTTTAACATCACAGTAATCTGTGCATATGCATGAAGTGATGAAGCTGATGATGAGATCAAATATGAGTTTTATGGTAAATTGGAGTATGTTTATGATACAGCACCACAACATAAGGAAAACTATTAACAGGAGATGTAGTAGAGAAGATGATCAGAGATTACCAGTGCGGTTTTTGTTAAAACTGATTGACCACAGATCAAATTTCTTAAATTAGAATGATAATGGAATAGTGCTATGAATAACATATTGACCTGCATCACCTTCTCCAGAGATGTCAGATCAACCCTGTTATTTAATCTAGCACTAGGAAAGGCTATCAGACATCTGAGTATTAACCCAGGAGCAAAAATCGATAATAGGATGTGGCAATGGCTACGATGTTCAATGGCATTGAAGAAGTTTTTCTCTTCCAAAGAGATAAGAGAAAATATAATATACACAAACCAAATATACGCCCAGCTGTAACATATGGGTCAAAAACCTTGACCTTAGGGAAAAGGGATGAAGAGGTGTTAAAAAGATAGGAAAGGAAGATCTTGAGATGAATTTTTGGAGCAGGGAGAGAAAACGAAACCTGGAGGATATGAACAAACATAGAAATACAAGAACTGTATAATTATCAGGACATTGTAACAGAGATTTAGTGTGGACAATTAGATGGTTAGGGCATGTGTAGCGAATTGAAGATTGCAGAGTGCCCAAGAAGGTATTAAGCGGCGGACAGAAGGACAGGCGACCTTGGAAGCGATGGCTCGACGACGTGCAGGAAGACCTGAGAAAACTGGGAGTGCGGTGATGAAGGACGAAGGCAACGGATAGAGACGACTGGAGGCTGGTTGTGAAGGAGGCCAAGGCCCTAGATGGATTACAGGACGAAGGAGTAAGTAAGTGAGTGAGAGGATTAGAGATCAATCAAAATGTGCATTTACTTCGTTAAAGTTATCTGATAATACTTTAGAAGTTAAAAAAAACATGAAACTCAGTGCCAGAAGGGCCAGATTTAGAGTGAAAAGATATATAGGGTAACTTAGGCTGAATCGGATTACATGGTGAATAGGGTCACTTTTGAAATTCTCTCTCCCTACACAAAACGAAACGAACTGAAGGATATGTTTCGATCTGGCAGTGAAGTTTGGAACTTCTAGCATCTAGTGAACGTAGAAACCACCAGCGAGTAGTGTATTTGAAACTGCTAAGTACAAGTACGGAAAATACTCGTGTTAAAGGAAAGTTGAGAAGTAAAACTGTGTTTTAAAAATGCATATGTGAATTTATTAGTGTTTTACTGTACTGTATCCGATATTTTAAAAACCATTTCTGCGTAACATATTTAGTTGTCGTAGAAGTTGTGATGATATTTCCCTTAACTTTTGTCGCCGTTACATCCAACTGATGAACAGAAAATTGTTGCGCTTTAGGGGATTAGGCTCAACACTATATGTGGCTGTATTCCACCAATAGTAATGCTTGAAGTAAAGAAAACCACCCATAATTTTCTTTTTCCCCAATGAATCCTTGACGACTTCGAACCCACCACGTTTCCTGAATTCTGTTTGATTCTTTTGGATGGACATGCGACACACAAGAACCTAAATTCATTGAAGTTGTATGAGAAGAAATACCTCCACATGATATGTCTACCAAGCAATATGACACATAGACTACAGCCTTTGGACTTTCCTTCTCGGAGTGCAATAACTTCATACGCAATACAAGAGAATGAGATAAACAAATACATTAACTTTAAAAGCATTTCGAAGGTAGCATGGATGTTGGTAGCAACTCTAGCGATCGCAGAAAATGGTTTACGTCCCATATGTGTTACGAGGCGTGTTTGGAAAGTAAAACAAAAGTGATATAAGTCTAAGGAAAAATATCGTCTAAATCTAAAGCTGATTTAGAGGGGATCAACGCTCAGGCTATGTGAGAGCCTGGTGTTATAAATAATGGCTGCGAGAGGTACATTTGTACGATATGTAAGACATAAGTTGACTACACTGACAGTAAACTTGATCCTTAGTCTTTCCGGAAACGTTCATCAGACACTGCTGCGCTGAGTCTTCTACGAGTCACGCGTGCAGGAAGTGGCTGCGGCGATAAAGAATTCAGCCAAATGCGTGGTGCGGGTTGTGGTGTGGTTTCTCCAGCACGCGTGACTCACAAGACAAGTCTACACTTTAAGTATGGTAAAAAAAAGGTCGTAGTTAAAAATATGGAATATTGTTATACTGGTGATGATGTTGTTTGTTCTCTCTTACAGTGCATCAGCATGTGTACGATGAAAGTTGCTGGAGTCGTATTTCTTATTCTGAACCTGTTCCTTCAAGCACTGAGTTTCATGTTGTTTAACTTCTATGGTATTAACAGATAACTTTACCGTAGTAAATGTACATTATGATATTTGTCTCTAAACCTCTTAAATTCTCAATTAAGGAACATGCGCATGAGGAGTGCTTATCTATAACGTATATGCATCAATTATTGGAAAACCCTGTATAACTATGAAACTAATTGCTCACCTTAAAAGTAATCTCTGTAGAAGTTGAGGATTTTGTCATACCGACCTGGCAGTAGGTCAGTGGCAGCCCTGTAGAAAATGGGCCGTTGCTGCAACAACCAATCACTCACTGTATCATCCAATTCAGCGTCCAACTTGAACCGGAAACAACGTAGTGCCCGATGCAGCTCACCAAAGATGGCATAATCGCACTGGGACATGTCCGGATTATTAGGTGAGTGGTATAGTGTTTCCCACAACAATCTGAGCAACAGGTCAAGGACAACATTGCCCGTATGGTCCAGATCGTGGATCGTCCTTCAGTAACGTTCTTCCTTCGCGAAGGAACCTCCGACTCCACTCCGTTACCCGCGACAGAGATAAAGAATGTTCCTAGTCCATCACCGTCGAATGACGGCAGTGTATGGGGAACATTGTTCATTCTTGTCGTGGATGAAGGAGTGGGTGAAGGAGGTTCCTTTGCGGACGAAGAACGTCACTGCAGGACGATCCACCACCTGGACTAAGCGGCCAATATTTTTCAGGACCTGTTACTCAGATTTCGGTGTGGAGTACTCTAGCACCCAACTTACAATCTCGACATATCCCCGTACGTTTATGCCAACTTTGGTAAGTTGAAACGGGCACTGCTGCAAAGTCGCTGGTTCAACTTGGACACTGAGGTGAAGGATGCAGTAAGTGATTGGTTGTTGCAACAACCGCCAACCTTCTACAGGCCTACCACTGACCTACTGTCAGGACGTTAGGACCAATGCCTCAACGTCTACGGGGATTACATTGAAGGTAAGCACATAGTTTCATAGTTATACAGGGTCTTCCACTGACTCTACGTTATTAATAAATACTTCATATGCACATGTTCCTTAATTGTGAATATGAGAGGCTTAAACATCAATCATGATGTACATTTACTACGGTAAAGTTATCTGCGAATCTGGGGTGCATTGGGACGCTGGGGTGAATTCGGACAAGAGTGTATCTCCTCCTTTGTGGAGCCTGCAACATTGCACTAGTGTGTTCTGAGTACCTGCATTGTCGCGTGTGGCATTGCTGAGTTATGTGTAGCTGATAATCTTCAGTTGTTGAACCTGTGTACGTGTGTCCATGTGCGTGTGAAACTTGTCTGAAGTTAAAAGAGAATTTACATTGTTGTCCTTAATAGCGAAAACTTTCGGCCGTACCTGACAAATAATGGGAATCAGGAATATTTGTCCCAAGAACGTGTCAACAATGAAGGTGTGAGGACAGTTCTGTGACAGTGTAAGCTGTGTCCATTTGGAAGTGGACGTGTAGCAGCAGTCGAAGTGGCAGACCGTGCTTCATCGGCGTCAATTCGGACAATGCTGCATGTGTACAGAAAAGAAGTTCGAGGACAGAATTATGGAAACTATGATAAGAAAGATTTGGAGAATGCCACAAGAGATGTGAAGACTGGAAAATCAATACACAACAGAGTACGTAGACAGCAGTGATGAATCAAAAATGCAAGATGAACAAAATAGAGAGAGAGGGAGAAGGAACATGTCAGAAACCTGCAATCGTGTTCTAGAAGAGGATATGATGTGTTTGTAACAGTGCGTTATACGTACACAGATAACAAAAAAGAGAAAACGCAAAAATATGTTGAGGTTGTAAGTGGTGGAGCAGCAAGAAATGTTTATGTGAAATTTCTATGTCCTTATAATAACAGTCTTTGTGTTTCCTACCGTAGATGATGAGTATTCGATTGGGAAAGATCAAATCATGGAGATTCTTCAAAAGCCGGAAGAGAAGAGAGGAAAATTCACATTTGGATATGACATTCTGTGACTTTGTACTGGAAGCATGCTTTAAGATAGAACAATTAAGCAGAAAATGATTTGATTGAGATTGTCTTGTTTAATATGCACATTTTGTAATGGATATTTGTATCTATGCATGTATTTTGCCTCTATCTATCCCATTGTAATTTTAAAAAATAATGTTTGTGTCAGAAATATCCCGTAGAATAGTAAAATTTTGTACAAACTGTTTGTACAATTGTTTGTCCGAAATTATCCCAAAACGTCGGGTGACTTCGAACATCAAATATGTTTTAATAAAATTTGAAGTATGTTCATTCATGGAATGTTTTATCTTAGTTGTGTTCCTCATAAATATACCCCACAATGCAATAGCGTAAGAATTGTCCGGGCTCAAAAGCTTCTATGATCTACTTATTAGAAGTCACCAAAGCGTCCGAATTTACTCCAGATTAAGGTAGGTTAAAAGTTAAACAACATGAAACTCATTGCTAGAAAGACAAGATTTAGAATGAGAAGATACATAGGGTAACTTATGGTCAATCGGGTTACAGGGTGAATAGAGTCACTTTTGATATTCTTGATATTCTCTCTCCTTACACAAAACCAAACGAACTGATGGAAATGTTTCGATGTGACATTGACGTTTGGAGCTTCTGGCATCTATGAACGTAGAAACTACCAGGGAGTAGTGTATTTGAAACTGTCAAAAAGTACAGAAAATACTCGTGTTAAAGGAAAGTAGAGAAGAAAAACTGTGTTTTAAAAATGCCTATGTGTATTTATTAGTGTTGTACTGTACTATATGCGATATTGTAAAGATCATTTGTGCGTAAGATGGTGTTTAGTTTGTCTTAGAAGAATGCATGATATTTCCCTTAATATTTGTCGCTATTACAGTGATTCCATCTGATGAACAGATAATTGTTCCGGAGATTAGGCTCAACACCATACGTGGCTGTATTCCACAAATAGTAATGGTTAAAGGAAACGATGGCGCAGTGGTAGCTTCGTCACCTTGTAATTAAGGGGACCCAGGTTCGATACCAGGTGGAGGTACATAGTGGTTCGGATCCCACTTTAAACTGTAGGTCCAATCCCGATTAACCTTACTGTTCATAAAGTGAACTTAAAATACCAACTCAATCATTAAATCAATGGTTAAAGGAAAGAACACCAACCATAATTTTCTGTTTCCCCAATGCTTCTTTGACAACTTTCTGACCCACCACGTTTTCTGAATCTTGTTTGATTCTTTTGGATGGACATGCGACACACAAGAACCCAAATACATTGAAGTTGTATGAGTAGAACGATACACATGATGTGTCTACCTAGCCATATGACACATCGACTACACCCTTTGCATTTTTCGTTTTTCAAGCCTCCAATTCACATGTTTCTCAGAGTGCAATAACTGTAAGCTACATGAGGGTGTGAGAAAAAGAAATACATGAACTTTGGAAGCATTTTGAAGGCAGCATGTCGTATGGTAGAAACTCCAGCAATCGCAGAAAATTATTTGCGTTCCATATGTGTTTATCCTTTGATTTATTTGTGGAAGATGTGCGAACAAAGAAAAGATTCTACCCTCTGAACGTAAGGCTTGAATTGGAAATCAGTTACTAATATTGCCTATTTCAAAGTTAGATAACTGACCCGTGTAACCCTCACATGTGACCCGATTCACACAAAACTCTTAAAGGTGAATATGGGCATGCAGAGTTGTAATCTAAATGCTGTGGGCAAAATATAAGTGAACTTAAAAAATTATTAGTTGCTGGCAGTTTTAGTTCAAGGATCTATTTATAACTATATAGGTATAGAAGTACGAGTCGTGTTTTGAAAGTAAAGACAAAAGGGATATATATCTGAGAGAAAATATGTAAGACATAAGTTGAAAACACTGACAGTAATCTTGATCTTTATTCTTTCCAGAAATGTTCATTAGACAGTGCTGAGCTGAGTCTTGTACGAGTCACGCGTGCAGGAAATGGCTGAGGTGATAAAGAATCCCGCCAAATGTGAAGTGCGGGTTTTTATGTGGTTTCTTCAGCACGCGCGACTCACAAGACTAGTCTTTACAGCTTACGTACGTTCAAATAAGAAAAGAGGTCGTAGTTAATAATATGGACTGGTAACTAATGATGTTTTCTCTCTCGTACAGTGCATCAGCATCTATAAAATGAAAGTTGCTGGAGTCGCATCTTTTCCCTCTAAATCTGCCTATTCAAGCACCCAGTTTTATGTTGTTTAACTTTTGTAGTATTAACAGATAACCTTACCGTAGTAAATGTACATTATGATAATTGATCTCTAAGCCTCTTAAATTCTCAATTTAAGGAACATGTGCATTTAAGTGTTTATTTATAATGCATAAGGGTTATTCAGTGGGAAAAAGACCACTCTGTACAACTATGAAACTATGTGCTCATCTGAAAAGCAGTCTCTGTAGACGATCAGGCATTTGTCCTGCCGTCCTGGCAGTAGGTCAGTGGAAGTCCTGTAGAAGGTGGGCGGTTTCTACAACGACCAGTCACTCACTGCATCCTTCACCTCAATGTCCAAGTTGAACCGGCAAACATGCAGTGCCGATTCAGACCACCAAAGATGGCATGATCGCACGGGGACATGTCCGGGTTGTAATGTAGGTGCTGGAATGTTTCCCACCGAAATCTGAGCAACAGGTAACGGACAACATTGGCCTTATGTCCAGGTAGTGGATCGTACTGCAGGAACGCTCTTCCTTTGCGAAGGAACGTCCGACTCCACTCCTTCACCCGCGACCTAGATAAACAATGCTCCCCATACACCGAAGTCATCGACGGTTAATATCTCGCGTACTAGCGCTTTCTGCCACCAAGAAACACACGACTGCTCGATGGTCTTCCTTACTGGTCTCCATGATATGCTGGACGGCAAGTCTCTGCACATCTGCACTTCACACTGCTCACACTCGCACTGCTTCACACAAGCGTGCGACTTGACTGCCATCTACCGGGCGACAACGGTTTCCCCTCCCAGTGGCAGCAAGAGTTTCGTGGTGCCGTGGCATCTATATGTCGAAATACGAGGTGGCCTGTTTTCCAATGACAGGCCCTTATAATTCGGACCACCAACAACCGCTGCCTCCCCGCCCCAAACGGCACCAACTGCGACGAGCACTCCCCCCGAGCGACACCACCGCTACACCGCCCAACGCGGCGTCCAGTTACCCAAGGGACCCACCCCCTGTGGCACATGAGGGTGGAAGTGTGGAGTTTTCACCAACGAGTGCTTTTCAGCAGCCGCTGGTGCCTACGTACACACCGACTTGGGTTGCGTATCCCACTGGTCATTCACCCCTCCGCAGTGCTGGTTCTCCCCCGTGTAGGCGTGGATTCCACGAAGCCCGTTTTGACCTTTGGCCCGTGTCCGAATCCGCAGGTGCAACCCTCGCTCGAAGTGGGAATTCCAATGCTCTGTCTCGGGAGTCTCTGGAGCAAGCGAGCGACAACAAGTCTCTGCGCAAGTTGTGACTCGGTATCTCCCATTCTCTAACGTTATGGGAGGCCTTGGTCAACAGACAGAGTATAGTTGGGGGATGCTTTTCCGAGTGTAGGGATGGTCGTATGGATCAACCTGGAGACAATAAAGCAAGTTGGGAATGCTTCAAAGTATCTCAGCCGAGTGGATGCTTCCATCAGATTTTCTTAACTGGAGGAATAGCATCCCCCGTGCCCCCCCCCCCCCACTTCGAGCTCTAGGCGCAAGACTCCAAAGCACCTACTACCCGTCGAATCCCCGTACCGTTCTTCTCTGAATCTGAATCACAGGCAGAGTTGCAGAGTTTCAGAGGACAGGAGGAAGGTGCGTCAAGTGCACGCTTAATACTCCTTTTAATGCTCTCCCCGAAATAGGCAATAGTTAGACTGGATAGTCCACTCAACTAACCGATTCTCTAACTATATACACTGGTAATGGCAACAGACACTCTGCCTCCGATAGTGAATTGCTGTCGACAATTGAACCCTTGAGTGTTCGGTTGACGTCTAATCTTCCACCTGGCGGGAGAAAGCAGCAACAGTGCTGTTCTTTAGGAGTTAAATCAGGACGCATTGAACGGTAGGAGAAAGCGACGGGAAACAAAACGGATTCGAACACAGATTAAAGTCTTGGGTCAAATGTGAGGACGGTAGAGGAAACAGGGGTTGGGGGAAATTTTCTGATAGGGCAGTCTCATTTGATGTGTCCTACCAATTAAATAAATTCCTTTCTAGAAGCATATTTGAGACAAGGCTATATTTTTGTGGACCTTTCTTGATTTTCGCTAAAGGACACATCGACCGGTGTCGCCCTTCTCCATTTACTTCCCTCACCCCCTTCTGGCCATGAGCCATAATCCTCCCACGGGGCGGTAAGTCGGGTGGTGGCTCCTGCGTTTGGAGATGCAAATGGTTGCAAACTAACTCACCGTCCACCACCTTCAAACCAGTGGCGTGCTCAGGGTTTTCGGAAGGATGGGGTTACGTATTCACTCATAGTAATCATATTTAATTTTGTAATCCTCTCCTCTCTTTATCGTATTTTTTTTTAATACGAGGCAAACGGAGGGTAATAGCCCCTACCAACTCCCCTTGGGCACGCCACTGCTATGCAGCAAGATTCTTGCTTCCGAACATGGTAGCTCCATTCTGACTGGCTGGAATTTGTCAGCGTTTCGCATCTTTGTTAAGAAAACTCCGCTGTGGGAAGGGCGGTGGATCAAACAGCAAGGTGGATCTCCAATTATTGCCGCTTCCACCAAACCCAATTTTGCTGCCCCGTGGGGTTGACCCAGGACTTAAACCGAGCTTTAAGCCCAAAAAAAAGCTCCACGGAACCCAGTGCCTTGTGGGATCTGTGGGCCTCACCCTCCCCTGCCCATCCCCTTCCCCCTAAGGCTGAGGAGACCCTTAGAAAATGGAACCGTAGTTTTTTCCCTCTTGCCAAACAGGCCATTCATCGAGGGCGGGTTTTCTTATTATTAAGAACAGAAATCTCTTTATTTTTTTGACGTCTAGTTGAACCTGGAAAAAATGTATTCATTTTAGTTTTATGAAAAACGATAATAAACAAAATAGCTATACCAGTTCCACAATGTATAATGCTTTATTAATTGCGAACACACGAGAGGAATTCAAAAAAGCTTTTTTCTAATCCACTTCAAGTGTCCGTATGGAAATTAGAGTGCCCTTGGGAAAACATGCATCTTTACACGTGACATACTGCAATTTGTAGACACGAAGTAATTACTGTTGTTGTTTGAGGGTTGTAAAGTGTGAGGATGGAGCTATTGACAACAGAGCAGTTATCAGGTTCTTCTTCCTGAAAAGTAACACACCCAAAAAAAGTTTCCCAGGAGATGACGACGCTGTATGACCCAGATGCCCTATTCTGTAAGTCCATAGAGGACTGGTATAGGCAATTATAATGCCTATGTGGAAACGGCTCCTATTCTTGGCAGACCACAGTCGGCCATTGAAACAGGAGGAGGAGGGACTTAATGCACACGCACGCGGCACCAAAATAACACTTACACTCCTTGAAGTTCAATAAGAGAGAAATTATTAAAGATGGCTTGATTGGACTTGCATCTGAAGCTGCAATATGTATGTTGAGCATGTGTGAGAGCATAGAGGCCTTCTTTTGTTTCTAGTCCCGTCACAGCCTGCCAAGCGGTAGTCATTAGTAGGGAACGGATTTTTAGGTGCTAAGAACGAGGGGATTTAGGACTTTATAGGACTTAGGACTTGTAGGTTCTTATAATAGGCATAACTATTAATTCATAATAATTTTATGAAATACCTGGTTCTAGATCAATTTGTATGCAAAAGTTACTATTTTTAGTGCAATCAATACTATTCTCTGATTATAAAAATTTACAATTTGTCCAATGTAAAAACTTTATCATGGTTTGAAGTACTGCACCACCATATGTCAATGTTCTCCGTGGTGAAGTTCTTCCAGTCATCCGTGAACGGGCGCTTGTACAGTCACGGATACTTCTGGGTTGTAATAATCCCAACTTTCAATGCAATCGTTACAACCCAGAAGCGTTCATGGAGAATCTTCTCTCTACACCGCAGGAAGTTATTGGTGCAAGAAAAACAAACCCTTCATAAATGCAACTGTTGCTGATTCCCAAGGAAGGTTTGGGGCTCTCGGAGCCGTAGTGGTAACCTCGTCGTCTTGTAACGAGGAGATCGTAGGTTCGATATCCGTTGGAGGCTCCGTGCTTCGGATCCCACTTTAAACTGTAGGTCAAGTCCCGAACAGTCTATCTGTGCATAAAGTGTGCTAAAAAACTCAACCTCAAAACTCAAACCGAATGCAAGTTCGCAGTGGTCTTCTCTATACTAGGGCAGTTGTAGTTTCCAGCGCAACCCTCCCCTTTCACGTAACCGATGCGTGAATTGGGAAAACAGCTGACGTGATTGGTCACTTGCAGGGTTGTCTTTCGTAACAGCCAATCTTGAAATCTCCCTGCGCTCTTACACTGTTGGAGGCCAGGAATAATGATACCCAGTGGAAGCACAACTGAAGGTCCAGTCCCGATTAGGCTTAATGTGCATAAATGGACTTCAAAACACCATCTCAATCAACAACTGAATGATTTTGTAGCTAGGATTCGGTCCCAAAACCTACACCTACGGTCCCTTTAATTGCCTGCAAAGTACAGCGTTTATTAGCGGAGAACGCCTCATCCAGTCAGTTTGCTCTACATTTTTCCAATTTCGTGATGCAGGCTGGAAGATGGCGGAAATTTACAGACACTGACACCCCTTGCTGTTGCATTGCGTCTTATGCCGCTCGGATTCGTTTAAAGTTTCAAGGTTTAAGGGTTTTCAAACCTTTGTGGTGGAAATTAACGGTCGTTCTTAATAAAAGTTATTTTTGAAGTTAAGCGAATTGTTTAAAGGCGTCCCTCAAGTCAAAATAGGGCTTTTAGGCATTTATAGGAGTTTATAGTTCATTTGGGTGTTTTTAGGTCCTATAGAATTTCAGTAGAGGGGTGCTGGGTACACGAAAAGCAAATATCTATAAATAGCATACGTCTAGGACGTAGAAAAAAGAATAGGTATGGACCTAGAAATCCGTTCACTAATCATTAGTGTACCCAAAATATATAATTATATACAATTATATAAATAACAATCAATTCTTACCTTCTGCTCGTACAGTACTCCTCTTGAAAAGGTGTTGTTTCTTCTGTTCTCCTATTCCATTGGCTTCTGAGGAAGCTTCGAAGCCGTGAAGTCAAACATCGTGTGTCACCACTTTGGCAGTCTTCTATTGGTGGCTCCTCTTTCCACTTGTCGAAGCCTTCTACTGTCACCTGAGAAACAAAAATGTATTCGTTTTACTATTCGTACCACAATTTTCGCAAGAAATTGCCCAAAATTGAGCTGTTGTTGTAATGTTCTGCGTCAGGACATAACAGAAGTTATTCACGCGTATAGATTATTTCAAACAAGCATTCTACGCTCACCGGCAATAAAAAATGGACACCTTGCTCCCTGCGTTTCGTTATGTGTGTTGCCTAACCCAACGGCGATGACAGAAATTCCCATTCAAAATTTCTAATGAATCCCATTTCTATAAATATATTTATAATTTAATAAATACATTTATATTGCCCGTGACTGTAAAAAAAATTGATATTTAAGGCAGAATTATTTCCTTATGTATCGCTTAATGTACCATTTACACTGCTTTTCCGGATTCTCTGGAGTAGCGACACGCAGAGGGGAAAGCTTGTGGGCGGGGCCAGACTAGGTGGGGAAGGGTGCGGGATGAAAGCAACGAAGTGCTGCACGGTGTAACGGCCGTAAAGCAAAGCGCTTTCTGCTGCCAATTTCTTATTTTATTCTTAACAATGGCCAGTGTATTGTTTTACACAAATAACAAATAATATTGCACGTTTATTTGTCTTTTGATGCTACGAAGAACAGAAAAAAATTAAAACAAATTTAAACATACATTTTCAAAAAACATGCAAATATCCACAAACTATGAAACATCGTGTATCAAAATGAGTTTTAAACAAGTATGAAAAACATGTTTCAAACACTTTGTTTTAAACATTTGTAAAAAAAACAAAGCCATGTGTTTTAAACTTTTCAAACAAGTTGTTCTCGAACACATTCAACACTATGAGGCGCTCTCCTGAATGTAGAGTTCCCCTAGAGTTGCGAGCTGACATGTGTACTACGGAACTACTGGACCGCGAATGAGCCCCCTCCCGTGGATGCCCCTCCCCTCCGCGCGTTCATTGGACGAGGCGCACACCCTTCCACATGCGCACAGAACGCGTTCGCGTTCTCTTACTCCAGAGAATCCGGGAAAGGAATATAGGCCTAACATTCATTCTGTTTCAATGTTTGTCGTAGGTAATGGAATTAACGAATTTTAAAGAAAATGAAATTTAAAACGTAAAACTCCAATATATTTTGAACCGATATAAATATGAATAATTATTGTGTGTGTGTGCGTGTGTGTGTGTGTTGCCACTGTTTTCTATTTCTGAAACTGCTACTTTGACGATTCCCCCAACAAGGAGAAGAACCAATTAGTTTCTCTTATTTTTAAAGGTATAGTTGATTGTCGAATATCAATAACTTAAGCTCTTATACTAATCGTTAATTAATATTTAATTTTTAATAATTATATAATTACGACAGCGTGTCTATTGCCATCCTATTACTGAAAGTCGTTATTTCTAGCCCCTAAATTCTTCCCTCACTTCATCGAACGGATAAAATACGGTGCACTTGGAACCAGCTGCATTGATTGATTGAGTTGGTGTTATAAGTCCACTTTATGCACACTAAGGCTAATCCGTAATCGGGACTGGACCTAAGGTTTAAAGTGGGATCCGAACCACTATGTGCCTCCACCAGGTATCGAACCCTGCACCCCTTGATTACAAGGCGACGACGCTACCACTCCGCCAGGAGGCGGAACCAGCTGCAGTAAATAAATTACTAAGGAAATATACTTCGATTCTAATCTTGCACCTCTTCCCCTTATCGTACATATTGTAGCATGGTGCCAAAAACTTCTTTTTTGGACATATATTTCATAAAATTGTGTAACTTAAACATTATGTTATTTTAGGGAAAATTCCCCCCTCCGCTGTTTCAACACCTCCCCAATCACTTTAAAGCACCGCATTAAAGGTAATGCTAATGTCTTTCTGTATCTATATTCAAGCCTGGCTTGATGGTTAAATCAATAAAATGCCTGATAGGCTAAAATTACGTTGTCCTTGTACATGAGTGAGCTTCTGTTAATACTATGCGAATCTTCATTTTTAAATCAAACTAAAGTTTTCGGCATTACTCACGCTTGTAATGATAACCTATTTTATGTGCAATTTGAAATGGCGAATTTTGTGTGTGTATTGGATCGTTATTCCATCGCCATGGGCGGATTTTTCTCGCACTTTATTATTGCATTTACATATTTAAAAAATCTACTAATAACCTGTTTCCAGCGGAATTGAAAATTGCTAAAGTTTGCACGAGAATACTGTATACATTTAATTACTATATATGCCATACTTACTGTGTTCTTCTTGTTGAAACATTTTGGCTTCAACTTCTTTCTGACTGTGAAATTTGCTATTCAGCCTCAGTTTTAAATTTTCATTCATCACAGATATATTTGCAATATAGACTCTACGGAAACGGTTACCACGTCTTCATTGTTGTGCTGGCATTTTTAAATGAGGCAACAATCGAAATGTCAAGCAGGGTGGAGAAAAACTCCCCAACTCGAAAGCTAAGCGTAGAGTAATCTAATGTCCAGTATATCATAATCAAATTGAAACATGTAATAAAAAGATACTAATTATTCCTTTCACGTAGTAGCTGGCCAGCTATTAATTAATATAACACAAAAACAAATATCTGATCTTTACACACCACAGTGGAATTATTCTGAGAGAGCAGAAAGGAATCTAAGAAGCCTGGGATACCGAATGAGATACTAAACTTCTAGAAAGAAAGAAGAATCTACAAAAACCAAAGAACAAAGCAAGCTGAGATAATAACAACTGACATATGATTAATAGTGAATAACCGAAACAGAAGTAAAAGTGGATAGAAGATAAATATAAAGAAATTGAAGCGAAAGTGACACAGGGTAAAGTTGACGCTACGTACAAAAAGCTGAAGGAACAATTTAATGGGACGAAGAGCAAGGAAAATGATGTTAGAGAAGAATAGGAAAGGGCGGCTGCAGGTAAAAAAGCGAAGATAAAGCAGCCAGATGGAAAATGTTTGATGGAATTATATGTAAATGGCGCACCGCTAAAGGCACTGGGAAATGAAAATAGTGCAGACCAAAAGCAGGCACGAAACACTTTATTGAGAACAGAATTCGAAAAAGCTTTGACACTGTTACGTCAGAAATGGACGAGATTTCAGCAGGATAAAATAAAGCCTAAAGGAACCATAAGAAATGTTGCACAGGGTGTCTATAAATATTTTAACTGTAGTAAAGGAGAAAATGAGAAACATGGATGGATAGATAAACTCAAAAAAGTTTATTTCTAGGTAACGAACATCTTCATGGACGACGTGCACAGTTCCATAATTGAAGAATATGGCAACTCCGCAAATACAGAGGTCAAACTGTGTGCTGGTTTATTGGAACGCAATCGGGGTTCGCAAACTCAGACAAACTCACTGCAAAATCATTGTTCGTGACACTTTTAATGATCGTATTCTATGAAGATGGATCGGACGAGGTGGTCCAATTCCTTGGCCTCCATGGTCACCCGATCTTTGGATTTGTTTCTCTGTAGATGTTTATAGGACGCGAGTGAGATGCACTGATGAACTAAAGACCAGAATAAGAAACTTTAAAGGCACCGGAGATGTTGCCATGCTGAACCGAAGCTGGTAAAAATTGACTTTGACCTTGATAATTTGTGTGCGACGAACTGAGCACATGTGCAAGTGTACTAACGCAGGACATAGAACTTCTTGTGTTTATCTATGCATCCATTCTATACTTGGCTGTATCTATATTCTTTTATATTTTAAATACGAATAAAATGTGTTAATCTATACATAGGAAACTGGAGATGTGCCGAACTGACTTCAGGAAGATCATCATACATACCATCAGTCTGACATCCCATGATTTAAAAATAATGACAAAGATTTATGGATGAAAGAAAAGAAAGAAATGTTGCCAGAAGATCAATTTGGATTCAGAAGGAGACTCTACTAATATTACGGCTCTTCATTAAAGGCAGGATGGTGAAGGACAAGGAAACGTTTATAGCCTTCGTAGACTTTCAAATATCATTTTACAATGTATTTGTCTTCATCCTTCCAAATTGGCATCGATCATCTCAAGTAAAAAATAAGTTTGTTATTTTATTGTGAATAACGTAAATAAAGCTCAGTTAGTAAATATTCGAACTGAATAAGGAAAAACAAAGCGTTAAATAAAAAAAGAAAGGCTATAAAATACAGGAACCAGTTAGTGTCTCCATATTCTACCATTTCAACCAAATAATAAATTGTTCCAGTGTTTCAGAATTCCAAAAATTAGTTATATATGAGACGTCACACAACATAATGATCGTGACTTAAATTTCCTCCTAAAATTTGGAGCTTTTCTTGAACGAGGTGACTAAGAGTTAATAACAAAATAGAAGAACTATGCGTTTCAGTACACTAAATGCATGAAATGTAATATAAACAAGCCACTGGTGGGTTGGATCTCACCTCCAATGCTGATTGGCCATCTGGTAGCCCTGGTCTCAATCCACTGGACTGCAAACTGTGGCCAGTGCTAGAGGGGACTCTCCGTAAGAAGAGACACCTTACAATTGCAAATTTAAATTGCTCCTTAATGGCAGAAAAGGTGGATTTTCCCATTGAGACCATCCGTGCTGCAATAGACCAGAGAGACTTCGATCCTAATGTTGGGCAAAAGTGGACATCTATAAAACCAGATTTGTGCCATTTGTGTGTAAGATATATATATATATATATATATATATATATATATATATATATATATATATAAATGTAACATACTGAAAGGAATTTTAAAATCTGAAATCTTATTGAACTTTTTCACAAAATAATGTGACAGTATTTATGGCTAGGTATATACCTTGTTGTACACATAGTAGTGTACCGCTTCCTCATGCAGAATTTTACTCCAAGGTGCAGTTCAAAAGACATTGAACCAGAATGCTGTATAAATAACTGAATTGTGAAGTGAGTGTACTTGTTAGAATATTTTAGAGCTAAATTTGGTCCCTTACAGAAACTAAACAAATCTACAGCATTTAAGATGGCCACAGGACGAAACTGTACAAAATTATGTCGCTTGTCATTTGTTCTTCTCTTGAATCTTTCAAGGAAAATTACATTAGATAACTGGCGTCCTTTCATCAATTTGATCTAAACAGCAATTCTCATTGTTACGACTACTACACATAATTAAAAAGTAAGTGATCCCCTGTGCCTTGCACCACGCCATGATGGCGTATAGGTGGTTTGTAGTTAGGGCCCCACATTTTCTTGATCACGGTGGGGTGATGTGATCAGCACCCGCTCCTCGCCGCCTTTGCTCCCCAGAGTTTCCTCCAGGTACCCACTTTATACGACGGTGGGTGGGGGAGCGACGGAGCTGTGGACATGTGGAAAAAATTCCGGTTCTCCATCACCGGGGATCGAACCCGGGTCTCTCGCATTTTAGTCAGACGCCCTAACGACTTTCTTCTTTTTAAAAGAAATGCCCCTATGCGGAAGTATCCCCCACAAACACAAACATCCATGTCCTAAGCGGGATTCGAAACCAGGACCCCTCTGGCGTCTTAGCGCGTTGAGCTAACCACTCCGCCACGGAGGCCGACTAACCTGACCAGTATGTCCCTATTATGTTAGTACACATAATATGGACATAAATAAAAATTGAAATTCTTTCATTTGTACTTACCTGCAAATGAGAAATTGCCTATTTACCCACGAGTCATTCCATGCGAAATCAACACAGCACCCAACCTGACCATCACCGATTTTCGTGAAATTTGGGGAGTTGAAACTATGCACGGAACCTAGTAACTATGGAAATTTTGAGTTTCGTTTGTTTTGTAATTGTTAAATTATTCAAGGTCAAAGTTCGCATAAATTGTCCTTTTTGAGCCCGCTTAGCTGTACTAAATGTGCTGTAACTCCGCCCCTATTTCGCGTAGGAAGATCAAATAAAGCTTATTGTACAGAAAAGTGAACAAGCTTTCCAGTGATATATAACAAGTTTACCTTTGGATAAAAATATAATTTTATCACGTGACCTTGACTTTTGACCTTGAATATCTTAAAACATGTCATCACCAAAAATCATGAAAAAAATACATTTGGTCCCTCATGCCATACTCTAAAACATATCAAAATATGATTCTGGGACTGAAATGGGATCAGAAGATAAAAAATAATATGTGTAACTATGTGTCTGATAAAAGCCTCGTTACATGAACTATGACAAGTCAAATGTCCCTTAACACCCCCCTACAAAATGTAAAGGAGTTATCCTGGGTATAATTGGTCATGAAAGAAATAGGTTAGGCACAGGGAGATCCCTAGCCGTATGTGTCAAGCGCAGGTCTGGCATATTATTGACCGCCATATTGAATTTAACGCAAAAATTTCAAAGGAAAGGGGGTGATGTGATATATCAAATCAGGCTAGAATTTCACGAGAAATGAAGTGACTAAGGTTTTTTCCAACATATATTTAACCAGAAAAAAGTTATACGTATATCTTTGACTTACGATATGCACATTATAATGTTGTCAATGTTCCTACGAGCACACTCGTTGACGTCTCTCACACTCAAACGAGAACATTTGGCAATGTAGCAGGTGCAACATCATCGCAGGCAGCAACTATGCCTTCTCTCAGATGGTCAATATCATGGACTTTGAGTGCATGCACCATTCTCTTCAAATGTTTTTGAAGGTAAAAGTCCTTCTAAGATGTTAGATCTGGGGAATGTGCAGGCCTTTTAATAGATCCCCGTCTGCCCATCAATCTACCTAGAAAATTACCATGAAGAAATTTCTAAAATGTCCGCATGGTGTGGTCACACTCTGTCCTGTTTCAAAACTCTGGAAAAATGCCATATCCCGTAAGCAAGGATGAAAAACCTGTTCACTTAACAAATCCAAGAAGCCCTCACCATTTAAGGTTCCGTTGTTGAATATGGACCAACCATTCCCGTTCTCCATACACTATACCACATCATTAGCTTACCAGCAACAACCATTCGGCTGGGATCTGTCTACTGTAAATTATCAAATCACAGGTATTGCATTTTCTTTTTATTAACTTCACCGTGAACATAAAAATTAGCCTCGTCACTGAAGGTTTTTTCATTCCAAAGGAAGTGTTTGTTTGACATACTTTTCCCAATATTCTTCACTATTCAACTGCTGTATTTGGTGAATGTAGCTGCTAAAATCATATGCAATGGTGCGTATACTTCTTTCTCTCCCGAGATGTCAGCGTGATCTTGCAAAAATGTAGGCCGTCAGCCCGTTGCCAAGGCACACGACACACCGGCTCGGTCCCCTCGAAAAACCAAGACCGGGCATCGCTGCCTACCATTTCTCTTTCTGTTATAATATATATATGCCACGACTATGCTCAGTACCTGCGGGTCATGAGAGTCCGTATCTCAAGGTTCGGGTAAGGGCATGCTTTTGAATAATAATAATAATTTATGCTTACATAACCAAGAACCTTAACTCTAAAGTAGGTAACCTTCCTTACGCTTAAACTTCCATCGTGATCGCACCCGCATCCCAGTGACCAGTGAGGTATACGCATGCGAGTCGCGAGCGAAATCAGCATAATCGAAACTGACGTCTTATGGAATGATAAAGCCTCCGCCTCACTGACCAGTGACGGCGGGACACCTCACCAAACCAAAAGGATGCCAGTTAATTTGTACTTATGAACTAAATCTACTATAAGGAAATACCCATTAACGACTACAAGTTTATTTACAAATCCAAACATTGTTAAGTTAAAAGAAAAATATACAAACTTCTGATCAAAAGAAAACTACAATGCCAAAATAAAATTTAGATCAATAACGACTCCGTAACAGACTGAAACTTGCTTTAGAGTCAACATAAAACCCAGAGAGCTCTCTCTTATGTAACATGTCCATATCCCATCATAGAACTAACACAGCTTTAACTTGGTTTCAATAAATAGGTGACAAATTATTAACTAAAGGTCGACATACTATTAACCAAAATCAAAGAAAAATTTGCATAACATCTTTCCGTAAATTTCTATTCGTGCTTCTGTCATATTTTCACATCTACATTATGTTCTCTAGAACTCATGAGGTAAACTACCATCTTCAGGGTCAACCTCAAAAAAAAAACATCCATAACAAAATATAAGGGGAGCCTTTCTCTACCCAATATCAAAGCCATATCTCGGCCACAAATTACAAATGTCCACGTGGAATTCCTTAACATAATAGGGGACTCTATGTCTACCCTTTTTGGCTACTCACATTGCAAAAGCAAAACAATAGACTTTTACATTAAATGAATTTCTATAAAAACATATACTCGACCGGTCACCTATTATAGCTGTTTCAAAATTATATCTAATATAAACCTAAATAAGAGAAACCAATAAACTTTCCTTAACGTTCCGGATACTCAGACTTTAAAAACGGACATGAAAACTTCAACTTGCTTTGCGTTCTTTTCCGCTCGGCAGAAACTGTGTTACAATTTTTAACAAGGATAAAATATACATTCAAAAAGATTAGACTACAAAAGAATTTATAAGAGGGCTATCGAAAAGTAATTTGAATAATAAAGAAATTTACCAAAATTTATCAATCGTTACAATCTCGATGAGTTCCTAACACGTTAGGAGCATTTTAATGCTTTGTTTTTAACACCTCGAAAAGGAGAAAATTGTTACAAGCATGCAGTAATAACTTTTTCTGGTTAAATATATGTTGGAAAAAACCTTCGTCACTTCATTTCTCGTGAAAATCTAGCCTGATTTGATATATCACATCACCCCATTTCCTTTAAAATTTTTGCGTTGAATTCAATATGGCGGTCAACAATGTGCCGGACCTGCGCTTGACACACACGGCTAGGGATCTCCCTGTGCCTAACCTATTTCTTTCATGACCAATTATACCCAGGATAACTCCTTTACATTTTGTAGGGAGTGTTAAGGGACATTTGACTCGTCATAGTTCATGTAATGAGGCTTTTATCAGACACATAGTTACACATATTATTTTTTATCTTCTGATCCCATTCCAGTCCCAGAATCATATTTTGATATGTTTTAGAGTATGGCATGAGGGACCAAATGTATTTTTTTCATGATTTTTGGTGATGACATGTTTTAAGATATTCAAGGTCAAAAGTCAAGGTCACGTGATAAAATTATATTTTTATCCAAAGGTAGGCTTGTTATATATCACTGGAAAGCTTGTTCAATTCCCTGTACAATAAGCTTTATTTGATCTTTCTACGCAAAATTGGAGCGGAGTTACAGTACATTTAGTACAGCTAAGCGGGCTCAAAAAGGACAATTTATGCGAACTTTGACCTTGAATAATTTAACAATTACAAAACAAACGAAACTAGAAATTTTCGTAGTTACTAAGTTCCATACATAGTTTCAACTCCCCAAATTTCATGAAAATCGGTGATGGTCAGGTCGGAAATTGCACATATCTGTGTTGATTTGGCATGGAATGACTCCCACGTCATTTTGTGCAAATCACCTTCATCTAAATATTTTTCTTCAAAGGTTGATCACTTTTTATTCACGATTTGCTGTAGGTATAACACTGCTGAGGATCTTCATTATTGAAAATCATGAACTTTCTACAGATATTTGTCACAGCAGGTTCAAGGATCTGTGACAAAAGGGGATTTTAAAAGTGATTTTTTTTTAAAAAAAAAAAATCTTTTATTTTTTTGTGCCTTTCTTCCCTAAACTAACTAACTAACTCTTTATCCTTCTTAAACCCGAAGGTTCATGGCTGCAGCAACACAGGCCTTCCATCTGTCCCGATCTATATACTCTTTTCCATCCCTACCGATTTCCTTTAGGTCCATCTCAACGTCGTCCCTCCATCTTCGTCTTAGCCTTCCTACAGGTCTCTTACCATCAGGTTTCCCAACAAGAATCCTGTATACTCCTCTTTCCTCTCCCATTCGTGCCACATGGCCTACCCACCTAAGTCTTCTTGATTTAATTATTCTAATAATATCTGGACATGAATACAAATTATGTAGTTCTAAATTATGTAACCTTCTCCACTCACCTGTCTCCTCATCCCTTTTAGGTCCAAATATTTTCTTAAGGATCTGATTTTCAAATACTCTCAATTTATGTTCGTCTTTCAATGTAAGGGACCAAGTTTCACACCCATATAATACTACAGGTAAAATTATTGTTTTGTATATTTTAACTTTTAGTTTCTGAGATATGAAACGAAAAGACAAAAGTTTATGAAGAGAGAAGTAACATGCATTTCCTGAATTAAGCCTACTTTTTATTTCCTCTTTAATATAATTTTCATTTGTTAATATTACTCCTAAGTATTTGAATTTGGAAACTGGTTTAAACGGGTTGTTATCAATAATTAGATTTTGATTATTACCTAACACTTGGTTTCGGCCTGTAAACATATATTTAGTTTTCTCTTTGTTAACTTCCAAACCTATCTCTTTAGCAGTTTTGAAAAATATTTTAGCATTATTCTTAATTGCATTTATATCATCCCCTAATAAGTCTACATCATTTGCATATGCTAACAACTGAGTCATACCATTTAATTTTAGTCCTTCCTTAGTTTCTTTTACCTTCCTAACAGCATATTCTAAGGCAAAATTAAAGAGCAATGGAGATAATGCATCTCCTTCTTTTAACCCATCATGAATTGTAAATTTGTCAGACACATTAATACCCACACGAATTTTACTTTCTGTTTCACTGGTGCATACTTTTATCATACTAACAAGCTTCTTAGGTATTCCAAACTCTACTAATATATATTATAATTTATCTCTTTTGACCGAATAATATGCTTTTTTGAAATCAATGAATAGCTGATGGAGATTTTGATTATATTCCCACTTTTTTTCAAGTGTCTGTCTGATGTGAAAAATTTGATCTGTAGTTGATCTGTTACGTTTAAATCCACATTGATAATCACCTATAATTTCATTAGCATATGGGGTTAGTCTTGTTAAAAGAATGTTAGATAATATTTTATATGTTGTTGAGAGTAGAGAAATTCCACGGTAATTATTGTAGTTCATTTTATCACCTTTTTTAAACACAGGAACAATTATGGATTCTTTCCACTGTTGAGGGATTTCTTCTTTATTCCATATTAAACAAATTAATTTATGAATTTGACATATTAACGAATTTCCACCATATTTAATTAACTCAGCTGGTATTAAATCAATGCCAGGTGCTTTGTTATTCTTTAGCCTTTTAATAGCATCTTTAACTTCAGTCAAGTTAGGTTGTGGAACTAAAGGTTCTGCTGTGTGGACTTCACTTACTTCTGATTTATCTCCTACATGAACATTTAAAAGGTCATTAAAGTAGTTCTTCCATCTATTTAGAATATCGCTTGGGTCAGCTAGAAAATCACCGTCTTTATCTTTTATCAAGTTTACTTTAGGTTGCCACCCCTTTCTAAACTCATTTACACCTTTATATAAATCTCTGATATTTTTGGTTTTGCTGTTTGTTTCAATTTCGTTAATTTTGCTTTTCAAGTAATCTTTTTTTTTACTTCTAAAAGTGCGGTTGACTTCTCGCTTTATTCTATTATCATTGCTTAGATTTGTATCATCAGAGTTATTTAACCACCTAAGTCTAGCCTGATTTCTTATTTCTATTGGATTATGACATTCATTATCAAACCATGGCTTACTTTTTCTTGGTTTATGGTATCCTATACTTTCTTTGACTGCTGATTCTATTGAATTACGTATGCGCTCCAAATTCTGATTGACATCTGTTTCATTTATATTTTCATCATCATTTAAATCCTGCAAAACATCAAATCTATTTGACAGTTTAATTTGGTAATCTATCTTAATTCTTTCATCAGCAAATTTCCCTGTATTAAATTTTAGAACTTTTAGATTTTGTTGCTTATGATTTATCACTGAGAGTCTTTCTCTTAATTTAGCAATTACTAAATAATGGTCACTGGCACAGTCAGCACCTCTATGTGTACGAACGTCAATTATACTAGTATGCCTTCTCTTATCAATGAGAATATGATCTATCTGATTATTAGTTTTACCATCTGGAGAAGATCAGGTATATTTATGGATATCTTTATGTTTAAAAGTGGTACTTTTCACAATTAAATTTTTTGAGGTTGCAAAAGTAATCAATCTTATACCATTATCATTACTTAATTCATGAAGACTTTCTTTACCAATCGTGGGTTTAAATGTCTCTTCCTTACCAATCTGTGTATTACAGTCACCTAACAGAATTTTCATATCATACTGAGAAAATTTATCAAAGACCTGTTCTAACTCTGCATAAAAATCATCTTTAGTATTATCATCTTTATCTTCCGTTGGTGCATGTATGTTTATTAAAATAATTTTACACCACCTACCCTGTAAAACTGCATATGATATCCTATCATTAATAAATTCTACTGTTTTAAGAGCAGGAATAATTCTATTAGTTATGAAAAAGCCTGTTCCAAAATTATGATTTTCAGTACCACCATAGAAAAAAGTATAATTTTTAGTTTTACAATTCCCTTCTCCTGGCCACCTAACTTCTTGGACAGCTACTACATCTAATTTATACTTAACTATCTCATTAACTGTACACTGAAATGCCCCAGGCCGGTAAAGGCTCAGAACATTCCAGGTGCTTAATTTAATATCCTTATTCCTAATGTATATCCTATCTTTAGTCCAGGGACCTCCCAAAGTAGTCCCCACCCGGAGATCCGAATGGGAGACTATTTTACCTCCGGAATATTTTACCTTGGGAACATCCATGGCCTCATATTTCTTTTTCTTGACATGTCTTTTTACAGTGCAGAGTTGTCAGCTCTACGAATAACCCCCAATATGAATGGAGGACCGCACCTGTTTTTGGTCAGCGGATCCCTTGGATCTAGCTGGGAGGATCATATTGTAGTTCACCAACCATACCCCACTTCTGCCGATTATGGGATGCTCATAGAGCCATGACAGGACAGCTCATTTGCATGAGCATAAATATCTCCCTATCTTATTTGTATAGTTTCTTCTTTCCCTAACGGTAAAATTCATGTTTCAAAAATCGAATATGTCACACGAGCACTGCATGGTTTTTAAAAAAATCGGAGCAAATTGTATTCCGGAATTTTAAATTGTACGTATATGCTGCATTGCCTAGAAAATAAAATTAATTCATGTAAAACACCGACGTTGTGTATGTAAGTATTGGCGTTTCCACAGTACTCCAGCTATTATTATTAAACACACGCAGACAAAAAAAAAATGGAATTGACAAATAGTTTCTCACCCCACCCCACACAGAGAGAGAGAGAGAGAGAGAGAGAGAGAGATCAAGACAAAGTAATTCGCTAAACCAGATTCCGGAATACAATTTGCTCCGAATATTTTTTTAAACCATGCAGTGCTCGCGTGACATGGTCGCTTTTTGAAACATGAATTTTACCGTTAGGGAAGGAAGGCAAAAAAACACAACGATTTTTTTTTAAATCACTTTTAAAATCCTCTTTTGTCACAGACACTTGAACCTGCCGTGATAAATATAGGTAGAAAGTTCATGATTTTCAATAATGAAGATCCTTTGCAGTGTTATACCTACAGCAAATCGTGAATAAAAAGTGATCAACCTTTGAAGAAAATATCTAGATGAATGTGAATGTTTCAGATGCAATTACAAAACATATAGGGAACTTAAGAAGCAATTGTACTTCTGCTCGTTTCGGATAATTTGCTTTCACATCGTCCTTACACATGAACGTTTTTGTAAGCGCGTGTGCAATCTAAGATCCTCCCACTTCCTATCGGTATACAATCTCGTGCACACGCAAAACATTTGTGTCGCAGTGGCTAGTAAAAAAGTGTCAGCGTGCGAAAACGTTGTTGATAACAGAGAAGTTGCTTCATCGAATTCTAAGTGTAGTGCTTGTTCCCCAACGCATTTAGAAAAAAATGTGTTGCTGCGAGTGTCAAATCCTATACGCCAGAACATGCAATTTTCTGCAGTGGATAATATGAAGGCCTGCCCACTCAACTGGGCCATGCATGTTTGATGCAACATGAATGGTACTGTGGTTCTCCAGAATATTCTGAAGACTGCGAACGTTCCCAGCAGAGAAACATTGGCAGTTTGGTGATTTATCTTCTACAACCCAAAAATACACATAGCATCTTCAACCATTTCTTGAAGAGTCATCCAGAAATTCCCAGGTATAACCAGGTTGCTGCATGTAAATTTTACTCAACGCTTAAAACTTTAACTGAAGATAAGAACTTGTTGTTGGAGTCAGTGTCCTGCATTCGCATAAACGAAAGTCTTCACATGTAGACAATTTTCAGGTCAGTCGATTTTTCAGCTCTGTGTTCTGACTGCAAAGAGTGCATGCGAGTTTGTGAAATGCTTTTATTAAATATCGTTGCCTAGACAATAAACTAAGATACACATTTGTTTGGTTTGGTGTTTTAAGTCCACTTTATGCACAGTGAGGCTAATCGGGACTGGACCTACAGTTTAAAGTGGGATCCTAACCTCTTGTGCCTCCACCGGGTATCGAACCCAGGACCCCTTGATTACAAGGCAATGACGCTACCACTGCGCCATGGGGGAGGCCCGATACACATTTGTGAGATACAGTGTTAGTGCAATGTTATGATACAATGGAATATGTAATTGACACACAGGGTTTCAAGACTGAGAACAATGACTTCGTTTTACGTGAATTCTGTGTATTTTCTTTAGATTTGACAGTTGTGCACCACGCTATTGTGAAGACTCCTTGTTCCTTTACTGCAAACAAACAAACCAAATGGCTAATAATAAATCATCATGGACTTTCACTTATTTCTCCAATTGGGACTAGTTTTCATCAGGCGTACAGCTTTATTATAAATTTAAACTGCAGCGACACAAAGTTTTATTGAAAAGGATTGGAGTAAAGTAAAATTATTGATCATATTTTGAATACTGAGAATGTGAAAGATTACATACACATAGCAGGGTCACTAGTCACACAAAAACAAATCAATTTGACAGTCCTTATCTTGGAAGATTTCTCCAAAGGAATTAAACATATCACCTCTTGAC
The DNA here is from genome assembly GCF_977018435.1 of Lepisma saccharinum. Lineage (NCBI taxonomy): Eukaryota > Metazoa > Arthropoda > Insecta > Zygentoma > Lepismatidae > Lepisma > Lepisma saccharinum. The sequence goes on from NC_139246.1 coordinate 39,159,842, forward strand.
AGTTGACTAATGGGTCTACCACACTGACAGGTGATTGACAGGTCAAGATTAGCAAGAGTCGGGAACCACCTGTTTACCATTCTCCCACCCCTCCTGCCTTTTTGGATGTGGATGAATACCTCCTCCTCTGGTCGTCTTCTTTTCTATTCTCTTTCTTCCTTGTTCATTCTTCTTTTTTTCCTCATTCCTTTTCTTCAACCTTTCAACTTTCTATAACAACACCCTTCCATTCCTTTTATCTTGAGTCCTCCACTCCAATTCATGATGTCTTCTCCTTTATTTTCTATTTCTTTGGCCTCCTTCCATTTTCCCACTAAGCCAAGCGTCAAGTCAACTTTGCAGCAGGTTTTCGCATATGTAGATCCAAACGTGCGCGCAGAATATAGTTCCACTGAGACGGTTTCTATTCCTACACAACTGCATACTTGCAAGGAAACAGTTATTTAATTTGTAAAATACAGACAAAAGAATATATCCATTAGCAGGTATGTAGCCTACTTGATCGGTTGCAATCGCTGTGCAGACGAACTAGGATCAGCAGATTCGCCAACTGGAGTTTGTATTCGTATAAAATGTCCAAAGATGCAAAAACTTAAAAGTGTACCAGGGGGGTGTTGCATGTATCACACAATAAACAACGTTCCATCTGAAGCTGGTTGCGCTTTCAGAAATGTTCAACGATTTATTTCATGGTACAACAGCAACGATATTGTTCTGTAGCTTTGATATTATCGAAATATATACAGGTATTATCGTGATTCTACAATAATGGATATCGATACCAGAAAATTCCATCGGAGCATGCAGATGTAGATTTGAAGAAATGCGTGGGCGTGTTGTTGAGACTCATGCGCGCGTAGCAAACCAAACCCGTGCTGGACAAAAGAAAATAGAGCGGGGGGCGGTGCCTTATGTTTATGATATTCTGTTGACTTTTCTATAACCATTACACTTCGTAAGGCTCCGCCCCCCTCCACCTCTTTGTCCAGCATATGTTTGATTTGCTAAGCGCGCATGCGTCTCAAAAACACGCCCGTGCACATTTCTTCAAATCTATATGTGCATGCTGCTGCAACATACAGTATCTCACAGTTCTTCGTCATGGAATTTTCTATTTCGATGCCGCTGAAAAAAAGATTTCAACCGTACACTAATTTCAAAGGAGTTCTTCAGAAAGACAGAGATCAGCAAGTGCCTGAGGATCAAAAACCACTAACCAGTCTTATACGCCCGACGATATTATTTGAACACATCTACTATTTGAATGCTTCGAAAACAAAGATTATCCCAATCGGCTTCTCCTCTCCTTTGGATTTCCAATCTGTGATCAGGCTACACAGAAGCGGAGCAGCTGGTGTTGTATTGAACTTGAAGGAGTGGCACGCTCTTTAGGAATTGTTTCCAGTGATCGACAATTACATCGCTATTCCAGGTGAGCAGCCTCATGTGAGCAACATGAATTGATGATAACCGCACTGTACAACCGACGTCAGATCATACTAAGCTTACGGCTCCCTGGAGATAGTGTTCATCGCAGAAAGTTCGTGGCGGAACTTTATAAACATATTCATACGCATCAAGCATGCGGTGGTTATGTGTGAAACAGTGTCGCCGTATCTGAAATAATATTTTGGAAAGTGTGTGGAATCTTGCATTCTCGACCTTCGCGAACAGTGTTTCGGATGCACGGATCTTTCTCCTGTCCATGCATGTAATAAGGAGAAGTTTGTGCTTTCCCACGTACATCGATCTACAAACCCTGAGCCTTTGTCTATACAAAACATCGACGGGAAGAGACTTTCCAAAGAAATGTTTTTTTTTTTTTTTTTTCGAGAACATGCTTGTGGAAAAAATAGTGAAACATTTTAATTCAGTGGTTACTGCAGACAGTGACTATAACAGTGACACAATTCCTTATGTGAGTGAGTGAACAAACATGCAAAAATAAAAACTTGCTCAATAACATGCTGCTAAACTGGTGACAGACTATAAACATGTTACATATATATATATATATATATGTGTGTGTGTGTGTGTGTGTGTGTGTGTGTGTGTGTGTGTGTGTGTGTGTGTGTTAGTGTGATTGATTGTACTTGGTCCATAAGAAATTGACTCGTTCTTCAGGTATTCAGGGAAGAATCAAGCAATAGAAGCACTACCGCCTTCGTTGGCATCTACAAGAATAACCAGGAAAGTGGTGTTCAAATTTTGGATATTGGATATCCGAAATATGTGTATCCGATATTTGGGCACTACCTATTCATATATATCCGAGGCTATGACACACAAATAAAACTTCGTAGAATTCATAAACCAAGAAAAACCGAATGCGTTGTGCATTTAAAATATATACTAAACACTTACTTCCCTTATCAATCAGAAATGCAGATAAAAATAAGGCTGCAGAAACTCTCAACTAGGAAATTCAATATTTTTCACAAAAGAAGCACTACAGCAGCACCTACAGTGAGGTCGCCCTTACAGCCGGCGCGGGGATAGGCTTTATGACAGTGACCCTCTGTTACCGCGTTTACCTACGAAGGAACTCACGGTCAAACAATCAATTAGGCCTACTGCTTGGCCGGCAACATTAAAATCCCTCCTCCCCGAAGCAGCCAGCAGGGAAACAGGATTTTGTCAAAATAACCGGTCTGTGCTGTGAATGGGCACCGGTTGATACGGCGGCTCCACTGTAGTTGCCTTACAGAGAGACTGACGCTTGGCGTAAGGACTATTCTTTACACTTATTGTCGGGACGCGCTAGCAAGCGGCGTGGGACCACCCACTCTGGTAGCGACGCACTGTTGCCGGATTGACCTACTTCAGGATTTTCGCGAGCCCACAGAAACATGACGAAGGCTGAACTACTGCAGCTCCTTATGTTACACAAACCCCAGTTCCCCATATATCGAATAGACAAGCTTGCAGAAGAAGCGGGACATACGGTGGTCCGTCTCCCGCCTTATCATTGTATGTACAATGCAATCGAACTTATTTGGGCACAGGTCAAAGGGCTGGTAGCAAAGAGGAACACTTTGCCACCTTTTACACCGTCTAAAATTTTGCAATTGACAGAACAGGCTATCGGGGATGTGACAGCAGATAGGTGGCGTTCGGCTATAGAACACACAAGGAAGATTATTTCCGAAGCATGAGAAAAGGAGGGAGTTGAAGAACAGCAAATGGAGGATTTTGTAATTTTACTTGGGCGGGAAGACAACAGTGACAGTAGTAGCTCAGATGAAGATGTTCCTTTACCAACCAACAATGAAGATGGTCTTCGGATAGCGCCACTGCAATGGTAGCCGGTAAGCAAAAACAACTGATTCTTTAACTACTACTTCTGTTCTTTCATTCATTTTTTATGTTTTTACATACAGGTAGCTCAAAGCATTAATAACACATGTACCAAATGTATCATTAATGTTAAGGAAATCGAGCAATTGCCAAGCGTTTCGTTGTAATTTATTGAACTCTATATTGCCAGAGCCTGTATTCTCATATAGCTCCCAAATTATCTCACTTCACACACCCACATGTGCCTCCCCGATGGCACAGTGGTAGGGTAAGTGTTGTCGCCTTGTAATCAAGTAGTCCTGGATTTGATACCCTGTCGAGGCACATAGTGGTTCGGATCCCACTTCCAACTGTAGGTTCATTCCAGGTTAGCCGTAGTGTGCATAAAGTGGACTTTAAAACACCAACTCAATCAATCAGTTCACACACAATTGATTTGTTCTTGATAAATTCTTCTCCGTAATACAGTAACTCAGTTCTGTAAAATTCTGTTTTGGAGGTGAATTTTTGTAGGTTCCTCAAAATATAATTTAAAAACGTGTTAACGAAACGAAGTTGTACGTAATTTGTTGATACGTAATTTGCCCTAATTTTCAAGAAATGCATTTCATTTGTACGTTCTGAAGCTTCAACAATCGCGGCGTGACAAAGAAGGCAAAAAGAGGCGGCATGAAATCAAAGGAGAACGATTTGCCACTGTGTTGTTCATAACACAAGACGCATTTTCTTTTGTTGGTAATTGTGATACGATACAACATAAGTAAAAAGATGCCGGTAGCTGATGATTGCAATGTACCATAATAAAAACACAACAAAGGTTCTTTCAGTGAAGGTTTTCGGTTGCTGTGTAGAGCAGGAAGATAAAATGTTTCATGCTTGCCAGAATGCCTGAGCTTGCCAACAGCTGATTAGCCTGTCCGTGTGTTTGTGCGAACGTGGCAACGTAGAAATCCCCCAGCCACATGGCAGCCAACGAGGAGACAGAATTTGGTCACGTTCTGCCGTTCTGCGTTCTGATTGCACGCCGCTTCTTATCGCGTCCGTACAGTAATGCTGCTCAAGTAAAATCAGTAGTGGTGATTTGTGGGAGGGGGTTAGACATGGCTCATCATTAAGAGGTCATAGTGCGGGGGGGAAAACTGGCAAAATTGGCCCCCTCAAATCGCCGCTACTGGTAATATTGGAGCACTCTCCGATAATTGAGCTCGTTGCCCTATTATAAACGAAACCAAGACTTGTCTCGTCTCAGAACCGTAATTGTACGTAAACAATGGTGGATAAAGGGGCACGTGAGTCATTTAAACTATTAATAAAACTTCTATCAACATTATTCTAGTTGTATGTACGCATTGCTTGCATTGGAGAATTATTTCTCTTGTAGTCTACAGTTATTACAAGTATAAAAACACAATTTTTCGTTGTGATGTTTTAGAAGAACACACGCTCCCTTCATCAGACATTTATTTTTAGTTTGATTAAGAACACAGTTATAACAATGGTTACATTTTTTTAAGCAAAAAAGAATCAGTTATACACTGGATGTTGTCAATGTTATATTGTTGTAATATAGCAACTTAACTCTGAAACAAGCCGTCTGTTTTATTTTCATTCCAGATAAACAAATTTGATCACATTTTTATAAAGAATTATGAATCCCAAATATCATCTGCTTCCACAGAGTTTCTTTATGTTCTCAGTTACATTAAATTTTAAAACATGGTGGCTTACTCCACTTGTGAAAAAGAAAACTCCGTTGTAGGTCTATGTTACCATTTTCATTATTAAATTTATTCCAGTGTTCTCCTGCAATTAACGAAGCTTCCAACACATTCAAATCTATGTTTCTCGTCACTCTTTTTAAAACCCGTCTCCTTTTAATCATATGCTTCTCCTCGATGAGATTGCAACTAAAAACTGTGTTTGTATGCTTGTAATAACCGTAGACTATAACTACAAGAGAAATAATTCTATCAACATAACTAGGACTAGGATTTTCATAACCTAGTATATTATTTTTGGTAAGGGTGATATGTTCCCATAATATATAGAAATGCATTATGAAGAAACTATAATTAAATTAAGGTGCCTTTTAAGGGCATATTTGGCCATTCCCTCGTGATAGAGCATATTTTTATTGATTTTCGGTCATATTCATCATATTTTCCGCTTTTTCAATGAATACAGCTATTTTTTTGAGTAGATTCGTTGTTAGTCGCATATTCACTCAAGTTGTTGAATTTTTTACAATTATGCGTCCAAGTTTATTCCTGAAAAATAGTGAAAATCAGTCTTCTTTTTCTAATGGAAAGAAAGGAAGTATTTATTTATTAATTTATTTACAGAAAGCATTCATTGTACATTGCAACTCAGGGCTCATAAAGTGAACTAAATGTAGTATGTGAAAATATCTCAGCATACGTTAAATATTGATGTTTGAAATAGTTCAGTTGTAAGGGCATATTTTTTTAATTTTTAGTGCATATTTTTAACATTTTAGGTCATAAGAGCATGTTATATTTTTCATATTTTAGTAGTATTCAGGTCATAAAAATCCTAGCACTGAACATAACATTTGTTTTACCACCGTGACTCGTTGTCATTATTGATAGATTCTGTTCGGGTGATTGTTGAGGACATAGCGAGGGGTGGTGCAGTGGTGCTGTTTGTTGAAGTACTTTCCCTGCTCTGGGTCGAAACACCAAACCTCAAGCATTGATAACGATCTTGAAGAAGACGCAGAACTTTTCTCTTGCACACGAAGATGATGAAAATGAAGACCGCAAGCAGAAGATTGACGATGTCCGTGGCATACCAGTAGTAGTCGTGTCCCCCAACGGCCCAGGATATGATCTCCGTTATCCAACTTAGGCCCATCAGGACAAACAGCTTCATGTACACAATCAGCCTGAGAAAGTGAAACAAATTGAAACGGTCATAATCAGGGAACGGATTTATATCTAGTAAAAATGTGCTAAACATGTAAACACATATTTAGTTATTTTCACCAAAATATGGAGTTAAATATGGACTTAAAATTGTAAAAATTTACATTTTTAATAACATAAGCCACTGATCGAGCTGCATAAAATACAGTACGCTTACTTTGACATTAATTGTAAAACAACACAAAATGTGTTTTCATTTCCTGTTTTAAAAACAATGAATAACAAAATTTTGTTGCAAGTGTTCGAACGTGAATTGCCTTGCTCGGCTGGACCTTTGACATGCAAATGGTCGATTTTTTTCAAATGTTCCTCTCCATTCGAAAAACTTCTTGGATATTTCAAAATATGAAACATTACATCAGCTTAGAATTCCTTCTGGAGCATTGACGTGAATTTTCATGTGCTTTTCTTTCATTGCTGTCTAGATATTATCAATAGTTTTGTGATTACATAACTCTATTAAACTATTGATAATATCTAGACAACAATGAAAGAAAAGAACATGAAAATCCACGTCAATGCTCTAGAAGGAATTTTAAGCTGATGTGATGTTTCATATTTTGAAATATCTAAGAAGATTATCGAATGAAGAGAAAAGTTTAAAAAAATTCGCCCATTTGCATGCCAAAGGTCCAGCCGAGCCATTGACTAAAACTGAGTTCAATATCGCAAGAAGTAATGGGACTGTATTTCAAATTTGTTAGTTATTCGCAAGAAATTCACCCAACTGTTACTGTACTGTTACGGTAACATGGGAACATGCAGTTATTGCGCGAATATGGAGCATATGTTGAGAAATGTTCTGATATATTGAAATAATTGTAATATAATTAAGCCTTGTTTCCATATTAAAAAACACTAAGTTGCTGACCAAAGCAGTTTATTAAGATAAAAACACTAAACAAGTAACGTTTCAAGTCTGTATCAGGGTCTTCCTCAGACGAAGAACTAAACTAAAATGATGAAATATACTACACACAGAAAGATTACATACGCATAGCAGGGTCACTAGTCACACAAAAACAAATATATTTGACAGTCCTTATCTTGGAAGATTTCTCCAAAGGAATTAAACATATCACCTCTTGACAGTTGACTAATGGGTCTACCACACTGACAGGTGATTGACAGGTCAAGATTCGCAAGAGTCCAGAACCACCTGTTTAAAATTCCCCCCCCCCCACCCTCCTGCCTTTTTGGATATGGATGAATACCTCCTCCTCTGGTCTTTTTTCTCTTCTCTTTCTTCCTTGTTCATTCTTTTTTTTGCCTCATTCCTTTTCTTCATCCTTTCAACTTTCTCGAACACACTCTTCCATTCCTTGTTTATCTTGAGTCCTCCATTCCAATTCATGATGTCTTCTCCTTTCTTTTCTATTTCTTTGGCCTCCTTCCATTTTCTCAATAAGCCAAGCGTCAAGTCAACTTTGCAGCAGGTTTTCGCATATGTAGATCCAAACGTGCGCGCAGAATATAGTTCCACTGAGACGGTTTCTATTCCGACACAACTGCTTACTTTCAAGGAAACAGTTATTTAATTTGTAAAATACAGACAAAATAATATATCCATTAGCAGGTATGTAGACTACTTGATCGGTTGCAATCGCTGTGCAGACGAACTAGGATCAGCAGATTCGCCAACTGGAGTTTGTATTGCGCTGAAGAATCGCTGAAGATCAAGATCGAGTCGAGCAAGACTGAATACGTTGCAGAGTGGTGCAAACACTGGAAACCATTTGGGACAATGGTTACAGCAGAGTGGGGGAGTAAAATCATCAAGATTGGTGAAGGTCTGAATATATTCTCTTGCTTGAGCCCTGTGCTGGCAGAATTAGTTATGAATGAATCGGAGAAGGAAGTGGTAGTGAAAGGAGGAGATAAGTTAATTCTGTTTTGTAGATATGTGAATGATTGTTTTGAGATATGGAAGGGAACGAAGAGGCAGCTGAGTAAGCTAGTTAAAGATATAGAAGGTGAGCGAGCAGGAATATTCCTAGAGCTCGGAACGGAACAGGAAGCGACATTAAATTTCTTTGATATTATGATGAAAAGAAGAGAGGAATGGGGATTGTGGCTACATGGTATCAAAAGAAGTGTTCGGCAGGAGTGTTCTGCCACAAAAGAAGTGATGTGAGTGACGCAGCAAAACGTAATTTTATAAAGAACATGAAAGACCGAATAAAGAAGATATGTACAGAGAAAGGCGATGAAGAAATCAAGATTAATAGCCTGTGGGAACAACTGGAAGAGAATGGCTATGAAAAGAAAGACAAACACAACATCAACAGAAGAAAGAAATAAATAAAAGAGAGGACCGGAAGAGAAGGAAGAAAAAGGAGAGATGGTTTGGTATAAGAAGTATGGGAGATGCTACAGAGAAGATATGCAAAGTGCTGAGGAAAGTTGGTATAAGAACTTACAGGAAGGGAGGACGCACTGTTTTAAGTATAGCCAGCAAGAAGGAAGAGAAGAGAAGAGAGAGGAAGAAGAGGAAGGGGTTATCTACGAGGTGAAGTGCAGAGGATGTGAAAGTGTATATATAGTGGAAACGAAGAAGAGAATGAAAGACAGGTTAAAGCAACACATGGATGATGTAAGATTGAAGAGAGACAGGAATGTCATATTCAAACACACTAGAGAAACGGGACATGAAGTAGAATGGGATTCGGCGAGGCGGATAGGAAAAGAGAAGAGAGAACTAGTGAGAAAATGGAAGGAGGCCAAAGAAATAGAAAAGAAAGGAGAAGACATCATGAATTGGAATGGAGGACTCAAGATAAACAAGGAATGGAAGTGTGTGTTAGAGAAAGTTGAAAGCATGAAGAAAAGGAATGAGGAAAAAAAGAAGGAGAATGAACAAGAAAGAAAGAGAAGAGAAAATAAGAAGACCAGAGGAGGAGGTATTCGTCCATATCCAAAAAGGCAGGAAGGGGGGGGGGGATGGTAAACAGGTGGTTCCCAACTCTTGCAAATCTTGACCTGTCAATCACCTGTCAGTGTGGTAGACCCATTAGTCAACTGACAAGAGGTGATATGTTTAATTCCTTTGGAGAAATCTTCCTAGATAAGGACTGTCAACTTGATTTGTTTTCGTGTGGCTAGTGACCCTGCTATGTGTATGTAATCTTTCTGTGTGTAGTATGTTTCATCATTTTAGTTGAGTTCTTCGTCTGAGGAAGGCCATGATACAGGGTTGAAATGTTACTTGTTTAGTGTTTTTACATCTTAATAAACTACTTTGGTCAGCAAATTAGTGTTTTTATGGAAATAATATATAAAAATAAATACATTTGTAAAATATGAGACAAAACCTAATATATGTACAGTACAAATATGGAAAATAAAAACTGAATTTTTCGAGTCTGCATGCCATGATGTGAAAGATATTAACTGACTTCAGCTTCATACATAAATATGTATTTTCATACAAATCCTTCCCCTAATCATAATATGGCTACCATGGGGACAGAATGGCATACACATTAATACACTATTAGTAGTTGGAAACACTATTTTAGGGTGTCAGATGCTAATATTGCGTTTTCTTCGAAAAATACATATTTGGTTACTAAAGGTAACGCACACACAAACATTAACGGACCAAGGACAGGCCTATCAACTGTAGCAATCAAATCTAAAGAACTTAAAAACTAATACAAAAAATATCTAACATAAAACACAAGTGGCATGTAATAAACCAGCCTGAAACTGATAGGCAAGAATGACACACACTGAAAAAACAGATATTAAAGCGAAACAGAGATTCCAGAAGTTCCACGCTACATTTTGGTCAAAGTTCTCACTTTAATTTTGCATTCGCTTCTTACCTCTCTCTTTCCCCTCTCGAGGTGTTGCTTTGTCCTTTCTTCAACACACTTCCGCCCCTCCGTGCCCTCACAATTTTGGTGCTGGTGTACGCAAATAAGATTATATTCATCAGAAGCAGAGCAGCTATTGGTCCATAGAAAAATGCTAAGGTCGCCATTTTATCTGCAAAATTAAATTTAAAAATTACTAGTTTCAAATTCATTGGGAAAATCAACACATGGGCGTAACTACTTGGGACTTAACTTTGGGGGAGGGAGGGCAGGTATGAACTTGAGGCTTAACTTTTGGGGGGCAGCAGAGTCGAAAAATATTTTCATCCCATAAAAATAGTGTCCAGGATTATTTGCGAAATTATAAATATTATTATTTATTACTTAGCTTCTCAGATGTTAGGATGTTAACAAAAGTATTCTTAACTCCTTAACTTGTAAATGTTAACAAACCTGAAAATTTTGAGGGGCAAGCGCCCCCCCCTTGCTCCCGCCAAGTTACGACTATGAATTAACATTATCCAGAATTGTTGCGAAGTATAGTGTTAGACTTAATCGTTTGTTTTCAAAGGTCTCAAAGGTAACCTTAAGAGGTGGAAAAGGCACGTGAAAAGGCATTTACAAGTAACGGCTTGGCGTCGATTATGGGGGGCTATCAGTTGCCACTTTTGCCCCCGTACTATGCTAAAACTTATATACAAAGGGAAATAAACTGTCTTTGCCCCACCCCACCCCAGTTTTGGTACCTTGTGCCTCCGGTTTTGGAACCCAATCACCGCCACTGAGTAACGGTAACTGCAACTAGCTATTTTTTGAGTAACTGTAGCTGTTAATTTTTAAACGGAAGCTAGTACAAAAATTAGCATTTACTTTTATAGTTACTTTCCTGTACATTTCAATAGTAGAAAAGATATCAGTGATAAAGAACAGCTCATTTGCAGTTCAAGCATGACAAAGCTATCACGAATTACAGTTCTAGAATAAAGTAACTATGAAAGGAACTTTTACTGTCCCTAAGTTTAAGTCCGCTTGTCCTGATAGGCTAATTCGGACTGGACCTACAGGTTAAAGTGGGAACCGAACCAATCGTGCAATGTGCCTCCACCGGGGACCGAACGTGGAACCCCATGACTTCAAGCCGAGCCACATTTCAAAATGATTCTATAGCTCGCCATACACGACGGTCAATGGATCCGTATGCGCGATGCATACTGGAGTCACGTGACTGCGAAAACCAATCCGTCTCACTAGTATTGAAGCTGCTTCTATCGAAGACAAGGCCACGTGGAATTCTTGGCAACGGCGCTAACCTGCCTCCTTCGACATTTAGACTGCATTATCTTTGTGTATCTCTGGCTGCGTGGACATCATCAAGACTGCCATGTAAGGCAGTCTAAATATCGCCTCAAACTACAAGGGACGGTCAAATGAAGACATTTAAGCACATACCTATTGTTATCTACATATATTTTCAACTTTGAGTTAGTGCCTGTAGACCTCAAGAAGGATAAGTCTTTGTGTCCACGTGCAGTCACTTACGAGCCACTGGAAGGCCTTTCCACCCATCTGCCTGCGAACTGAGGCCATTGTCGACCTTTCTCCTCCATTAGTAAACTTGCTGGTGGTAAGCATGCACAGAGATATTGAATTTTCATTTGCCGAGAAATTTCTGTAAGTTTTAGGCTGGCAGAGGGCAAGAAACCACTCCTCTTCACTGGTGCAAATGGCATTTCAAAGTTCACTTGATTAGTGTTGCAGTCTTGAGGTCGTTTTGTAAATAACAGTTGATACCTCATGTAAATTTGAGCTGTATTCAGTCTGCCCAACAATTTTTATTGGACTTTTAAGGTTGACATTTGAGTCATGTAGTCAGCTACTTACAGCAAAAGCAACTCTCCAAACATTGATAGACATTAGTAGTACACACCTTTGAACCAGCATTGGCCGTTTCCTATATGAGGTTTCAGCACTGTGTTGGGAATGCCTGGTGCAAAATCCACAACGGCTGTGACAACGGAGACGACAGCAGTGCAGCCCCATGCGTAGATGGAGTAGTAGATGAATTTCTTGTCACTTCGTCCAGTAGCAATTCTACTCCGAGATCTCAGTCCGCTGGAATTGAATAGAGAAAAATCTAAGTGTACTTTTCTGCGAAGGTATACTATGTAACACCCTTTGTCACATTCGAAATAAAATGCAAAGTAAGTTACCTGAACCCAATATGGCCTATTTGCTGTTTTCAAGTAGTTACAAAGTTAATTCAACAGATGACGTTAGTATGTCATTTAGGCTGTCCGAATGACATGATTGAACATGTTGACTGTACCTATAGTGCAGTAACTTGAAGACAAAGAAATGAAATAACTTAACTTCGTGATTGTGCTTTACGTGATCTAATATTGCATATGAAAGTTATTACTTACTGCATCTTCCAAGTGATAGGTGTTTATATCTGTAGTCCATATTATGATACCTCATAAATTGTACTTTACAACAATGTACTTAGTTTAGACTTTAATCTGAAGCACACAGAACGAATGAAAAAAGAACACTAGGTAAGGTGGACTCAATAGGGCTTACATAGGAATATAACGTGAAAGTCATACGCAAATGTGACATTTGTTACTCTTATGTTCACGTAGGGTGTGTGGAACTAACTAAGGATGATAAAGGACCTTTCCTTTCATTTGCCCAGACTGTGATGTGTAATCCATGGTCTCCTGTTAACGAATTGCGAGACGTCACTTCCTTGTTTATTGGTTTGTAAATAAAGTTATTTCTTTGCGCAATCTCATTATGTCGTTATGTTAATAAAACACAAGAGTATCAATTTACTTATCTACGTATAAAAATGACATTGAGGTACATTCTTTACAATTTCTGTTTCATTTTTGATGTGTAAGAACTAAATATATTACTAGGCCATGTTAGGTACATATGTTAACTAAACGTTACTTTTTAATCAAATCTACCCTGTACCCGTGTTATTATTTGGAACTGGCTCCAATTTTCAGAAATGTTCCCTCTTTTGAACCTTGCGATAAGTCTTACCTTTCTGACTTTGTACACCATTCGAAACAATCGCAAACCTTAGGTAGGCCATATTTTCAGGTACCTTACAAACCTGTTTATATGGGAAATTTCATGTGACAAAGAAAACAATATTCCATTGTTCTGTATCAGCTAAGCTGTATGTACTTCACTTGTGGCTGCAAATTGAAAATTTATTTTTCCTTTTATAAAAGGAGCAAAAAAAAAAGAAAAAAGAAATGTATATAATCTCAACTTTTAACAATTGTAATATTCACTCAACATGTGATCAAATAAATTATTTTAATGTAACTTGGAAATGATGTAATAATTTTGGGATCAAAAAGGTTGGAAAGTAAAACCTCAGGTATAAAGAAAATGAAATATCGATAAAATAGTATTGTTATTTCCTTGGCATCTAAACGTTATCCACGGTTCTCTGTGAGGTCCGTGGATAGCAGGCCACCACTTTGAACAACTCTTATAACACAGGTTAGTACTCATTATGCAATATAACTATAATTGTCTGCATGCTAAAGATATGTGCGTAAAAATAAGCGGGACGTTATGGATAGAAAATGCCGGCATCAGGGCCATGCCTCGACGTCTGCAGTCACGCGCTGTCTCGCCTTGAGATAAACTGTACAACTGCTTAAGAATTCATAACTACATTACATATTACAGTAAGAAATTCAGTTTAGAGAGAACATAATAGTACATATGACTCGCCATTTTCACACAAAGTATTTTTTCCTCGTCTTCGATTCGTCAAATAATTTATTAATAATTATACTGTCAGTCAAAGTTAATTGTGTTCACTAGATCACTTTCAATAATTAATGTCGATTACAACATAGTAACTTTCTATTATTATATCTAATTCTGTGTTTTCTGTTCATTCATCCACGAATGAGACTCTTCTTTCCCTTCAAGCCTTTTATTGCAAACACATGATCCATCATTTTACATATTTTTTTAATGCCTTTTCGTAAACTCAGACACGTAACTAAATAACTCGACTGTAAGGCAACAATCTTTAAAATCAGTTCATTTATGAAATTGAGTATCCCTAGAATTAGTTTCCAAAAACCTCATAATCTCAAATTTCACGAGTTTGGGTACAAGAAAATTCGCTTGATTCTAACATCTTTCTTTACGTTTTCTTTGTTGGTTAAGTCTAATTCTGACGCCTCGTATATTTTGGGCCTCCAGAAATCATACGTCCTATTCTACAATCTATTGATTAATACGTCACTGCTGATATCATTTTATATATGTGTGTTTCACCTACGTCACAAACTGTTGCATTGTGGGTTCGAGCAGCCATGAATGAGGTCAGTTCTTGTAAGCATACGGAATTCAAGTTTCGATACTAACACACATATTCTTGATTTAAAACAAACATGCAGTTGGTGCATATGTAACGAACACTGCATGATGTGGATATTTCCTTGCAAACGACAAATAAAATTGGCCTCAAACATGGCGGCTGTGCGCATCCTGACGTCACATGAAACCCGCCTATAATGTTGTTGTTAAGGTCAAGTTGAAGTTTTGAGCTCTTAATGTTGATGAAATTTATACACTCGTTTTGTTCTTAAGAACTTAAACCGATAAGCTATAGTGCATGTCAGTGGTTCTCAAAGTGTGCGCCGCAACGAACTGGGTTGCGTCGTGAAATGTTCCAATATTTTCATTGAAATGACACTTATTCCAAATATGTGCTTATTTAGTAATTTTTAGACATAAAATGTTTCTGAATTTGAAATATGTGTTTATTTTTTAACTTAAGGCAAGCAATCTAAACACACTAACTGAGCGCTGCAAGTGTTAGATGGGTCTATTGAAACACTAAGGGCGCAGTGAAACGAAAATGTTTGGGAACCCCTGGTGTATGTTATCTAGTTGTTAGACTAAAAACCAGTAGCCATAGCTTTGATTCTTGATTGAAAATTCGATTTTCTTTCACTTTTTTTTTCCTTTGTTAGATTTATCAATGTCACTTATATCAACCGTTTTCTCCTCTGTGATAGTGATTAAAAATTAATTTGTCTATGTGTTTATTCCAGGGAGAGAGACAGAATTGTAGACTGACTGTGAACACCAGTGCTCGAAATAGGGCGAACACGCGGGGACGCTATCCCCCAGTTGACAAAATTCTCATCAAGCATCCATGCAGCTATTATTGTTGGCATAAGCATCCACCCACCATTGTCTCCATGATACTCCATACAAGCATCCCCCAGCTAGGAATTTACACTTCGAGCACTGGTTAACATCCAAAGATCTTCCCTAAAATTGAAATTAGAAATCCTTTTTTAAAATTTTATTTTAAGGCTGTATAAGCGTATATAATGTCTACGATACAAGAAAAGATAATAAAAAAAAAGTTGGCAGTGATGCCTACCTGAATGTCCAGGATATATCTATGCACATAACATTTAACCAGAAGAAGGAGGCCAGGAATGAGAATTGAATCACAAATCCTGCGAAACAAGAATAATGTACAATTAGTCAATGTTTTAGTACACATGCAACATTAATAGGCACGTTCGTGTTTATTTGGCTTCAACATGTATTTAAAAAAAAAGAGGTTATCTGCTAATTTAAATTACGTAAACGAGTATGATGATACTAATAATAACAGTAATAATCTCTCTTTTGCAACTGAAGTAAATAATATAAATTTAATTTTAAGATAATATATTAACAAATTAATCATCACTAAATTTTCATTACTTAAAAACACGTACGACGTTAGGTTAAAGGTGAGTGAATACAGTGGTGGACAATTTGCCTCATGGCATTTTCTCCCTTTCAATGTTACCAGACTTATCGATACGACACAGACCTCAGTAAAATCGACACACGACCGAGAATTTGGTATAATATTGGGCCGAGTCTGCTGCCACGCGCGCGTCAGCAGTAAGAATAAGGGTCAAATTTGCTCCTGCCACGTAATTCGTCTGCTAACAGATGTTGCAAATCTTAAGAACAGATGAAGACGAGAAAAATGCAAGTTTATGACTGGCGGGAATGAATGTACAGGTAATTTAGAACCTTTTTTTTTAGAAAGCATTTAGCGATATTATTTTAATGCTAACAGAACCTAACCTACGAGAGCATTTAGGTTTTTTATTAGAAGAATGCTAAGAGACCTAATCTTACAACATTTTTGTGTAAGTAATCGCTAAAAGTTCACAGTATGTGTTACAGACGTAATTGCATACATAGCATGATGAAATCACAATAGTAAAACAAAGACCGAGTCTGCTGCCACGGGCATGTCTCTTTTGAGGTTACAGCAGAAAAAGAACGTGGCATCATACATTACCATAATATTGAAACATTTATGTACACTCGCCCGCAATAAAAATGGGACATCTAGATCCTGAAATGCTCTCTTCCATGCAAGGCGTTATGTGTGTTGCCTAACTCTACGGCGATAAGTAGATTTTAATAGCAAGTTTTGAATGGTAACTTCTACCACCACCGTAGAGTTAGACAACACACATAACACCTTGCAGGGAGCTAGGTGTACCATTTTTATTGCCGGTGACCGTACCTCAAATTCACTTCATTACATGACTTCTTCAGACATATCAAGCGGATTTTTCTTGCTCATAATTCGTTCCGTTCTACCCTGTAGAACGGGGGATCGAACCAATGGGAAAGTACCTCATCCCATGAATTGCACCACTAGCTTGCAACGACGGCCAGATAAGAGGTAAATGATCTAGCATAAATAAATAACATTACAGATGTTTTATCCCAACCCTTCTGACTGAAAATGGCAGATAGATGGATAGTGACAACTCACCCTGTTCGATATCGGGACACCTTGTCTCCCTCTCTCTTCATCTGGTAGCGATCAATCATCAAAAGGCCCCTTGACCCTCATTTTGTTGGTTTTGCCTAACCTTCACTCACCTCCCCTGAAGGTAAACGTCTCCCCACTTCCTCTGAAAAAAAAAAACCTTTCTCGGCTAAAACCAGCTACAGGTCTGGTCAAGTTTGGACAAGTTTGTGCATGATTATGCACGATATCGAGCAGGGATGTTACAATCTTCTCCTTACAAAACAATTTCCGAAATTGAAATTGGAAAATCTAAATTGTCTGCCATTCCCCAAAAAATAAAACAGAAGGAATTTTATTACATAAGAATACAGAAAATGAAAATAAAAGTGGTTTGAATCCTCCACCAAAAAAAAAAAAATGTTTTTGAAACAATATGCGAAGTTACAAAGCTTTACATTTGGAAATGATTCCATTCGCCACACTCGCTGGTAGTGTTTTTGTCTTGAGAGAAAGGAAAATGCATAGACACATGTGTATCATACGAGAGAGAGCATTGTTCTCAAAACCGCTGAGTAGGCTGGCGTTCGAAGGCACCCGAGCACACTTCGAGCTGCGAGGCTTTTGCCATAACTTCACATAAACAACACAAAAAAAAAGAAGGGCGCCAATAGTTAGAGCTGACGAAGCGTCTGGTGTTATTGCATCCAACGGCGCTTCTCCTCGATGGGACTGTGAAGGAGAAGTGAAGCGACGTGGTGAACACCAAGCTCTAAGCGCACTGGCACGTCGATGTATAAGGAAGGAAATGTAATTTACTAAAAAAACAGAGACGCTGAAAATAAAGACACATCACACGTTCACAATCTCCTACCCTTAACCACACGATATTATAGGAAGAAACGAAGAATATATACGCACTATTCGGTGGACCAGGGTTTAGTGTCACATTACCTGGCCGGGAAAAAATAGTTCCAACCCCGGGCCGGAGTTTGTCCATGTGGCACTAACCCGCTAAATGTCAAACGCCAGCGTAGCGATGGGGCGTTCGAATATGACCTGACTGGATGGCCAGAATGAAAGTTACCCAACTCAGAGCCCTCTGTAGCCTGTTTGAGGCATCGTAGAACTCTGAAATTTGGTGAATCCACTATGCAGACCATGGGGAAGAGGATGGCGATAAAAATAGTTCAATTTTCCGCCACCAGGTTGAAATGTGGCGCTGTACTTCCATGATGGGTTGTAATAATGATGTAAACTGCTCCAATAACGGGAACAAAAGGCTCTATCCGCCACTGCAACAGCCACTTCGGTGACAACTTCTTCTGCAACCGACCGGCGGCATAGAGATTCGCTGTGTGCGCGTAAAGATTAACGCCCACTGAGACGCGGAGCAACGTAGCAACTGACGCATTTCCGGCGTCTCACTGGCAAGGACGGCGCTACAGGGGGACTAGGGGGCTGAGGCCCCCAAAACTGGTCTCAGCCCCCCTTGTAGCCCCCTAGATTTTTTTAAATACGGTAGATGGATTTCGATCGAAAACTTAAAAAGTAGAAGTTTACATTTTCCATTATAAAACTTCCATTGGGGCAAGTTCAATGTTCAAATACATTTTCTAGTTCGGTTAGATCGCAAGGTTACCTTATTTATGATGTGTTGTAAAATAAAAAGGGGGAGGGATCAGCTGCAGATATGCCTGGATAACAGTGGCCACTGATCATTTATTTGATACCAAATAATTGGACAATTTAGTCGCCAAACTTGCTACGAAATCTGGTGCCTGTCTGGTAGGTGAACGTATTCAGTGACTGTGAGATTATTCTTTGATTGTTGGCATATACAGTTTCTGAATAGGTCTAGCAGGTGTGACAAATGAATTTTATATGAATAAGTAGAACGACGTTCAAAATCTAAAGAAGCGTTTGTTATGTTTATTTTCTGTTTGCTAGTTCCTCGTTGGACTACCGACAATTGCATGAGTGTTTGCAATGTTCTATCATTGGTCTCGTCGTTATATCTATTCTTACCGCTGCAAATATTCGAGAGGGACAAATACGATGATAAAGAATCAAAGAGTACACAAACTACCCGATTCTTAAATGCTAACATTAAAATTGGGCTCCCAGCCCAGATAGTCTGGCCGTAAACCTGATATAAAGGGGTCCTGGCTTCCACCCTCGGTCGAGGTATAACATCTCATTAAGTGGTTCGGTTGGGATTACACTAGAAACTGTAGCTCTCGTCCGTACTGTAGCACACTGTGCATATTGTGAACACCTTATATATATATATATATATATATATATATATATATATATATATATATATATATATCATCTCTCTCGAATATATATATATATTTGCCAAACAAAAATAATAAAATAAAATAAAAATATTTGGACAATTTAAGGTTATGACACACAGGTAGAAAGGAACTAAAAATAAAGACCCTTCAGTACATCCTTGCAGTGGTTGAAACATTAAAAACTGCCTTTTACGAACTTTACAAGCTTTGTGTTATTGAAATGCGCATAGCCCCATCAACGGCTGCTTGCAGTAAATCAGGTGTTATCTTCGTAATCGAATTGGTAACGAGAGGTTCAGTGCTCCATCTACATAGTATTCTCTCTTTGAGAAAGAGCTTGCAAAATCTTTGGATTTGAACAAGGTTGTAGCTGCCCATGAAAATATACGTATCTTATCGTATTTCTTGATGTGGTTCATATTCTCATTTTAGCAACAAAAAAAAAGTACTCAAACTCTTTACTCTGTTGTTTATGTTTATACGTTTATCCGTAGCTTTTATGACGTATTTTGTACTGTTTATATGAATAGTAATTAGTAAGTCTGTGATATTATTCCACTCAAAAATGCCTTTGGAAGAGACAACAATAGAATTATTGCATTTTACTTGACATGAAAGATCCGTGCCTAAAAGTACTTTTGAGTGTGATGGAACAAAATGCACTGTCATTGGTAAAAATATACCGTAGAAAAGTTTTACGTAAATACCTTTTACTTGGTATAAGTTAGCACCCCGAGAATTTGACTCCGAAATATTTAGCCCCCCCCCCCCCTACTTATTTCAGGCTGGCACCGTCACTGCTCACTGGGCGAAAACCTGCAGAGTTCTGGCACGGAAATTCCGTGCTTCGGTTCCGCGTGTTTCCCTGTAGTGGGCGTTACACCATTTGATTTCAATGAAAGCAGACAACAGAAGTTCTGTTGCCGCATTTCTCCGCGTTTCCCCACGTCTCAGTGGGCGATGCGCTTAAAAGCCTATTGTTGACAAACCGTGATTGTAAGTCTCACACCGAGGACTGCACTAAATATAACATAAACTCGTTCTTGAAGGTCAAACCAATTCCTACTCGCAAGCTTGCCAACTCATCCAGATGAATGTCTTAGTATAGTAGAACCACAAGCAAAAAAACCTGCGCAGACCCACGACTCCTGTGCACCGTACTCCTGCGTGGAAGGGTGGGGCAGAGTGGACCATACTTCCTTATGGCCCGAGCTGAACGGAAGAAGGGAAAGCTGCGCGGGGACTTTTCGAACGATACTTGTGATGTTCAGTATTCACAAACTTACGAAGACAAAGAATTTCCAATAAATGCGGACTGAAATTCAAGCGTTCATTCTAAAATGTCCTCATCGTGTTTCGAGTGGCACACAATATCAATAATCGCAAGAAATAGAAACATCACAGTCTGCGTGTTCGAAACAAGGTGGAGAAGTCCATGGGCGTATTTAAAGGGTGTTCAACGGGTCCAACCCTCCCCCTTAGATTCAGTAAAATACTAGATTACCTGTTCTATCCGCTATGCGCAGACTTGTTCGTAAAAATTTCTTCAGACTTATTTTGTTCTCATAAATTGTAAGCGAATACAACGGGATACGGATGGCAAAGAAATTAATTCCACACACCAGATGGGACTGCAAAGTAAATGTCTGCAATATCCTGATAGTTTTGGAATTTCTCTGGAAAATACTCAGAAAACTCCTGACATTTCACAAATTCTATAGTGCCACATGTAATTTCTGCTCGAAGCAGCCGCTTGTGAACTTTTAGCACGAATATTATAATTTCATTAAAAGTTCCCGATATGGTTTGTTACGTACCATTCAAGACTTAAGTATTCCTCAGGTTCTAATTTTTTTATCATTTGAAATTTCCCAATTGTCGAAAGTCGATAAACCATTTTCCAAACTTTAGATCGGAATGGGAAACTTGTCCCTATTGGAGATTGTAACTGCATCCGGGTTAGCTTCAGCTATTAGTACTTCTACTCTCTCTGGGTTGAGTGGGTGTGGATTTAGAAAGAAAATAGTTGGTGAAGAATATGATGGTGCTGATGTAATGGGTGGTAGAATTAAGGGGGTGAAATAGATTGATAATTTCAGAGAAGTGTCCAAAGGCAATTTTTGTACATTTTAACCCTGGCTGTTGCCCATTTCTGTGGAATTTCGGCGATATTGAGACTGTCAAATCAGTTACAATTTTTTCCCCTCAAGTCTTCTCAAAGAAGCATCCCCCCGTGAGCACGTCGTGGGTCCCGGGTTCGAAACCCGAAATGGGCATGGGCATTTGTGGATGTCCATTCATCAATTTCATCATGTCATCGCTCAACCCGATCTTCGGAAATAAACCAGAAGTGGCACAAAAAGCGAAGTAAAATAATGCAAATAAATCAATCAATCTTCTCAAAATACGTAATTTGGTTGTAAAAAATGCAGTGCAAGATAGCTAGGGAAGTTCTGTAACGTTCTCAAGTTGTTTCACACAAAATGGACAGAAACGTATCAATAGTCAGTAGGGTGACTTGTGAAATCATATACACTAATAGTAGAAACTTTACTGCTGTCCATTTTTGGACCATTTTGTAGTAGAAATGAACCCAAGTTTCTCTGAACACAGTCAACATATTGAAAAATTGCAACTACCTATTCCAATATGAAATGCCTATTCCTCATTCATTGGAACAGTGTGTCAAAATGTTGGATGGCCTGGTTGATATTTTTTACATTTTCAAATCTGAATGAAAAATGTGGCAAACAGTAATTGAAAAGACATGTCCAGGGTCTGCATTGTAGGTAGTAGAACATTGTGACAAGCTCTTGTAATGCACAAATTGTTGGTGATCTTGGCTACACTGACAGTTTCATCTTCAACGTCAGAGAGGATGTGTTTAACATTGAGGAGGTTGAAATAATGTCCTCGCAATTCAACGGGAGATCCTCGACTAATGGACCCTGCACTTTAAAGTTACACCGATGTTATTTTCAATTATGTAGCAAGGAGGAAAAGTCTAATTCTAACATTGTAATTCTTTTTTAAAGAGAAGCTGGGATTAGCTTTTTCAAAAGCATTTTCTTCTCATTTTATGTAGAAAAGTTAGAAGTTCGTAGATAGACTTAATTTAATAAATGTGTAACCTTTCATGTGGTGGTAGAGTAGATTTTGATAGCCAGATCATACCTAGGGACGCTATACATCCCGAATTTTCAGGGACAATCCCGGAATGGTATCATTTTTTCCGGTGTTCCGAATAGATTCTTCGGGATGCACAAATGTCCTGGAATCGGTTGGGAAAGAAGAAATGATTAAGACTCCTACTTTCGTGAACTTTTTTTTTTATATTTAATGCGTGGACGTAATTTTAAAATGCTCATTTACAAAACAATCTAACTCTACATTGAACCATTCCCTCTCCATAATACAAGAGTTAACGAGATACAGACTTCACGATGGCGCCACCGTCTGCTAGCAGTGCTGAATTTCTCTTACGATTCTCTTCCATTGTATAGTAACCTGCTTACTATAAGGAGTCAATGCTTGGATGCCTATCTGTTCAGTCCGCAGTTTTCAAATAAAGTTCCCACACAATTTGTGATGTAAATGACAATTATGTTGTATACATACAACTTTATCGGGTCCAGTCCATAGGCGCCGACTCCATGGGGCTTGGGGGGTCTCGAGCCCCGCCCCCCGCCAATGTTAACGATGTGGGTGCAGAGCCCCCCAAATAATTTTGCTTAAGAGGATCTAATGTATTATTTTGCTTCTCTTGTAAAATTTACTCTGAATTGTGCCACATGAACTTAACTTTAAATACACATTTGAAATGTTCTAGACCATCAACTTTGGGGGCTGAGACCGCTAAACCATCAACTTTGGAGGGGCTATGACCGAAGACAACAAAACACATGAATTATTACTATATACTAAGTATATAATTATTATTTACTATTATACATATATTAATCAGAGACATAATGAATTTAGCCAACGACTTGTTAAAAACTGTTTGGGAATCCCCTAAAAGAATGCAAATATTCAGGAATATTATTGATGTGAATGAGAAGGCTGGTCATACTGGACTGTGGCAAATTTGCCCTCGTCGGTGGACATTGAGAGCATCCAGTATGCAACAGATCTTAAGGAACTATGAAAACTTTTTAAAGTTTTTTGAGAAATTTTGTGAAGAAGATTCTACTGACGCAGCATCAAAATGTGCTGGATACCTAGAGACAATGCTTCACTTCAAGACATTTTTCTTTCTCTCCCTCTACTGCCATGTGATAGGTCCAATAGAAGAGGTAAACTGTAAGATTCAGTTTTCACGCATTGGCGCTACAGAAGTGGAATCAAAACTAAAATACTTGACTGACATCTTTCAAGAAAAGCGAATGGGTTTTGAGCAGTTCTGGCAGAAATGCACAGAGGGCAAACCCAGCCTCGTTGATGAGCCAGAATTGGCCCGGCAACGTCACGTCCCTAAGAGACTTGAAAATCCTGATGCTGCCAAACCTCACAAGTTCTACACTCCAAAATAGTATTATAAATCAATATACACTGACGTGTGTGACACAGCAAAATCATGTGTTAAACAAGGACATGAATCTACAGGACTACAAAAAGTAACAGCCGTAGAGAAAGAATGCATCTCAGCTGTGAACAGTTGCACAATAAACTTTCAGCAAATGTGAGAATTCTTTCGCCAAGATTTGGATGCCGATAGGCTCTCCTTACACATGTCCATGCTTGGTGATATCGCCAAACAGAAGAAAGTGGTTCTAACTACCATGCTTGACATAAGGAAGTTTCTTTTAGAAGACAGCACCCTCCAGGAGTTTCTGCCTGAAGTTGCCAAATTCAGGATGGTCCTCCACACTGTGCCAATGACGACAGCCGCAGCCGAAGGTCATTCAGCGCTATTCGCCGACTAAATACATATTTGAGATCTACAATGGGACAAAAGAGACTAAGCAGCTTAGCGGTACTCCACATACATCAAACTATGCTTGATAATTTGGACCTGAGACCGCTCTTTAATGAGTTCATAAAAAAATAACCCAGTGCATAGAGCAACTTTTGCTTTATTTCTAAATCATGTTCATATGTTTCTATTGTGTATGTCACTTTATATCTTAGTGTACATGCTATTTTTTTTATTATTGCAAAATTAAATTTAGAAAGTAAAATATTGTAGCAAGAACAAAAAAGTAAAACTATTTTCCTGCGATTTGTGTTAGCATTTATGTAAATAATTAAATAAAACTGTTAAATATTCGTTATGTTATGGGTACGTCAACACTAAGGTTATTTGAACGCGTCACATGTCTGTTGCGGACATTAAAACACACCCATGCTCTCGCTGAGACTCGAACTCGAGACCTCTAGATCAAAGCGAGTTGAGTCGACCACCCAACACGCTCGGCTACCGAGGACGGCATAAAACTGATAGGTTGGCCTCTTAATGTAAATACATACTTTTCAATAAAAATGTTAGTTATCTAAAAAAAAACAAATGAGCAGACACAAAAGACATAAAGAGACTTTGAAACATTTTCTAAACGTTTTTCATGATACGTTTCATTTGCATGAGGAATATAATAGCTGCTTAAAAACTGTACTGCTATACGAAGACGTAATTTTTGTTTTTAAAAAAGGGAGAGAGTGGGTCATTCGTTCATTTATTTCAGTGATCAGAGCCCCTCCCATAATTTTGACAAGTCGGCGCCCCTGGTCCAATCCCCCCCCCCTTCCCTAACAAGCTACCGGTCAGTAGTGTCTAGTGTCCCGGATTTTCACTAATGAAATATAGGAACCCAAATTGAACTAAAAGTTTAACCCCCCCCCCCCTTACGTGAGCTATATATACGCCCATGTGGAGAACACATTATGTTTGCCTTTGTTCTTTCGCAGTTTTCATCATCATCTGTCGCACGTGTTTCTTGCGATTGGCACGCGCCCATGGAAGTTACGTCAGAGCGATCATTTGCTGTCTTGGGTTCAGTGGCGTAAATAGCACCCCGCAACTGCCGCGATGCGGGAGGGGGGCGCACGGGTTTGGGGCCGCAGTAAGAATGATAAATTAAGAAAGACCGATAGTTCACAAAAGTTTTCCTTTCGGCGTTAAAATATATTTTCAACCAAACATATTATATTTCTACGTCCTTACAATTGCAAACAGAAAATATTACTAATCACTAGAAAATTAGTGAATTACGAAGAAAACCTTCATTAGCTGAATTCAAGTCATTGATTACGTCACCGAAGGGTAGACGACAGGTAAGAAAATACGTTTTTCTACCGTGCTTTAGAGCTTGTAGTAAATCAATTAAACAATAGATTTCAATGTATGAAACAAATTAAAGAAAGCTTCACCACCCTAACGGAACACACAGACAGACATTTAGTGGAATCTGCTATTTTCTGGGAGAAATATGAAGAAAATGTATCTTTCACTGTAGCTACAGACATTGTTTGCTCTCGGAATGTAGTGTCAAAACTGAAATAATAATAATAATAATTTATTTATTTATTTAGCGAAAGATCCTTAACAGAACCAATAGTTCCAATTACAAAGGATCATATTAAAAATATTTATAATATAGATTAAATGTACATTTTAAAAATTACAAAACAACAGAATTACAGTATTACAAAATACAAAGCAAAAGATAAAAAAAAGATAAAAATGGCAGTAGGTATGTTACACAAAGTAACAGAACAAAATACACACACAATATAGTACAATCACAACAGAGTACTGCTAAATACTTTCAAATACAAACATATTATACATCGCACAATAGACGATGAACACTAAGATTAATTACACAATTTGTACAAATATCAAATCCATATGAGAGTAAATAAGGTATGAATTTAAATACATAGTATTGATAAAAATAATATAATACAAACACAGCTTCAATCAAATTTACTGTGAATTTAAATGATTAGGCAATGACAATATATGTATTTTTATTATTGAGCTATATGTTGTTATAATTTGTGCATAGTCTGATAACAACTGAAGATTTATGTATATTGTTTCTCGATTTATCAATAAAAAAAGGAAGCAAACACCTAAAATTTATTGGCTTAACATTAAGTTTAAAATATTGCAACACTTCAGGAGAATCTATTAAGTAATTCATAATCTTATAAAGTATAAAATATTGAGCTATTAATCTTCTAGATTTCAAAGGTGGCACCTGAAAATCTACAAGTAAAAAATTATAAGAAATTCTATTTAATACTGCTGAACGATTATACTTTTTAAAATACAAATATCGTAAAAATTTAAACTGAATTCGTTCAATATTATCTGAATGTACTTGATAAAATGGATCCCAAATTT
Organism: Lepisma saccharinum; assembly: GCF_977018435.1. NCBI lineage: Eukaryota > Metazoa > Arthropoda > Insecta > Zygentoma > Lepismatidae > Lepisma > Lepisma saccharinum. The sequence goes on from NC_139246.1 coordinate 39,186,382, forward strand.
CACTTAAGTATTCAAGTCTTGAACGAACGATTGCATTATATAGGTTCATTAAAACTTGCGTATTCTTAAAATCTTTAGTTGACCTAATTATAAATCCAAGACGTTTATATGAATCCGAGCAGATGTAAGAATAATGATGTTTATAGTTTAAATTCTTATCCAATATTAATCCTAAATCATTGATTACATCTACGCGTGTAAGTACACTTCCATTAAAAATATAATTAGGAAGTACGACTTTTGTTTTATTTGTAAACGTTATTGTTGAGCATTTACTAATATTAAAATATAATTTATTCTGAACGCTCCATTGATAACAAGCATCTATATCTTTTTGTAATAAGATAGCATCTTCTGGAAGTATAATGCCTTTAAAAATCTTTAAATCATCTGCATACAATAATCAGCGTGAAAACTTTATAACAGATGGAAGATCATTTATATATAACGCAAAAAGAAGGGGACCAAGATTTGATCCCCTTAATAATAATAATAATAATAATAATAATATTAATAATAATAATAATAATAGTAATAGTAATAATAATAATAATAATAATAATAATAATAATAATAATAATAATAAACATGTCGATCATCAGCGAAGTTTCAGAATTCCTGTTGTTGGAAAACAAAATTCTGGCAAGTAGCATTCCTGACGTATGAACTGCTTATATATGCAGTATTTGACCATAACTGTGACGTCTTCATCAACTGAAAGGTCGTTTTCGAAGCTAAAATTGATGAAAAATTACTTGAAGAGCGCAATGACAAGAGTGAGATTGAGAGGACTGGCGTTGTTTAGTATCGAAAGCGATCGGGCTCGAAAACTGGACTTGACCAAACTAGCAAGAGAATTTGCTTCCATCAAAAAACGCAGAGGACTGGTAATGGGCAATCAACACTTAATTTTTGTAGGAACAGTGTATTGTCATATGTAATTATATATTTTTCTACAGTTTGTCTGTTGTCTTAACCTTTCGTACAAGTTTTTACATTGATTCAAATTACATGTATGCATTTTCATATTTGTATAGGTCTAATATGTGAATTAATATTTTAGAAAGGAGAGCTTTAAAAAAAAACTAGTATGGGAGCACAACTGAAAGTTGCGGGGGGGGGGGTAGCGCAGAACGTAATAGTTACGCTACTGCTTGAGTTGCATACATACAGGTTAGATTTTAAGCGCTTGTAGAGCAGAAACTAAGCGCTCAGGGAATGTATAAGGAGTGGTCCTGAAAATATTCAATTAACTCATTCTAATTATTTTAATATTTATTTTGTATTTTCATTTTTAATAGTAATTTTAATAATAGTTTATATTAATATGTATTTATATAGTTTATATTAAAGCTGTTATGAAAAATGGTAAAATTCTGTTCGATGTAATGTTCATAAGGGAAAGTTACTAAAAATGTGTATGATATCTACCAGCATACAAGAGTTGTGGAAGTTATTTTGCGACACCCTGTATTATAGATTCCGAGATTCGAGATCGACACTTGCCTTTCGAGAACGAGACGGAGGTTTCTGAATGGAGACGAAAACGAGAGCGAAACAGGTACATGCCACCCATAGGCGGAGTTCTGGAGGGGCCATGGAGGGCCTGGCCCCCCAATTTAAAAAAGACTAAAAAAATAACACATGATTAAGTTCAGTTACTACATTTTTGTTATGAAGCCATACCGCAAATCTTGACGTTTGGCATGTTGGCATCTGCGGTAATTGCGCCGCAATAGCGGGTCTTAGACGATTTGATTGATGTGTACAGTTTCAAGAAAGAAAAACGAAAAATGACTTTGTGTTGAGACAACAGGTACTGGTGAGGCATCAAAAGAACTTTTCAATTTAATTTTTCTAAAATTTCTGAAGCTTACTCATGTACAGTAACTTTTTTAAAAAGTAATAGGAGTATTGTATCAATAAAAAAGTGATGAAATGCAAAATGCAATAATCGTACTGTTTTGCTTCTTTTAAAACTAACAACCAATATACTAATTAATATTTGTTTACTTAAGCAAGGATATTTAACATTACAAATCTAAAAGGCCTAAAACTAAGTGTTTTTAAGTTGTTCTTGTTTTTTTAATTTCCGAGGGAAGGCCTCCGGACACCTTATAAACTAGGGGATATTCAATAAGCCTCAGGTACATCATATGCTTTTCCCAGAGTCTGGCCCCCCAAAGCAAATGCTCAAACTCCGCCCATGGCCACCCCTTCTCTTTACCCATTAATCCGCCACTGGTCACTACAGGACTGTTACGGGATTGGTATAATTCATTAAACGTAATGTAATTACAAAAAGTTACGGTAGCGTGACAGAGGTATGAGAGATACGACGATAAGTGAGCTCTGTCGCCTACGCTTTAGGCAAGAAACGAGTTATTGAAATGGAGAGCTACACGCACGCATCGTACGTTTCATATGGATTAGCTACATAACCTTGCTACAGGCAGAGTTGGGAACTTACTCAAAATAAGTTACAGTTGCCTAGGGTGACCAGACATACTATTTTTAAGAGTATTATACTCTTTTAGAGGTTCATATACTCTATACTCTTTTCAATTTGCAAAAATCCCCAAATATACTCTTCTCCTTACTATTTAATTTCATTCATTATTTTACGCTTAAAAATGCGTTAAAATCCACAGAAAGAAAATAAATAATGATGGGTAAGTGGAGGTCAGTACAGGCTGGGTCAAATTTAAAAGTGATTGTGCCTCTTATAAAAATCTTGTTTACTCTGCCTGGTACAAATGTTGATTGTGAAAGACTCTTCAGTGTTCTTAAAACTTATTGGCGAGAGGAAAAAAGTACACTCCCGGTGTCAACACTCGAACAAGTAATGAAAGTTAAATTCAGTGTGGACATGACCTGTGAAGAGTTGGGACTGGCAATAAAGGACGATTTAATCATAATTTAATTACATTAGACCCATAAGTAATTTGAATCTGTAAAGTGTAATCCTTTTTTATAGGGGTTATAATGGAAGCAATAACAAATAGCTACCCTTATTTTCGTTTTCTTTTTATGTTTTGTGATTGGGCACCTTCAACCTATAGACCATACTCTTTTTGGTCAACAAATATCTGGTCACCCTACAGTTGCCGTTACTATGTCATACAACCAGGCCAGTACCCAGGTTTTTTTTTTTTTTTAGGGAGGAGCCATTTCCGAAAATGTAGAACAGAGAAAAGATCCGAAATGCTGTGCGTTTGACGGAATTAGGTTATTTTACGTTGCTTTTCGGTTGTTTGTCTAATCGAGACAATGGGATGAGTGATGACATGATGAAATTGATGAAGGAACACACAAAGAACACGCATGCCCAGAATGGAATTCGAACACGGGACACCTGACGTTATAGTGCGCTGTGTTAACCACTCTGCCCCGGTGGTCGGCGAAATGTTGTTAGAGTATTATTAATATTACAGCTAGATATAAACGTACAATTGTAGAGTTTCAATATTATGATCAGTGGCGGCGATTGAGTTCTAAAACTGGGGGGGGGGGCAAAGGACAGTTTACTTTCTCTTGATAGATAAGTGCGGGGGCAAAAGTGGCAAAAAGTGGGTGGGCAACTGCACCCCATCGCCCACCTAATCACCGCCATTGATTATGATCCAAAGTAACGGGAAAAAACTCAACTCAGCGATACCCCTTCCTCGACCCAACAATCAACAACACGGACAAAAGACAAAGGCTGTAACACGGCATACAGCGTAGTGGTTCTGTTTACATTCCATTGTCAGAAGTATTCGAATAATAGGCTACTGTGTTCGGAAAATTAACAATGTTTTCAACTTTCCTTCAATCTTCTTACACCAGCGCCATTGAACAGCCATGAGAATTCCATGTTCACAAATAATACATTTATAAATTTAATGATAGGTTAAGAACATGTGTAAATGTGAGTTAACCAAAAAAACGAGCTACTTTCGCATTACGACTGCTTCCAAAAAGTTGGGACAGTTCCGACTAAATCGGGAAAAAAACAAAAAAACATTCATTTAAGTAAGGACAAAATCGAAATTTTTAAGAATTTGAAAAATTGTTTGTGCTATTTTAGGAGCTTTTTATTTAAATTTGAATTTGAATTTAAAATTTTGGGTGCGTCAGCACTTACGCTATTTTGCACCCGTCACATTATACGAGGGCCAGCCCCTTACCATTACAAATGACAACTCTAACGTTGCATAACTAAAAATCTTAAAATATTCTGACTTCTGTTAAAAGCTGAGGCTGTAAACGGGCACTCAGCACACACAAGGACAAAAAACAGGACAACACACACAGAATTATACTGGCCATAGTGCCAGACGCCAGAGCCTTTTTCGTCTGCAAAATGCAGTCCAGGGTGTACTGCGTGGAAGTAAGGTTGACTTTTGGGTGCCTACGTGGAAGGTACCCCTTACACCTCCAGGAGCTTTTGATAGGTGCAGATTTAAATATTTCACAGTTCCAGGGGAGAGAACCATGCCCCCCATGGCCCGTCCTTGGGTACGGTCCTGCATACAATAATAACATAAATAGCACATCTGTTCTATGTAGTACACATTTCCCGGTATAACTTTAAGAAGTTAAATTTGTGTGCTGGACTAGAGGTTTTGATAAGAAAATCCTCAAATGCACTTCATACTAATAACACTGGTCAACAGCCAAAATGCGACATGAGTGATATATACAATTTCTGGTCAATATTGGTCTCCTAAATACGAAACTGTAGTTAAAAATCGCAATTGACTAATTATAATTGAGTTACAGGGCATTGTTGATTTGGAGAAGTTTCCTATATATATGGTATTGCATAGCTGTAAGAAGTAAATGTTGAGTTTTTATTTTCTTATCTTATTTTTTTTATTTGTTGTAAGGAAAGGGGTGACTGTTCAAGATCAGCCACAAAACTTCTTTATTCTTTGTTTTGTGAGGTGTTAATTTGTGCAGACGTGATTGTGGCTTTATAAAACTAGGTTGAGTGTGTGCATTTATCGAAGATCGTGTTTGCGTATTACGTGGTCCGTTTCTGGTAAGGTTGACATTTAATTAAATTGCTGAGTGATGTTAAAAAATGCCACGTAAATGCATTATCAATGCTAACAATGTCTGTTATGTTTATTGTCATATTGTGTTTTCAGGACAGTGGAGAAATATTACCCCTGCTGTAAGAACAGCCTACAATCTATATTTCGGTAAATACTGCAAATTCGGAGATGAAGATAAAGTTTTGGGCTCCACATTTCCGTTGTAAGACCTGCTGGACTGGATGAATCACAGAAGACCATTGATGCCATTTAGTATTCCCTTGATTTGGCTGGAGCCCACTAATCATACAGACGATTGTTTATTTTTTTGTATGGTCCCATCAATACAACGTATGTCCAATACTAAAAAGAAGACAATTGTATTTCCAAATATTCGTTCTGCTTCTCGTCCTGTGGCGCATAGTAATGAACTACCTGTTGCAACACCCCCTGAATCTTATTCTGTAGACTCACAAGACGAACCGTATGATTCACAACCTTCCACATCTACAGATCCGGACTTTGCAGGTGATGTTAAACTTACAGAACAGCACAAGGTTAGCCAAGGCAGAGCTATTAGCCTCCAGAGTTCAACAATGAAATTTTCTGGCTAGTAATGTGAAGGCGTCATTTTATCGTGACAGTCAAAAAATGTTGGAAGAATACTTTTCTACCGAATAAGATCTGATATACTGCAGTCATATTAATGGTTTATTGGGGGCTATGGGCATTAAGCACATCTGCGAAGAGTGGCGGTTGTTCATAGATGCATCGGTATAAAGTCTAAAAGCTGTACTGCTTCATAACAGCAATCAATTGACGTCAATCCTTATTGGTTATTCTGTGTAAAAGAAAGAATCGTATGATAGCCTAAAATTCCTCCTTCAATCAATTAAATGCAACAACTAGGTATATACCTACGGAAAATATGTGCAGATTTGAAAGTCGTTGCTATTTTAACTGAACTCCAACAAGGCTATACCAAATATTGCTGTTTCCACTGCGAATGGAATAGCAGAGATAAAGCTTCTCATTTTATTAAAAAGGATTGGCCATTACGTCAAAGTATGGAAACTGAAAATATGAATGTGCATAATGAACCTCTCGTTGAATCTGAAAATATTATACTTCCTGCACTTCATATAAAGCTTGGACTGATCAAAAACTTTGTCAAAACGTTGGATCGAAACTCTTTGGTATTCAAGCTTGGACTGATCAAAAACTTTGTCAAAACGTTGGATCGAAACTCTTTGGTATTCAAAAATCAGTGAACAGAAGATCAAGGAAGGAATTTTTGTGGGCCCTCAAATTCGTCAACTTCACCAGGACGAGATCTTCGAACACCTGCTAAGTGATGTTGAGAAAGGTGCATGGAGTTCTTTCGGAGAAGTCTCCAACAATTTTTTGGGAAACAAACGTGCTGAAGACTACGAAAAACTTGTAAGTAATTTGGTTTCATCGTGTCAAAAAATGGGTTGCAATATGTTCCTTAAATTGCATTTTCTACTCTCATCTCAATTTCTTCCTGAAATGTTGTGGGGAGGTAAGTGATGAACACAGTGAGCATTTCCACCAACAAATATCTGTAATGGAGAAAAGATACAAAGGGAAATGGAGTAGAGGAATGCTTGCCGACTATTGCTGGACAGTAACCAGGGATGATCCTGAACTTCACTACAAGAGGGAAGCAAAGAGGAAGCGGATTTAATCCCACGTAAGTAGTAAAGAACACACCATACAGTAGTATAGTAGAAAATATTTATTTTGTGATTAATGTAAAAACTATGATTCATGAATTTACTTGGAAAGGCAAATGGAAATGTACCCATGTTTTGTACTGTTCGCATAATACAGTTCAAGCGTAAAAGTCACATGCACACCAAGCATACGTCATTCCACTACATTAGAACATTGGGAAACCCGACTTTTCGACAATACCTCGTATAATTCTTAAACCGGAAGTCGAGTGGCATTTTCATTGTCAGTTTCGTGTTCAGCATCATGGATTGATAAAGAAAAGTGAATTTTCATCCATGTCGCAAAAAAAAAATTAAAATTTGTTGACCAGTGTAATCATTCCAAACAGAAGTTGGATTGACGCCAGCTCTGTTTTCAAGCACGGGGGGAGGAAGGTATTTATCTTGCAAATGGCCTTCAGAATTTCCTGTGAATTTATTTTAACTGTTTCAAGGTTTTCCTTGGGATACAACAGAAACTCATTGTTACCATTTAATCCAGGGGCCGATTTGATAGTTGCTGCCCTAGTAAGGTGACCGTACGTTTTGACCGGGACAGTCACGTTTAGGAGACGTGTCCTTGTGTCCTTGTTTTAAAAATCCTTAATATGTCCCGTTTTATAAAAATCTTAGGAAAATATTTGGACTTAAAAGGGATGAGGAGACACGTGAGTGGAGAAGGTTACATAATTTAGAACTACATAATTTGTATTCATGTCCAGATATTATTAGAATAATTAAATCACGAAGACTTAGGTGGGCAGGTCATGTGCCACGAATGGGAGAGGAAAGAGGAGTTTACAGGATTCTTGTTGGGAAACCTGATGGTAAGAGACCTGTAGGAAGGCCAAAACGAAGATGGACGGACAACGTTGAGATGGACCTAAAGGAAATCGGTAGGGATGGAAAAGAGTATATAGATCTTGCTCAAGATCGGGACAGATGGAAGGCCTGTGTTGCTGCAGCCATGAACCTTCGGATTTAAGAAGGCTAGAGAGTTAGTTTTATAAAAATCTAGAAGTTTGCTCGAAAATTATATCTAAATTTGAGACATTCCATGCTAAAAGAAGTCGATGGCACATTTTATAAACTAGTGTCATGAAAGTTATTTCTAGAAATATGTTAGAAGTCCAGCGCAGATAATTCTGCCGTGCAATGCGCGACAGAACTAAAGAAGCAGTGTTGCTAATGGACCAGATAGAAAAATCGCTGCGGTGCGCCGATGCACAGCTGTTACGTACAACAATAAAATTAGAGAATTCAGGTCTATCTAACGTTGAGTTTTAAACGTCATGCATTATACCAGGACTAGGATTAATATGTACTAACAAGTGGCTTTGTATGTAGCTACATACATATGGACTAAAAATTCGCAAAATATGAACTAACACATAAGTAAAATTACCAAAAATGCTGCATAGAAGACTTCTTCATACGATTCCTTATTTGAGTGATTTCAAACAAAATAAAAAAATATATATATTATTTTTCATTGCATTAATGCACTGGTGGCGTTCTAACTTTTCACTCCCAAAACCCGTATACACTGGTATGGAACTGCAACGGCAGATAATAACATGCCAAGGTGTTAAACCGCTACAATTGCACCATAACACTCCTCCTCAAGCAGTATTATTATTTCCTCTCTGAGATCGGCGACAGTCGGTTGCCTTTGTTGTACATTTACAAATGATGCCGGCTTCCACAACAATAACAAGTACATATACTGCCACTGGACGATAAGCTGCGCGGCTTTTTCTTTTGTTATGAACCAGGGCCGGCGCTAGTCATTTTGCCTCCCTGGGAGGTGGCGGCAGATGCCGCTCTATTTCGACCCCCCCCCCCCGGTCATTACGCAGCAACGGAAAATTGAAAATCAATATATTCCTAACTAAAACATCAAAATATAAAATAAATAATGAGACTTCTTATGCTATTTCAATACTATTCAGCGCAAAAGAATATCTCGCTCGATCACAGTTTTCAATAGGCTTATTTTTTTCTTCTCTTCAAATTTTGCCGCTCTGGGCGATGGGACGGTTCGCCCTCCCCTTCCGCCGGCCCTGCTATGAACTTGGTCACCCATCAAAGCATGGCAATTTTAACACAGAAAACAATATGTATTGCATTAAGCAGCAAAAATGACAGCCTCCTCTATGCAATTTCTACAAGAGCCAGAGTTGAAATGATGTTGGAGCCACATAATTTATTTATTTTGAATAATTCCAAAATTATGAAGTATGAACAATTTGTGAATTAAACCTGTTGAAATATGTAAAATTAAGTATATTTTCCTTAAATATGTAAAAGTAAGTATTTATTAAAGTTAGAAATATGGAAAAATATTGACAATAAAATGTACCTTAAATCACTACAAACAGTACTATTCGCACAGATATCACAAAATTTCAGCGATATTTCGTCAGACTAAAAGTATGTAATTTACCTATAAATCCTAGCCCTGATTATAACCAGTAGATAACATTGAACACAGCTATGGGTTCGGTAAATTGTCTACAGTTCAGAAAAAAAAACAACAACTGGGAACTTACCTCCAGTTATTCAGAAGAGAGTAGTTCCTCAATTCCTAATAAATCCTCGGTGTCGGTGTCGGTGTCGGTGTCGGTGTCGGTGGAATCGGACCCTACATGGATGACGAGAGGGGCAGCCGCCTCCTCGTAGTCGTCTATTAATCCCTCACGTTCCATGTACTCACGCTCCATCTGTTCTGCATGACGACATGTTGACGCCCATTCTTCGGTCGTGACTTTTTCAAATTTTTGTGTCGCAAGCGTCATGACGTCGTCCAATTTAAATGTCACATTATGTGATGCCACCCAGTTCTTTACAAGAGCCCAGATTTTTTCTATGGGATTTAATTCAGGATGATATGGTGGGAGTCTTAAAACGGAATGGCCATGTTCATTTAACAAAGAGTCCACTTTATATGTTACATGTTTCGCTTTATGTACTTTAATTATGTCATATAACTCAGGCTTCGTCATATCAGGTGTAAAGGGAATGCCTCTTCCTTGGAGCCAACTCTGCATGTCTTTCTTTAACGAGCCGAGAGTAGGAGCAGGATTTATTTGTGCATTGTGGTAAGAAGCGTTGTCAAGAATCACCACAGAACTGGGCGGCAGATTTGGAATTAATTTCTCACGGAGCCACTTCATAAAGTTTTCGCTATTCATGTCATCGTGGTAGTCTCCTGACTTGGTATTTGATTTGAATAAGAGTAGGGCATTGGGGACAAATCCATTCTTGCCTCCTGCGTGAACTATTACCAGGCGCCGTCCTTTAGACAAAGGCACCCGAAGCCCTCTTCCAGAGTCATCCGACCAAGAAAGCGATGTGGTGTGGGTGCTGTGCAAATAAGTCTCGTCTATGTATATTATTGGTCGGTCTTGTCGTCTGTAGTGCATTATTTGCCTCAAAAACCTTGTTCTTTTAAGGCGAATATCTTGCATTTCTGTCAGAATGGTTCTATTGTTTTGTGTCTTCCTCCACCTAAATCCCATCTTTCGCAGCAAACGTCGCAAACTCTCTTGACTTCCCGCAAAATTTATGTCCGCCTGTAATTTGACATGCAATTTTTTCAATGTCGGCACTTCATTTTCACGCAGAGCGTAGTCGTATATGCGCCTACGGATAACGTTTTCATCGAAAGCATCCACTGACGATTTGGTCGCTGGTCTTTGTCGTTCTTTCCCGGGAGTGTGGAATGATGTGCAGGGGCCTTCTGACATCTCAAGAGATTGTCTTTCGTTCATAATAGCCCTGATTGTTCTTTCAGGAACTCCAGTCGCAGCCGCTGCTCTCTTGCCAAAATGCTTTATTGGGATGCTAACACCATGACTGGCTTCCTCCTTCATGAACGCGTGCACGTTGCTTAGAATTTCCCGAGCTTGGCTATGCAAGGTTTTTGATTTCAACTTCGACAGAACTGGAGGCATTATGGAATTTAACGTTCATTAGCAAACACACACTTTTACATACACACACGCAATACACGCACACAACGTCAAACCGGTCAAATACTTAGTATAAAATAAAAATATGGTGCTTCCAATCCAACAAAACTCACCGCCACTTTCCCTGCCTTTCCACTTACGTGACAGAAATAGTGCTTCATTATTACAGTTGGCAACACTAGTTACTAGCTAGCCAATGAACATGCACTGCATAAAAGAAGCAAGCACTACGCCGTGCTATATTGCCACATTAGCGTCCCTGCCGAAAGGTGGGAACCGCGAGCTGGAGCACTATTCAATTGTTTTCAATGATGTTTGCGCGAGTGTGTCCAGGAATGGAATGACAATATGGCAACAATAGCGAAGGTTTTCGAGCAGGGTAGAACACGTGATGCTAAGAGAGAGGGAGACGAAACGAAAATTCGTTTCTACGCAACGGCAAATTTACGTGTGTGGCACTCTATTTTTCATTTTTAGCGTCGCTTTTCCGCCACTTTTGGGTAATTGCGCAAACAAAATGATATAATTTCGTTCATAAGCTTCGAGCAGGCAGCAGTTTAATGTTTGAATTTTCTCTCGTCGGGGTTTTTCTTGTTTTGTGCTGGTTATTTCTAGAACAGTGAATAAAAATGACCAAGAAGCGTACATGTAAATAATTTCAAACGGGACTGCACGAAGATTTTAAATTCCTGCATCTCGACACAAACTCAAACGAAAATTCCTAATGAATAGGCGAATGCTAATATATTTCCTAGTTTAACTAAAAATAATAATAGTAATAATAGTTTTATCATTGCCGACTTTTCAGGAGGGGGTAAACTGACTTCCTTAAGACTTCCCATTTTAGTGTCACCCTATGCCCTAGGCCAGTGTGTATATGACGTAATAATTAACGTAACTACAGTGAAATCGCGGTATCGCCCGGTGCGGGACCCGCCTCACTGGATAAGAATACTAAGAATAACTTGCGGTCAAACAGCCAATTCTGCAACTGCCTCACTTTTGTGGGCAAAGAGCGGCAACCTTTCAAACCCTCCTCGAAGCAGCCAGCAGGGAAAGCGGATTTTGTCAAAATAACCTTTCTGCGCTGTGATTGCACACCGGTTCCTAGCGTGACTTCACTGTAGTGTCCACCGTTAGGTTAACCGCAACTGGTAGGTGGGACGACTTTTAAGGCGGGAAAGAGGCAACAAGTGTAAGGGATAGTTCGAAGACAAGCGTCTCGGCCGGCCCCCGTGGCAGAGTAGTTAGCACATCGACGCCAGGGGTCCCGGGTTCGAATCCCGGCCTGCGCATTTATTTATTTATTTATTTAACACTACAGGCAAATGCCCAGTTACAGTGCTTTGAGATTAAATTCTGAGTTAAGTTCACATACATATTGACAAAACAAAAATAATTAAGAATTGGAAATAGAAAACAAAAGCAATTAGAATTAGAGAAGAAACTATAAGAAGGAACAAAATAATCATTACATAACAACAATATATAGGTGGTATGTCATAAAGTATATAACATATTTGGTTACAATGTTATTATATAGGGTTCACATAATATGTTTGCTTTTAGGTCTGAGTAGATCAATGTCAGGGGTATTATTAGAGACTATATTGTACAACACGCACATCCTCCTCATGGGATCCGTTTTGGCCATCCTGGATCTACCGAGTGAAATTTGGATATGATTTGTGATGATAATGAGTAGCCAATTTAAGAAAAAAGAAACCTTTTTGCTACCTTACTATACATTTGTCAGATCAAAACTTGAATAGTATGCCTCAATCGTTTGGGACCCGTTATTTAAAATGGAAATCGAGAAAATAGAGAAACTCCAAAATAAATTCTTAAGGCATTTAGTACATAAATTAGATGGCATTAATCCAAAATTCACTTCGGGTGACATATTACGCAACATGCTGAGTGTCCCGTCCCTTGAAAAAAGAAGACAGGTGCACCAGAGTTAACCTTCCTTTCCAAAATTGTAAATGGAAAAAGAGACTCCTCCGCACTTCTCTCAAAAATAACCTTTTATGTTCCATACTCAAAATTAATACCCAGAAATGACCTTCCTGTGTGCTTCACTGAGGATGCGCGCAGTGTGTGTCTGGACATTTAAATCTTTGTCAAATGTGACTCCAAGGTCAGTTACAGTATTCTCTCTTAGGATTTCTACGTCGGAAATGTTATACGAGTATTGGATGGGATGTTTGTTACGTGTGAATGATACTACTTTGCATTTCTTGAGATTGAGATTAACCTTGTTGTTCTTGCACCAATCATATCATACTTCGTTAAGTTCGTCTTGTAATTTCGTTCAGTTGTGATCGCTTTTAATGTGTTTGAAAATGTTGACATCGTCAGCAAAGATTATCTTTTCTGAGTTTTTTAGTGCGTCGGGTAAATCATTAATGAGAATGAAGTACAGCAGGGGGTCTAGGTTCGAACCAGGGACACCAGGTAATAGGAGGACCTTAGTCCTTGGTGCATGACATATTGTCGTCTATTCTGTAAATATAAAGCAAGTAGTTATAAGTTGCGGGGAGAGGCAGATGTAAGCTAGTTTCTGAATTAAAGTATCCTGGTGTACCGTGTCGAAGGCCTTTGAGAAGTCCGTGTATATTACATCGACTTGTCATTTATCGTCAGTAGTTGATGCAACGTAATTTGTTAATTCGACGACATTAGTCACAGTTAACGGTTTTGTACAAATCCATGCTGGTGTGGAGAAAGGATAGGTTTGACATGCGAGTAAATGTGATGTCACGAGAATTTCTCTCGACGGAAAATGCTCAGAAAATTCCTTGACACTTTACTAATTCCAGAATATTGCATGTGATTCCTGCCCAGAGCAGTCGTTTTCGAATTTGTAGCATCGTTGTGGAGTTTTTAAGACAGAGCGCGATACCACGCTAGGGTCCAAAGTTCGAATTCCGCCTGGGCATGAGTGTACTGTGCGAGTGTCCCTTCACCAATTTCATCATTTCATCACTCATCCTCATCGTCCCGATTAGCCAAAAGTGGCAGAAAAGCAACGTAAAATAAAGTAATCAATCAACGAGTATGAGACATATAACATAAATACCTGTTCTTAAAAGCCAAGCAAAGTAATTCAGTTACGCAAAAACACATCAGTATTAGCAGACTCTGCAAGTAGATTGTGCGCGGTAGATGGGTTAACTCAATTTTGTACTACGCATTTTCAAATTTCAATTTTGTTTTTAAAATTTCTTCCTGTGATGTTCTTTTATTTTATATTATCACTATCTTGTTTAAAGTTTCATTTGTTCTAATATTTTTGTGTATTTTTGAATGAATAAAATGTATAATGTAGATATAAATCACAGTCATCTGGTAGAAATGTAATGGAAAATCAGACAAAATAAATTAATAAACATATTATAGACAGTTACTACACACTCCCCATTTCAGACGGGGTTTCCTTATCACACGACGCGAGGACAACTCTGCTTCTGACGTCATCAGGGAAAACTTTCATTGTTAGGCTAAATGCCTAAGTTGTTAGGTTTAGTTCTCTTAGCATAAGTAATACATTTACAGTGTATTTATTATACTAAGAGAATCAAACCTAACAGACCTAACCTAACAACGTACGCATTCCTCGTCTGACGTCAGAACGCAAAGTTGTCCTCGTGTTGTGCGATAAGGGAGACATTTTCCAGACACGTGCTTGTTTGGGTTTGAATTGAAGTTTTTAAGTCCACTTTATGCACAGGACTGGACCTACAGTTCAAAGTGGGATGCGAACCACTGTGCCTCCACCGGGTATCAAACCCGTGCGAAATCCTGGGAGGATGGGGGGGATTTTCAACCACCACCAACCTTGGCCTCAAAAATGCCGCGAACCAAAAAATTTCCGGGGGGGGGAGTTTGTGTTGTAACAACAAAATATAAGCAATTGCTGTTGACTTCAAATATACTTTACAAAGGATAATATCAAAAACAAACATAGAGCAGTGTGACTGTGAGTATTGAATGCTCTCTCTCTCTTTCAAGAGATCATTAACAGATCTACACCAGTAGATAACAATATACACACAATAAAAGTAAAACAAGAATGCAAGATAAATGTAGCTATTAAATCTAATTGATTTATATTAATAGAAAGCAAAAACTGAACAAAAAGTTAAACATGATAAAACTATTTCAACTATTTCGTATTTTTAACACCTTTAACCAGTTATTAAAGGAATTACTTTGCTACTTTATAAATAGCAGATATATATATATAAAGTATTAAAGTAACAAATTTATTCCTTCATGTGTATTTAATAATAACAATGTATTTCTAAATATTTAGTAATTTACTTCCATATTGAATAACATTATACGTATATATTGTATGTGCATGTATATCCCCCCATCCCGCTTCCCAGTCTTCAATGATTTCACACCCTGGTGGATACTAATCAGGAACTTACCTGACAGAATGCACAGCTCATCAGGCATCTGGGGTTCCGCAAGCTGGTTGGTGGCAATCGCGACGTAGGCCACAAAGAGGCTCGCTGTGTGGGACATCAAGTTCTTCCCGTGAAGATTTCTCATCTCCGGGAGCAGAGCGTACACAACAAACGTCGCCAAAAGGAAAATCGAACCAATGATCATCAGCGGAGAGTACAGCTGAGAATGCAGCACGTTTTGTTGTTCTGGGAAACAATTGAGCAAGATGATTTCGTTGGGGACAACCGTTAAGGCGCTGCAGTAGTCGGTGGATGGTATGGTGTCTGTGTACCCCTTTGCTTTCAAGTCCCCATTATCGGATATCGCATTATCTTCGCTCCAGTTCAGTAGATGGAAGCCTGTCGAGCTGCATTTGGGCATTTGGTGGAGGAAGAAAACCGGCCTTGCACTTGACGTTTCGAAGTCTTTCGCGAAGATGGTAAGGTTTCTGGCGACAGTCCTTTCAGCTTTGACACACTTACGAGCCGTGGAATTGAAAACTTTGTTATCGTCGCCGCAACACACGCGAATGCATCCCATGGTGAGACATGGGCACAGTAAAGCTGCATAGGAATTGGAAGCATGATTCACTCTGTCCACACAATATGATGTTGCCGGGAAGGTGTTATTGTGCATGTCCGCGAGAGTACCGTTGTCGAAAATCCGGAACTCGTCTTTCGACAAGAAATCGCTGTGCAGCAACACTTCGACATCCTCTGTGCTGCAGGGTATCAGGTGGCTCGTGGCGTTGTGCAAGAACGCCTGGAGCGAGAATTCTTCCGGCACCCAAGAAGTTTCATTATGGTCCGAGTTTACACATTTCGGGTTGCCGATGTTCGTGTGCAAGCGTTCACCTTCTGCACAACACTTGCTGATGCTAAGACGCGAGGCACACAAAGTGATGCACAAGAGTAGCGTAACAGTAACGCCGAATGTGTTTCCGAGATGCGACACCATGGTAGTAATTCACGCAACATATCCTGGTCAACCTCGCAGCCTTGACTGGACGGACCCTTCGACTAGCTTTGAGCTTCAATGCGCGCGCACGCGTGGTTTTCCTCATAGCCAGAGGATCTATGTAATTTGATTTCAACCTCTCATGCTGTCTGCGGGGATGGTGGAATAACCGCGAAAGAGATTAAGCGCGAAACGGAGTAAGCGCGAAATGTAACACAGGACAGGATTAAACGCAAAAGGAAGAAGAGCGAACAGAAAAGATGCGAAGGAATAAGCGCGAAAGGTTTAAGCGCAAAATGGAATATGCGCGAAAGGAATTACGAGACAGATTAAGCGCGAAAGGAATTACAGCAAGACAGATTAAGCGCGAAAGGAATTACAGCGAGGCAGATCAAGCACGAGAGCAATTACAGCGAGACAGATTAAGCGCGAAAGGAATTACAGCGAAACAGATTAAGCGCTAAAGGAATTACAGCGAGACAGATTAGGCGCTAAAGGAATTACAGCGAGACAGATTAAGCGCGAAAGGAATTCCAGCGAGACAGGTTAAACGCGAAAGGAATTACAGCGAGGAAGATTAAGCGCTAAAGGAATTACAGCGAGACAGATTAAGCACGAAAGGAATTACAGCGAGAAAGATTAAGCGCGAAAGGAATTACAGCGAGACAGAGTAAGCGCTAAAGGAATTCCAGCGAGACAGATTAAGCGTGAAAGGAATTACAGCGAGACAGATTAAGCGCGAGAGCAATTACAGCGAGACAGATTAAGCGCGAAAGGAACTACAGCGAAACAGATTAAGCGCTAAAGGAATTACAGCGAGACAGATTAGGCGCGAAAGCAATTACAGCGAGACAGATTAAGTGCGAAAGGAATTCCAGCGATACAGATTAAACGCGAAAGGAATTACAGCGAGGAAGATTAAGCGCTAAAGGAATTACAGCGAGACAGATTAAGCACGAAAGGAATTACAGCGAGAAAGATTAAGCGCGAAAGGAATTACAGCGAGACAGATTAAGCGCTAAAGGAATTCCAGCGAGACAGATTAAGCGTGAAAGGAATTACAGCGAGACAGATTAAGCGCGAGAGCAATTACAGCGAGACAGATTAAGCGCGAAAGGAACTACAGCGAAACAGATTAAGCGCTAAAGGAATTACAGCGAGACAGATTAGGCGCTAAAGGAATTACAGCGAGACAGATTAAGCGCGAAAGGAATTCCAGCGAGACAGATTAAACGCGAAAGGAATTACAGCGAGGAAGATTAAGCGCTAAAGGAATTACAGCGAGACAGATTAAGCGCGAAAGGAATTCCAGCGAGACAGATTAAACGCGAATGGAATTACAGCGAGACAGATTAAACGCGAATGGAATTACAGCGAGACAGATTAAGCGCGAAATCAAACGTGGACACAGGAATAAGCGCGAAAGGGACAGCAGCGAAACGGATCAATCGCGAAACGAAAATTGAACACCAGAATACGCGCGAGAAGAAGAACTGCGAAACCAAAATTGAAAACCGGAATAAGAATAAGAGCGAAAAGTTTAACCGCGAAGGAATAAGCGCGAAACGTACAACCGCGAAACTGATTAACCGCGAAATTTTCACTTTCGCGCTTAATCTTTCTTGCGGTTGTTTTGGCGGCCCGTAGGATCTTCCCGAAACGAGAACAATAACAATAATAATAATAATAACTAATATTTGATTCTTACTATTCCTACTACTCAACTTATATAACAACGTCTTCCCCATTATCCTACGAAAATTTCTAGCGACCCCAATGAAGAGGAGTCGCCAGATACACCGGAAAAGTGAATATCCGGCATGGGTGAACATCCGGTACAACTGTTTATTTTTTTTTCACATGTATATTAAATACAGAGGAGACAGAAGTTGGTTGTGACAACATTAGGATTTATTTTTTCTGTACGATCCATATTTTCTGCAAATTTAGATTTTTTGTCTTAAATGTAAACATTTATATTGTACACAGTGGAAGTCGTTGCGACATTCTTTCGAAGATCTTCGTATTTTATTTCTTTGAGTTTTAGTTTTAAGCCCACTTGATACACAGATAGGTTAATCGGGACTGGACCTGTAATTTACAGTGGTATCCGAACCGCTATGTGTCTACACCAGGATACTTCAGAGCTTAAGATATACCGGTAGAATCAATAAATTAGACAATTAGAACGAAATTAGAATTAATTCAGTTTTCTTATGGTGTAAAACTATCTCATAATGAAACTAAATTAAGTGGAGACACCAGTGGCGGCTGGTGGTCTGGCTCTATGGGTGTGCACTTCAGTCTCGCATCCAGAAGAAGTACACCCTTGTCACCTGTTTTTGCGTACATAATGATGCTAAATGTATTGACAACTCAAGTTATGACCACCTTTCACTGAAAATGAGGCTATGACAGAGTAATATTACATGATTTTTTCAAATTTTTCAGAAATTTTCCAACCAATCACGAGAAGAGCAATATGTAAATTAGCATTCGATAACTTGACAAAATCACTCAAAACATAGAAATGCCGATCTACAATATCAATACTATTGTCGATTTGCAAAATATTTCGTTCATATTAATGAACAAGGAGAATAATAACATTGGCGTATACCAAAGAAGCCGATTAAACTACCACATGTGGGAAATCAGTTGCAATATATCTAGCTGTTGTTTATTTCTAATGACAGACTGATCGAACCAAGAAAATCAAGCGAAATCAAGATAATAATAAATCTTAAAGAAAATTACCGTACTCACTCAGTCCACACTGCCCTGCTTCGTACTTCAGAATTTTTCCTTCCCTTCCGCCGTATCCATAGATTACTTCAGTTGCTACAGACTTTGTAGCTAACTCCCCTCTTTAAATTCAACAACGTTAAATATTAAGTCTGTGTTTTCGCTACGTACAGTTCCCCCTTTCATCATGAAATCAAACACTTTGCACTGAAACAGGAACGACCTTTTGACAGCGCTATACAATTTTACAACGCAGTAACAGGCATACAATGCAAAACAGCTGACTGATTGATGTACGCTCCCTCCGCGCGGGTTGATAATTCTGCTACTGCACGTGGATCTTTATTTTGGCCAAGATGCACTAAACAAAGGCAATACCAGACATGTTTAAAACACCAGTTACGCTTTCATACGCCCTTCTCCCCTTCCCCTTCTTTCTTGCCCCTGCCATGCTCGGAACAGGATGAGAGGGATCAGTTTGTCTTTTCTTCAATCTCTCGACCTTGCACTCCCGATTTTAATATGTTAACAATAAAGCACCTCCAACTGCCACGAAGCAAGTGCGAGGCATTTGAATGCTTGGGTTGTTTGCAACTCAAGAAGGCAATGGATGATGTAAGCAGTTCTTACTTCCGTCCACAGCTTCATATTTCAGTTCTCGGAAAACAAAGATATTGTTAGGGTGAGTGAAATTATTAAATATAATTTTCTTCAGTAATTTATTATTATTTAAATATGTAAAATTTATACATAGCCCCTCCAAATAATTAGTGTTAAAGGAAGAAGAAGATTAAGAAAATTAATTTTTTGAAAATACAAAATGTTGTACGGCCCCTGTGGCCCCCTCAATAGACCGAAGTGATTAGGGAAATGTGGAATGTAGCGGCGGTACATTTGTACAATCGTGCAAAGTTCGGTTGAAATCAGACTCATACTTCTTGAGTTAAAAATCATAACATTATGTTAATCGGCAGAGTTGCCAGCTTCAGGACAATGTCCGTAACTTTGCTTCCAGCGTCGGTCCTATGGATTCTGGTTGGACCAAATTTGGGGGAAAGCCCGTGTAATGTAATGTAATGCCCGTGCTGCTATTTTTTTAAAAAATGGAAATTTTGCATAATTACAGAAAATAACGCACTTTAACGCCTTTGCCCCTGCTTCCTCCCTGGACCCTTAATTGTCGGATGTTACTTAAAATGTTGCTTTTTACTCATTCATACATTTAGAATTTCAATTGTTTAAAAAGATGCAGTGGTTGAGGAGTTACAGCCTCTTATCTTCAATTTATTCCATAGTAACAATAATGAAACATAGGACATTTTCAAACGGCGCTTGTTAATAATAGTAACAATAGCTGTATTGTTTTGTAATTCGAGAATATAATACCTTTAGACGTAAAATAATGAACAAAAAGTACAGAGCTGAAATATATAGGATAGTTTTCAAGAAATGGGGAGTCAATTGCTAGCATGTGCTAACAATCGGTCCTTTGCCCCCGCGTCTTTTCTGAAGCTCTAATTGTCGGACGTTGCTTGTAATGTTGCTTTTTACTCATTCTTGCTCGTAATATTTAAATTTTCAAAAAGATGCAGTAGTTTAGAAGTTAGAGCCATTTAAAAAATCTATACCATAATAATAAGGGGGTAACGAAGGGAAAATTAGGACTTTTTCAAACTTCGCTTGTTAATAATAGTAACAATGGATATATTGTTTTGGAATTCGAGTATGTCATACCTTCATATGTATACTAAAGATAAGAAAAGAAAGAACGGAAATATCGTGTGTAGTTTAATGTGGGTTCCGGATTCGATACATGAGTGGAGGTACACAGTTGTCTGGATCTTACTTTAAACTGTAGGTCCTTACTGTGCATAAGGTGGACTTAAAATCACCAACTCAACTCCTTAACAAACTTTTCGAAGAATCGAAAATTTAAACAAGAACAAGTAAATACATTTTTGTAATTTTGAAGTAAATTATTATTATTATTGTTATTATTTTGGGTATTTTTGGTTCGTATGAATCTGCTTCATACAGTAAGCTTATTTTGTTGAGTCAAGTACAACAACAAACCCTTGCAATAAGTCACTGGAAAGACATGTGAGGTTGCACATATATTTAAGCATCTATAAATAAATAATAACCCGTGGTTCGACAGCCCTGGAAGGGCCTTGGTCTATCTCCCGACTGCCAGTCCCTCCCACAATCCTACCTAGAGGTGTGGAGATCTTTAACCAGTAACGGGGTGACGTGGGGTCAGCACGTCGAACCCACAACCATTATAGGGGATATCCGTAAAGAATAATTATATTCTTGTGTAAGGAGTCGTTGTCATTTAACAAACTTTATTGATTTATTCCATCAGCATTATTTAAAATGTAGTGCGATACTGAACTTACAAAATTATCAAAGGCACATTGATTGCTAAATGAGGCATTTTCCTTGTGTTGCAGAGCAGGTTCAGTTTTTGGAGTATTGCAATGTTTTATACAGTCCGTTCGAAGAATTTTTAGAATATTGATGTTTTGTCAAAGGGACCACCCCCGAATAAATATCTGTGGATGTTTTACAGGTTTCATCGTATTTAAGAAGGTAATTTTTCCGGTGCAACTTTCCTCCGTACAACATGTCTTTTGCCATTCAAGCTGAAGAGCCGATTCATAGGTGCAACAACCTTGGCAGAAAGAAACTCTGATTGGCACCATGTTGACAAAAGACTCAAGAAGTCCCGCAACCGACAGAACTCGAAGCGCTCGGATCCTACGGTGACATACACTTTGGTTGAACACAAACGGATGCATTGGTAGGAAATGCAGTGATTTTATGGGCCGTCCCTTTCTGGGAAGTCGGGGACCTTTTGTAAACACACTTTCCCTTCATGCACACCAGGGGGCCTAAGCCAGATCACCCCCTCCCACAAAATCTTCTCTTCATCTGGCTCTGGTTATTGGCCGCGCCGAAACGCACTGCAGGTAGCTAGGACATTCTGGGTTAATTACTTTATGGTTCAGCATGGACATAGGCTTTTCAAATTGCAAGAGACAAAATTCTACTGTTTGTCCCTTTTCTGGCGGGAGATGAATGACAAAGATGTTGCGGTTCCTTCAGGTTCCTACACTCAACCCTTGTGCTCATAACCTGCAATGAAGGGAAAGGCCATAATAAGCCTTTGTAATGTACCGACTTTATATCCTTCTGCTTCTTTTTGCCCTACTGTGTTGATTGGTCGACAATTGATGACTGTCAGCTAGTTCGAAGAAGAGTTTGATCCGAGAAGTGGTTTTATAGTTAGCTTCTGTAAACGTGAGATTTCGGTAGGATCACGGAGTGCTTGATATCTCATTTTCATGCATTGCGAGTGAAATTTCGATTGATTTGGTTCATTTTACTTTGCACTTCTGCCACATTTGGCTAATTGCGAAGATGGGGATGAGTGATGATATGATTAAATTGATCAATGGACACTCACAAACACCCATGCTCAGTCCGGAATTCGAACCCGGTACACCTGGCACGATGTGCTAACCACTCCGCCACGGGGGTAGGCGAAGTGAAATTTCGAGTGTGAAGCTGCCAGCTCGTTTTCCTCTCGAAAAAATTTAAGTAGGATCAACTGATCGTCCAAATGTCCAACACATTGACTCTCTAAATTGGTGTCCGACTACCACACAGGAGACCGGGTTTGACTCCCAGGGCGGTTGATCTCACATGTGATGAAGAATAAGTCAGATTTCAATAAAGGAAGGAAACTAGGTATGTAATCAATACGTTTCAAAATTCTGCATATTTTGTGATTTTTCTTCATTTAGCCTCCACCAGGGTTGTCAAAGGTCCATCTACCCATAAGTTCTATGGGTTTTATTGGGTTCCGTTGCAGGACCGGAACCTTTCTTCTCGCACAATTTAAATTCGGTCCTAGTACTGTATTGTTCCATTAAAAAAAGTTACTGGATCGTATTTAAATTGATCCTGAAAATATTTCTGCACAGAATTTTAATTGATCCTGGAAAAAAGGTTCTTGGACAGTGTTTAAATTCAGCCGCAAAACAAGGTTCCTGGACCGTATTTAAATTTTACCGAAAAAAAGAGTTCCTGCACCGTATTTAAATTCATACGGAAAAAAGGTTCCTGGACCGAATTGAGGCCTAGAACCCATTTACACTTGCTGATTTTCTCTCCCGGATGGGAAATGAATTTATTTACAATACCTGGACCATTAACAACCCTGGGATTGTTAAAGATTAGGGAACGCATACATTCTTATTTGTTCTATAGGATTCCGTTATAGGACCGGAACCTTTTCTCTCGCACAATCTAAATTCGTACCAAGTTGCGAATTGTTTCATTTCAATGCAGAACTTTGACCCTATTTAAACTGATCCGGAAAAAAATGTTCGTTGACCGTATTTAAATTCTTCAGGAAATAAGGTTCCTGGACCGAAATTAAATTCATCTGGAAAAAAATTCATGGACCGAATTGAAAACGTTACAGATGAAGAGGTTCCTTACGGTCCAGAACCCATTTACGCTTGCTAATTTTCTCTCCTGGATGGGAATTGAATTTATTTGAAATTCCTGGACCTTTAATAACTCTGGCCTCCACCAAATGCAGACGCTGTGGCTGCTGCTTAGGCGGGAAAATTCACTACACATACAAATAAAATTAATCCAAAGTTATATAGCGAATAATAGTTTCTTCCATAATAATATCATGAAATATGGAGAACCAAATTACTTATCAAGCATTTTCTGTTATTTGTCTATCCTAGTGGGAGCGAAAATCTTTTGCCCTTGTTGGTGAACTCGGTTCCTGCAAATTCAAGACGGCATTTTCTAATTTTCATTTCTATTTGGGCCGACAACTCCGTGGTGGAGGGTTAGCAGGTTACGCTACGAAGCAGAATGTCCCGTGTTCGAATTCTGGCCTGAGAATGTGTTTTCTTTGTGATGGTCCTTTCATCAAGTTAATCTTAACTCATTCTCATCTTCACAATTAGCCAAAAAGTGTCAGAAAAGTGACGTAAAATCGTAAAATGAACCAAGTCAATCCATAATTTCTATTTCGTTATTTTTATACACCGCTTTTCTACCTCTTGGGTTAAATGCGAAGATGAGATTGAATGATGATCCGAAGGAATAGCGACATGATGCAACCACACCTGTCCAAGGTCCGAACCTTGGACCTCTGGTTTCGTAGTGCGTCATGCTCATGCTTCGGGAGTGGAATCCTTTGAATGAAAAACTATAAACGTAGGGTGAAAGATAACAACATTGTACTGTGCAAAAAAGCCATGTTTAGGTCCTCTAAAGGAAACTACAGTTATTCAGTAAAATTAATTTTGAAAGACAAAGCCTCCGAAGAGTTTTTCCATTCGTTGACGTGTGGTCATCACATCGAGTCCCATCTAGCTTTGAGAGTGGAATTCGCTTACATATTGATTTCAAGTAGCTTCCCAATTGTCCTCACGATGTTAGGCCATCACAGAAATTTTGGAGTTCCTACCAGGGATCGAACCTTGAAAGACTAGAGCGCAATAATTTGAGCGTGCGGGAATTTTGTTGTTTCTATTGCCATCATATATTCAGTTTTGCACGCGCAAAGAGAATTACTTTTAAAAAAATTAGACGTGTGCATAAAATTTCATATATATAGTCATCATTCTCCAATGTGTACAGTACGACGCCACAAAAGACTCGTGCATGTCCCATAGAATTGTGGTTAAGGGTGTCGCCTTGCACTAAAGGCCGCCGGATTCAATTCTGGTATAAACAATATACATGGGATGCCTATCTTGAACTTATTACACAAACATTTCATTTTCGCACCGTTGTCATAGTTGTGCACCTGATTCCAGCACTTTTTTTATATCTAAACTGACGGAAGAGGGTTTTCTCTACTTCTCAATTTTCTTCGAGCAAGTTTACAAATCTAAGGAGTATGGACTAATGATATTGTTCTTGGTGTCTCAAAAATATGACATAAGAGAAAATACATGGAATTTTAAAGACTGTGTAGATGCCATTAAGTTAATAAGTTCATTCTGCATTTAGATTCCCGAATAATGGCCGTGTATTTTGTGAGTCTATATCCGTAATTTTTTTTATATATATATATATATATATACACACATACTATACATATACTTATGTAGGCCTATATGGTATATTAATAGCTTGTTAGTTTTTAATTGTTTGATAGAAAAAAAATCTCAAGTTTTGCCCCCCCCCCCCGAACTGATCAACCTAGGTACGTCCCTGGCGAGGATACCAACACGACATCATCTGGGCTGCAGGTGTGTAAAGCAGACTTCATGACTTTAACACTCAACAGGAAAATAGGAATGATTTAGTCACTGACACTCTCACCTTCCATACTATTGGGACCCAGTAGCAGCGATTGGGCTCCAAAACCAAGGGGGGGGGGGATCGCAAAGTGCAAAACTGGGGGGCAAAGACAGTATATTTCCCTTTGTATATAAGATTTAGCATAGTGTGAGGGCAAAAGTGGCGAAAATTTGGGGGGGGGGGGGGGTAATCGCCGCCACTGCTGGGACTGCACCATAAAGGAAGGAATAGCTATTGATGAAGAAGAAGAGAATCTTAATCGCAACACAGGACTCGAACTGGACTCACCCTGGCTAGCGAAAGTTAACCAGAAGCGTGGACACAGTATACATGATACCCGATTGGTCCACCATCTTCACCAGGATCCCCCCCCCCTCCTCCATAAACATATATACAATGGGTTGACGCTCAATCTTGCATTTCTACCCTGAAGATGAGAGTGATGTAAGTTCTCGAAGGCTTGGAATCTTTTCCGCAAGTCACCTGCTCGATAGCCCGAGAGAATCTTTTCATCATTCGTTGCCAGGAAAGCTTGAAGACTTACTCTTACCTTTGTTTCAAATGTTTTGAAATAAAATACACGTTTCGAAACAGACTAAATTTGGAGCGGAATATTCCACTTGAAAGTTTCAAGTGCACAACCAGACATCAAGAAACTATGTCAGGCTATGCAGGCACATCCGTCTCATTAGAAACTCTAAGGATTTACAATAAAAACTGCAAAAATTGCACTTGAGAGTTTATTTATAATTTTGTTTTTGTTCTTTATTTTCAATAACTAGAAAAAATATATGAAAATTAGCATACATGTGTTCCACGTGTATATTTTTGTAACTAATTAAAAAGATTGAAAACATAGGAACACCCAATAAAATAATAAACGTAGGATTCTAATGTGTATTTGTTTACGATCTTTCCACATACAGCCTGAATGCCATTTTGCTCTTTTGCAGATACATGCCTCCAACATATCAAAAACGCCCTACCAATAAAGCAGCCAAAAAAATCACCGAAACCCACTATTTGGAGAAAACCTATGGTGGGTGTACATTAGAATTTTGGTTACGACTAAAGGGTACAATGAGAAAAAGTTTGAATATCTGGTATCCACATATTATCAGGAAGAACAACAATTCCTGACCTCAGCATTCCACATTGAGGTTCTGGATGACACATCTCAGCTTTGAAAGGCTTCACAGTACTCTTGTGATGTGATTATTGTTTCCAGATCCATGAAATCCACCAGAAGCATGTTTAGTACCAAAATAGAGCTGCCATGACCCTTCACGTAGATTAAGTTTGCTTGAACTTTTTCACCTTTGCTTTGACTCGACATTGAGGTAAGGTATTCACGGTTCATCACCAGTTGCAATGCAGGAAAAACAATCATCTTCGTTTCTCGGGTAGTGGTCCAAAAATGCATGTGCATTCTTTGGGCTTTGTGAATGGCTGTCAACATTTTTTGTGAGATTTCTACAAATTCGTTTGCAAAAGCACTTTTGCAGTCACATGCTTAACAATGTCAAGGGGGGGGGGGGGTATTGGAATGTAAGTCATGCATGATCAATAAGAACTGGCTCAGTGTTGCTCTGAGCAGTGCTCGAAGTGGAATATAGTTCAAAATAGTATCTAACTAGGAGCTTTTATAACAACCACACACCCCCCCCCCTTTCCGCCCCCTGCCTCAGCTAGCCCCAATGGTCAAGCAAAACCCCTACATAACAATATCCACTTTCAGTACTGGTTCAGATAATATATGCACCAGTAGCAAGGTTCAGTCACTATCAATTACAACAGAATATTCTTCAGTGTGTTGCCAAACCTTGATATCACACCTTCCTACTTTAAACCTTCGGTAAACACTTTATCCTTTTAGCAGTCTTCTAAGGGCAGCAATAAACACCTGAAGAAGGTTCTCAAAACAATACTCAAGCCTTCATGTTGAGTACCAAAACCATATTCTTCAATAACTGACCTGGATACACTGAAGATAATTGCATTTCCTAATTTTATGGCTTATTGCCCTTAATAGAAATAGAGTATTCAAACTAAAAATCCTCATCTAAAGCTAAAATAAACTCCATGGAATGGCAAGTGGCCTTTTCATTGGGTAACACATGGTGAGTACAGTCAGTGTTGTTTCTATTTCTTCCTTTCTTTTCTTTTGAGACCAGAGTCTCCTACTTTTTTTCAAGTAGCTCCCCAATTGTGATCAAAGTGATGAGTTAATACTGAAATTTTGAGGGCTGCCACCTGGAATTTAACCCATGACTATTCACACAAAAGGTGGGAGTTAACCATTCGGATAAGCAGGCAAAATCCTCATCTACCACCACTCGTAACCCAAAGTGGTTGGCCCAACCATACTGAGAATGCTTGGGCTACGGTTGGCCCAATGTATACCGTTGGGCAATGGCAATTTTGGCTATAGTTCCAACATTGGCCCAACACATGGTTTTTACATTGGGTCAGTGTGTGGTTTTTATGTTGGGCCAACGTATGGTTTTACATTGGCCCAACATACTGAAAACTAAAGAATGGATAGGTTTGTGTTGTGAAATATACATAATTTATTAAGGCGAAATGTAAACAATAGTACAAATTATTTATGAAAATAAAAATAATACATAGCACTTTCTCAGTCACATGGAATCATTGTTTTCAAGGCACCAAACTTTCTAGAGGTTACTTAGTTTTTCCACCTTTCATGGAATTTAGTCTGCACATAACACTGTTTAACCACCTTCACAATAATACCTGTAAGAATGTTCCTCTTCTGCTACAGGTAAAGAGACAAACAATAAGCAATTACCAACACATCTTTCATCCATGGAGGCTAACAAAGGACTCGTGAGTTATTGCAAGTTAATAATAGCTTCTACTTTCATTTAAAAAATATTATATTTCCAATATGTGTTGTGACTGAAATATTCGAAAAGAAGCACTGTTACACGTCACTTATTTTACACACTAGAATTTACAGCATACTCCTGAAAGTTGTCTTAGCATGAAGAAGTTGTTTTTAAAACTGATTTTGACTCATTTTTCCATGGTTGGGCAAATGTTGGCAACCACTGTTGGCCCAACATAAGATCAACGTCAATTTGCCAACCAACATAAAGCCAAACTTTCACACATAAAAACTGACGTTGGCCCAATGGTTGCGGTTACTTGGGACATATTTAAAAAAAAACAATATTAATATACAAACATACACATGCAGCAGTAACTATCAAGTAACTAAAATGGATGATACTCGTGCTAGGTGTAGTGAAAAAATTGATAAATCTACAGATGCCTCAGTGTGTGAAATTCATGCAAGTACAGAAATTATAAATGCTATGTTGTACACAGGCGAACTAAAGTGTAGCCACTCCTTTAACAGAAGTGAGTTGGAAACACTTAAATACTCCTGTACTTTGATAAGGCAGTGAAGGGGAGGAAAGTTGTTGCAGATAAGGCTATCACTACCCTGAAATATGGAGCCCTAGGTTTATGTTATGCACATAAACATTTTTCGGACAGTTTCCCGTTGGAGTCATGTCAGACATTGACTGGCTAGTTTATGGAAGAATTTTATATGTTCCTACTTTTGTTTGTGTTTGTGTGTGTGCACACACATGCTGATACCTTTGTTTTTAAATTGGATGTATTTCTATTGTTCCCATCAATTAATTGTTGTCCTGGCAATGAATAAATGGAAGAAGGATCAAAAATATCAAAAAACACAACTAGCTTTCCTACTCTTGTTGAAGAAATGAGAAAATAAAAATGTTTTACATTCCGCATATGTGACACTGCCCTGCAAGTATCTGTTAACCTAAGCCACAGTTTTTGGAAGGATAAAACTAATTGAAGCGGTGTTTGTGGTGCTATATCATGAGTGGTTCCTGAGAAATAATGAACAAGTAAGGTCACAGAATGTTTTAGCTCACCTGTCATTGTGTCCCTCGACTGCATTTCGCACACTAACAAGGCTCTGGCATCTGGACACTCAACTGGTATAATGGTCTGTGGGGCTTTTGTTGAGTCCTGTCCATGTATGTTTGTGATTCACCATTTTCATCTTACCGTCTTTAATCCTCATCTCTGTGATTATCTGAAAGTGGCAGACAAGTGTAATAAAAGAAAATAAGTGAATCAGTCATTTTGTCACAGTGTTTGTAATGTTTTCTTCCATAATGAAAAACATTGTCCCACAGATGTACTGCATCTCTAATCTATGCAGTGGCGTATGCTGGTTTTAATGAGTGGGTAATCTCCGACCCTTGATTCATCCTCCACCCACTCCTCATGAAGTATCCCTGCAAATTTAATTCAGCATCCTTACCGGATTTATGAATATTGTGTGGGAAATTTTACCTTCTTATTAGGACCACTATTGATTAATTGTTCTGATAGCAGTTAATCTACGTTTAGAATTTCAAATAATAAAACAAGAAAGTATAATAAACCTATAGAAAACAACCTATACAATAGAATATGAAAGGAATGAGCTAGTGAAATAATCCATGCTGTTGGATTACCTAATTGAGTTAGGTTATTTTACGTCACTTTTCTGCCACTGTGTAAACCAATCTGACATCTGTAATTCGAGGTTTACCTCTGTTGAGGGCAGTAAATAAATAAATAAATAATCGCGATCAGTGATGAAATTGATGAAGGGACATTTACAAAGAACACCCATGTCCAGGCTGGTATTCAAACCCTGGACCTCTGGCATCGTAGGGAGCTGTGCTAAGCACTCCGCCACGGAGGACGGTGTAATTTCTTGGAACTTTTAGTTTAAATTTTAATTTATTTAATTATCATCATCTTCAATATTGAATCTTTTTCCCCTTGACATATTCTGTTGAAATAGCAGAGACGAGAAAGACAGAAGCAAATGTAAAATAAGAATTAACATGGAATTGGTTTACAAATGTTATTCAGATTTCCGTTTCTCACGCACTTTCAGATGTATTTTCCCTGCCTGCCTTTTCAGTACGTAATTTGTGAACCCAGAATTCCAGTTCCTGAGAAATTTCCGTTGTAAACAACACAGCTCCTACGATACAAAGGCCATCAGGGAAGAATGGCAGAAGAGGGCACCAGCCGAAGGAACGTTAACGAATCTGGGGTGGACTCTCTGAAGGAGGAGGTTACCCCGGCCACGGAATAACCGTGCCCCTAGAAGCAGGGTTTCCTTCCACTCTCCCCTCCCTCCTGTCAAGGGATTTAAAGGGAGCCGGTGGAATCTCACCCTGTCGAGATTCCACCAGCTGGAAGCAAAGAAATGTACGAATCAAAGATGGATTCGGAATAATATTGCGAAGAAATAAAAAAAAAAAGGACCTTTTTTTTTAAAATTATAGCTGGGTCATCTCCGATTACATAGATGACCCAGAATATATGCCACTGAATCTATCTGAATTATTTTCCATCATCATCGTAAGCTTAATATGTAGACAGCAGATATTATTTTGCTCACAACTTTGGTGAAGGAAATTCACAGAACATGAACAACAGCTAATACATTTGTTCATCTTATTTATAAGAAGAAGTCTAAGTAGCGGCAAGTATTTAGAATATTGTCTTCTCTAGACTCTAGAAAGTTCTTTCACAGGAGAATTTCTTTACCTGTACCTTCGCTGCCCCTGTTGTGACCTCCTGTTAGACAGAAATCTGCAACTTTGATGCCATAATGCAAATTCCCTCTACATCTGCATCAAAGGTAAACAGCTTTCAAATTTTTGGAATGAAGGGGAGTTTCATTTCTCGTGCTAGGGATGGAATGTAGCCTACTGTAGACACTATGATTGAATATTGTGCATTTTTTCTTGTGTGATATAAATATCTGTATCACCAAAAGTAATATGGAGTGTGCAGTAAGGGATGATTTCAATAGCAGTCAACACTTCAAAAATCCATGTTTTAAAAGATATAGAAAAATGTAGTACTTGTATATTTCTTAATGTTATATAACTTAATGACCCCTCCCCCCACACACACATAATTTACCTTCAATTAATATTGTTAAACTTTTGAAAATTGGACTTTGTTTACAAAGCCCCCCCCTGAAAACTCGTGAGACCCCCCTGGAGATCAATTCTAGCTACGGGCCTGGTCCCTGCCCTCCTTTCGTTGAGACCCCAAGTTTGAGGAGCTGAGGTGTTGCCAAATGAACTTTGCCTATTAACGGAAAGTATTAGTGGAATCTAATGTAGTGAACAATAGGTAATACGAGGGTTGCTATTTATGTATCCGGAATAACAAACAAAAAAATATATATATCATTGAAAATGGTTTTATTGTTTTTCAAAATATTCTCCGTGATGATCGATGCACTTTTGCACAAGTTTGAAGCAATTCTCATAGCACTTTGTTCATTCCGACCGAATTATCTCGAAAACATGCATTTTGAACGCATCAATCGCTTCTTCGTTGACCACGTAGCTTATTCTTAAAGTACGGGAACAAAGAGAAATCGTTGGGTGCTAAATCAGGGCTATACGGCATATGACCCATCAATTCAATGTTTTCACCAGTCTAATACCGAGTTATTTGGACTGATGTGTGACCACTTGCATTGTCATGGTGAAGAATGATCCTGCGTTGATGGTTGTTTTTGCTGATTTCACCAAAGACTTCTGGTAAACAAATGGTTGTGTACCATTCAGAATTGACGGTTCTACGATTCTCTAGTGGCACTGTAGCCACATGTCCATCCCCCCCCCCCCCACCACAAAAAAAAAAAAAAAATCAGGCAACCATTTGCTTCGAAATGCTTCTTGCATGAACAACTTTTGTTGTGTTTGGCTCATCTTGGAACACCCACACCGTCGACTGCTGTTTGCTTTCGGGCTCATATGCATAGATCCAAGATTCGTCCCTTGTGTAGATGTTATATACAGCTTTTGAAGCCCGATTGAATTTTGTGAGTATTTGTTTGCACCAATCGACACAAGCCTTTTTTTGAGCGATTGTCAAATTATGCAGGATCAAACGCGAACATATCTTCTTCACGGCTAAATGTTCATGCAATATCTTATGTGTGCTAGTCATACTAATGCCCAGGGATGCCTCAATCTCACGATATGTCACATGATGATCTTGCATTATCAGTTCTCGCATAGCATCAATGTTTTCTGGCACAACAACCGATTTTGGACAGCCTTCTTTAGATTCGTCCGTGAGCGAATGACTCCCACGATTGAATTCACTAAACCAGTTATATACAGTGCTTTTAGATGGTGCTTCATTGCCAATTGTCGAACTGAGTTGATCGATGCACTGTTGTTCAGATAATCCATGTCGAAAGTCATAGAAAATCATTGCTCGAAAATGTTCAAGTTAATTCCATTGTTGGCCTCCGATGAAATTTTTCAAGTCCCTCTAACAAACAAAAATAGCATCCATAAGCAAAACGTTCTGGGTACATATATCATACAAATGTCCAACTTTACGATGGATGTATTAGATGTTACCTAGCAATATTAGTGTTGCCAGTTCCGGATACATAAATAGCAACCTATGTAGTGTGCTGCCATTTGTGAACATTGGTGTAGTGAAGAGAATATCATAAAGACTTGTGTTAAATGTGTAATACAATTTTATACGCAGCAAGCTTCGGTTTTCATGGGAGTTCCAGTGCCACGGACCGAAGTAGTTATAACATAAGTGCAAACTTTGGAACCAAGTTTAAGTGGTACACCCAAATAAGTAAGTAGCTAGTGTTACTTTTGTAGTAAGGTGGTTTAACCCATGAACGTTGCAATATTGTTCTTAGAAGAGCTTATATTTTTCCAGGTTACAATTACCAGCAGGAAATTAAGAAACTTTTTATTTTAATGCACTACATAATCACTTGAATCAAACTTCACACTCTACAACATTTTGCCTGTTTGCAGCACAACGAAGTTAATGAACATTAAAATATTTCTTGCATAAAAATTTAATATTAGGACTGAACCAATACCACTTTGAACCAACCTCCGTATCGATTCCTACTGATACTGATACTTGAACATTTTAACACTGTAAAGTTGTCCAGAGTATTTGCAGTAATTGGGAATGGAGCAATATTAATTTTTTTCTCATACCAATTAAACTTACCTGTAGTGGTGGTAACCAACATTCTTGCAACCCGATATAGAATTGCAAATATTTCTTGAAGACCCTGATTCCTTAATTAATGAATATAACTACGTGATTATAATGAGTTTTGCCTTTGACAATGAGCTTCAGTGGTGCAGCGGTTCTTTAACTATGGTCCGCGGGACCCTCCCAGTGTTCCACAAAGGTTTGGAAAAAAACTAAGACAAGAACATTTACTCTTTAATGCTAAGAATGAATTATAAGTGTGTCTATTTACTTAGGTAAAAGAAATTGAAGTACATAAGCCGAAAACGTAGACATGACTAAGCATCGCCAGTTCCCACAGCAACAGCATGCATGTTTTGGCTGAGAACTGCCTAGGCTAGTGCTTGTGAGGGGGATGCTTGTTTGGCTCGGATTGCTTAGCACGTGGCTTTGCTCCACAGCACGAACAAACACTAAGAATTTTTCTCGTCCCTTGGAGTATGTTCTCGAAAAAAGCTGCATATAAAAGGGTTGCGGCATTTACATCTGAGTCAGTCGACTACGAGGGTTACTATTTGTAATTTGAGCCTAACAATGAAAAAACAGGAATTTGGCATTGAAAACTGCTTTATTGTTTTTTGAAGTATTCTCCTTTATGGTCAATACACTTTTGCATTTGTTCGAACCATTTGTCAAAGCAGTTTTTCCAATCTTCTTGAGACACCTCCATAATATGGTTTTTGAACGCATCAACGGCATCTTCCGCCGACGAAAATCGTTGTCCATGCAATTTATTCTTGACATTCGGGAACAAGAACAAATCATTGGGTGCCAAATCAGGACTGTACGGCGGATGACCCATCAATTCGATTTTTTGACTGTTCATAAAGTCGGTTGTTAGACGAGATGTGTGACAGCTGGCATTGTCTTGATGAAGAATGATCCGATGGAGTTTGTTTGTTTTCCGTATTTGACCGAAGACCTCTGGCAAACAAATTGTTGTGTACCATTCAGAGT
The DNA here is from genome assembly GCF_977018435.1 of Lepisma saccharinum. Classification (NCBI taxonomy): domain Eukaryota; kingdom Metazoa; phylum Arthropoda; class Insecta; order Zygentoma; family Lepismatidae; genus Lepisma; species Lepisma saccharinum. The sequence goes on from NC_139246.1 coordinate 39,220,696, forward strand.
TGACTGTTCTACGTTCCTCTAAAGGCACAGTTGTCACATGACCAGTTTTCCCGAAAAAACAGGCGACCATTTGTTTCGATGTGCTTCGAGCGCAAACAGCTTTTGTTGGATTGGGTTCATCTTGAAACACCCATACAGTCGACTGCTGTTTACGTTACGGCTCATATGCATATATCCATGATTCGTCACCTGTTACAATCTTATATACGTCTTTTGAAGCACCACGATTGTATTTATTGAGCATTTGTTTGCACCAATTGACACGAGCGTCTTTTTCAGTTTTTGTCAAATTGTGTGGGATCCAACAAGAACATACCTTTCTCACAGCTAAATGATCATGTAATATTTTATATATGCTGGTGGAACTAATGCCTATGGTTCCCTCAATCTCACAGTATGTCACATGACGATCTTGCAGTATTAGGTTTTGCACAGTATCAATGTTTTCTTGAACAACAACTGATTTTGAACGACCTTCGCGAATCTCGTCGGTGAGCGAATGGCGGCCACGATTAAATTTGTTATACCAGCGTTTCACAGTGGCAAAGGATGGGGTTTCATCGCCAAATGTGGAAGTAAGTTGATCGATGCACTCTTGTCTTGATAATCCACGTCAAAAATCGTGAAAAATCATCGCACAAAAATGTTCACAAGTTAATTCCATTTTATTGTTGTCGCGCAATCTCCAAGGCAACATAAACAACACAAATGAAGCTATTGACAAAACATTTGAAGTACGTTATGGTCAATAATGCCAGACGATTCTGTGCAAACGTCAAATTGCACCTAACTTCAATCAGTGTTGCCAAGGCTCAAAATATAAATAGTGACCCTCGTATTGTTAGCGAAGACTTCTCAGTAATCGCAAGTTGTTTCTGTTTGGGCCTTTACATATTGCAGGGATAACGGTAAAGTTACTTCTCGATATTTCCACGGTGAATTTTATGCTTGCGACTTCTGACCTAAAGATGGACTGCTTGCTGAATTTGAAACAGAAAAATGCAGATTCCGATGATGAGGGTGAGTTGAGTTCGAAGCAATGTAAACCTACCAGTCTTCTTAGAAAGTGCCACCGTCATAGCATGGGTTTAACATGTTCAGGCCCAGAAGACAAACAACTTCCACAGTGTGTGTTATGTTATGACGTATTGACCAATGAAGCTATGAAACCATCGAAACAGCGAAGGCATCTTCAAGATACTAAACACAAAGAACACATAACAAAGAGCACTGAATTTTTCTAGAAGTAAGGAGCAGGAGCTTCGCAAAAGCAAGAAAATTGTGAAAAGGTCTACAAGTGGGTGCAACAACGAGAATGCCGTGAGGGCGTAAATTGAAGTTTCTCATATGATAGCAAAAACTGGAAAAATCTCACACAATTGCTGAAGAACTTGTATTACCAGCTGCAAAAATAATTGTTTCTGCATGGATAAGGGAAAAAGCTGTCAAAGATCTCGCTTTGATACCATTGTCAAATGATCCCGTTAAGAAGCAAATCGTCAGTTGGTCCAAAAATATTAAGGAGCAGTTATTAGAAAGATTTTGCCTGTCCCCCTATTTTGCTTTGCAACTGGATGAAAGCACACATTATAAAAAAAGCAATGCTGATATGCTACGTTAGGTATGAACATCTCAAAAGTGTTTACAAGGACTTACTCTTCATCTCCTATTTGATGCACACTACAGCTGAAGAAGTATTTGCCAGCTTAAACATGTTTATAATATCTCATAATATGAACTGGATGAAATGCGTTGGACTTAGCACAGATGGAGTATGAGCAATGTCTGGAAGGCTTACTGAACTTGCAGTACGAATAAATCACCCCGTCGGCAACATGGTTCCATTGCTTCTTACACAGGGATGCACTAGTGGCCAAGAAGATACCAGAAGAGCTTCAACAGATCTTAAGTGAATCAGTGAAAATTGTCAATTTCATAAAAAGCAAGTCACTGAATTCAAGACTTTTTGAGCAGCTCTGCAAAGAAATTGACAGTGAATATCATCAACTTTTGTTTCACTGTGAAGTTCGCTGGCTGTCACGAGGTAAAGTTTTGTCTCAATTCTGGGAATCGAGAGACAAAATAAGAATATTTCTCTTGGATAAGCAATTTCATCTCCGAGATCGTTTGAATGATTTTTGCTAGTTAGTCAAGTTAGCATACTTATCAGATATCTTCATCCATTTAAATAATCTGAAGTCTACAAGAAGAAAAAAGTAAGTCTTTTTAATTGAAGACAAGATCGAAGCAATGATCAAGAAGTTGGAGTTGTGTCGTCAGCATATACTGAATGGAAAATATGAGGAGACCTTTCCAAACTTCTCAAATTTTCTTCGATCCACGGATGAAGAGTTGTCAGAGAACGACAAGTCACTCTTCGCACAACATTTGAAACACTTACAGCAGTAGTTCAGAGAATATTTTCCTGTGCCTGATGCAAGCAAGAATTGGATCAGGGATCCATTTTCAGTTAGCGTGCATGAAGTAGAAGGGCTTACAGAAGCAGAAAAAGACCAATTCATGGAGGTAACAACAGACGGTGCTCTGAAAATGAAGTTCAAAGAAAAGACACTTGCAAACTTTTGGGCTTACTTACAGGATGATTTTTGTGGACCATCAAATAACGCCATGAAAGTATTAATGCCTTTCGTAACAACCTACTTATGTGAAAAATCATTATCTGCTCTCATCTATTTTAAAAACAAGTACAGAAACCGTTTGGAAAATGTAGAATCAGAACTTACGATTCAGGTTTCTACCACTAAGCCCGATATATCACGACTTGTAAGTGAACTGCAGCATCATCCCTCTCCGCAGTCTAGGCAAGTTCAAGAACCTCTGGTCTAGTGGACAGGACATCTGACTGTCACATGAGACACAGAGATTTGGTTTTTGAGGTGAGAAATTAAAGGTAGTAATTGTTCTGATTTTGTCACTTCATATAGGAAGTCGAAGTTTCACCCCCACCTTTAATAAACATGTACTTGGGGGGACAAAGATGCATCAAGTATCCGAAAGGTTCTCAACACACAACACTTTCGGCCATAGAGCAGACTGATTATTTACTTCACTGCTGTAGAATCTTTTGCTCATTAAGTAAATGCTAGCATATACACGGAATAGTTTCATTAGAGAACAATTCTTAGTAAGAGAAAATAAATACAATTGCACCAATATATACACACCACTGAACTGAACAAAAAAAATGAGTGCCATTATAAAATTATACAAGGGCAGAAGATGCTTCTTTTTGTCTTTAGTTGATTCCAAGTATGCATGTGTTTTTTCCTATGTGTATTTTTTACTTCATAATTCAGATTTTGTTTCTCTTATGAATGAGGTAAGTATGACATAATATAATTTGGATCTTAGAGATCTGAGAGGAGAAACTGACAATTTCAATAATACTTTTAAAGATGTTTCTCTCTTTACAATCAAAAAATATACAACCTTTGTCTGGAAAGTTTCCACACACAGGCTGTAATTGAAAGTAGAATTAAGAATATAAGACATATTAAACAGTCAATGGCAAAGATAATGGTAGGCAAATTGTCCATAGTTATTTTCATTACTTTTTATTCTACATCCTGTGATGTTTTATGGAATGAAATTGTGTTTGTGCGAAACAGGCATTGCCCTCTTGAAGTCTTTATTTTAGTTCATTATCATCATATTGTGAAATACAAACAGAATGAAAATAGTGATTGACAATTTGCCTACTGTTTCTTTTGCCGTTGGGTGTACCCGAGGCAAAACACTGACACACCACTAACGTAGAAGTTATTTCAAAAACTACATCTAGAGAAATTCCTGTGCTCTTCCACGCTCGCAAATTTGAAAAAGTTGGGTTTCTCCCTTCTATTTTAACCAATTACATACCACAGATACCATTAATATTGATTTTGATCCATTTGGCCTTGGAGTGAAGACCTGTCCGTTTTCTTTGAAGTCATTTGCAGAGGATACTGATCTAAAGATTTAGTTACTCATTTCGATGTAAGGTCGCGTGATAGAAAAATCATTATGTCTATAATTACACCATCATTTAGCACACCACTTGATTCTTTGAGTTTCTGTCATCCAAAGTCCGTACTATATAACTTTTCTCGTCCTTCCAATTTACCTTAACAAACATAAGCTTCATGAAAGTCTTTTCTTTGACTTTGATGGAAATTGCACTAATTCATTTATTTTCATTTTTAATTCTTTGCAAGGTAGAAATTATTCCACAAAATGGAAAAGAAAAATGAAATAATACAGTGTTCATAAACATATGTACAAACATTAAAAAACTATAACAGCATTTTAAATTTTGCCCTCAATTTCTACAAAATCCATACTTCTATCTCTCCAAATACAATTTGCATGTCATTATATCACTCTGGGTGTCAAAAACATATACAATGACATATTATATTGCCTGGGACACCTTGATTATAAGGTGACGATGCTACCACTGCGCCATCGAGGAGGCTTCAAGTACACTTGTCAATATGTCCAGAATGAAAGGTAATTTCCACATCCACGTGAGGAAGTAAATGCAACTATTAAGAACACCCTGTGCATTTTTACTTTCACTGTGGTAGTGGTTTATACGGAGTGCGGCCTAAACAAGTTGAGAGCAATTTTCTGTATGCACCTTAAATGTGTTAATGTGCCTGATTATATTTATTTTTGTATTTTAACATACAGCACAGTGCTGCTTATGAAAAAATCACAGCCATAAATGTATCAATTCCCCCTCAGCCCCTTCATTCACATGCCTATGCCTACCCTTGCAGTGACAGCATGCTTCACCACTGATCACGATTGGAATCAACCAGAGGCACATGCTGAATCCAACACCAGGGCTACTTTCCCATACAGTACTGTCGGAAATTGAAAATTCCGGGTCACTTTCAGAAAATGTTTCTTCAGATAAGTTTTGTTGTACACACTAAACACTACATATAAATTGATTTTAAGTCTATTCTTGTAAGGAAGGTGAGGGAATGGTGTGTTCCAAGAGTTCATGGATTATATTTATTTGTACTTATACCCCCTCCCTTCCCCCCACACACAGCGCAACACACAACATACTTCACACAAGAACTCTCTGTTACTGAAGAAAAAAATAAAAAAAAAAAATCCTCACGATCCTGTGGTGCAACACTCCACCAAAATAATGTTTACTTTCTTCTGGTTGTGGAGGACAGGCTCATAGCACCATAAAGCAAGGGATTCCGGCCAGTGATAATTCTGCTTTTGGACTTGCCTGGCAACAAAGGAGGACACCCCAAGAGGCAGCAGTCAAATCTGGAACAGCAAGTGCACTGTCATCTATATAATTTAGTTAAAAAGGAATTTCTTTCCTTATACAAACTTTTATGTGGATTTTTTTGTCAACATGGAAAATATGCTCTGCCATCCATTAAACATACGAGGGTTGTTCAGTAAGTTTTGCCATCAAGCCTCTAACTTTTTTATTGACTGAAGGAAGTTCATGATTTTACATTTGAATATAAATTTGGAATACCTGCCTCCTCTCAGAGGATGTTTTCTATTTGAGATAAAGCCACTGACGGAGCAGTAGCCTGAAAGGCGTCGGGCTACATGGACAAACAGTTCAAGCAGCATGCTATGATTGAATTTCCGAAAGATGATGTTCCACCTATCGAAATCCACCGTCCGATGCATGCTGTACATGGGGGAAGCATGCGTTGCCATTAGCATGGTCAGAAGATGGCTGCAGACTGTACACACAGACAACACAGCCACGGCCACATTAAGACGAGCACTGCAGTGGATGCCCTGTCTGCATCCACTCTAGAGATGGTGGCACATGTTGAACTGATTCGTGGTAATCGCCGCATTAAGCAGAGGGAGATCTTAGACATTCTGGGCATATGTTTGAAACAGTGAATCACATCATCAATGAACTTGGGTTCAAAAAAGGATGTTCTAGATGGGTTCCTTGCGAGACCGTGTGCAAATGTGTCAGCAAAATTTGGAGCATTACGAGGCAGAGGGAGATTATTTTCTAACTTGTATTCTCACTGGTGATGAGACATGGGCTCATTACTATGATCCAGCGACTCGATGACAGGCATCCACACTCACCTCATCCAAATTCATTTAAGAGAGAGCCATAAGTTGGAAAGGTCTCTCATTGGTGGTGACGACATGCAGAAACTTGCGCAATGATGGTGGAAGGGTATCGAAACTGGTGGGAACTACATCAAAAACTGATGTTACCCTTTAAAAGAGGATATTCTAAACTTTCATTTGACATAAAATCCTACACTTCCCTCACTCAATAAAAAAGTTAAGAGGCCAGGTGGCAAAACTTACTGAACAACCTATGTATTTATATTTTTACACACATTTCATTGAGAAAGTTTGTGCATTCCAATTGTTGGCAACACTGTGGGTAGAAGGAAGACTGCTGTGTGCTAAAAGCCATCAAATACGTCATGCATTGGAATCCATGCCTGCTCAATCATGTTAGGGTAGATTCTTTATGCAGAAGTCTCGATAGTTTAAAGATGTTCATAAACTATCATTTTCCCCCATGGTTGTCATGTGAGTGAAGCGAAAAATGCTTTGCTGGTAGATTATTTCCTGTATTTTACTTTTGGCTTTGGAGACTCATTCTTGGGGGTTTCCCACAATTCTGGCCAAACATATTCCCAGGCTTTTCCAGGTAATTTAAAAATATATTTCTACACCATTTTGTGGTACTCTATGTTTTTAACATTAAACTGAATTTGCATTTAAGTCTAGTCAACATTGTTCAAAATAAATGAACAAAAACAATTTTATATAGAATATTTTCCAGCGACAAAATTGTTAAAAGAGTGAAGTGGAATTTACTTTAATTTCCAAATCTTGGGAAATAAAAAAAATCTTTTTACTGATTTCCCAGACTTCTCCTTTATTATTCTAGTTAGACCACAATTCAATTCAGCAACACACAAGTGAACTGTTTTAAATGAAGCAGAAGATTCATCAAGAACAGTATCTAGTTTAACTTCAAGGTGGGTAACTCACTCCCCCCCCCCCCCTTTACATTCTGAACAACCAAAGCTTGTCTGAAGGTTCCTTCATACTGCTGCAATTTACCTTACCAAACAAGCTTTGCACATGTAAAAGGAAATTTGGGGTTGGGATGGAATATTTTTGGAATGACAGAAAGTATGACTGTGCACCTTTTCTTTTATTTTCGTCTACGAACATTGTATGTACTGCAACATTTCACATGGACACCAAAGACAAATTATAATAGCAAAGCTACAAAGGAACTTTTCCCAAAAAAGAACTACAGTTTCAATATATAACAAAAAAAATTACAAATATTATCATTTCCAAAGTCCTTCCAAAAAATGCATATCCAATAAAATTTGTTTAAGTCCAAAACTGTGAAATTATGTCTTGGCAAGAAAACCATTACAAGCATACATTTACAGGCTAAGATGAAACATTACATACTACAATATAGAGAAAAGGTAGTCAAAGCAAGCAACAACTTGTTTTTTCTTTGATGTCCACGTTCAGCCACACACATTTTATAGAAAAAAACTTTCATAATTGATGCACTGTAATTTTTAATCCTTCTTTTGAATGCATGCAGTGCGGACCACTTTCTGCGTTGAGTTAAACAAGGTCCAAAAAAATTATATATATATATTTACCACTGGGCAAGAGAAAGCGAAACCATAATTGGGAAAAAGGTCACAGGGGCTTTCTCAGATTTGCACAGAAAGATACGTGTTTACAAAATGTAAATTAACCTTCCCCTTGCCCATAGGAGTCAGTCTATCCTGGCAACAGTACTGAACATTGACATACACCAAAATTAACTGTAAGAAGCATTGGCATAACAGAAACATAACATTCTGCACCATGATTTTTTTATGAACAACATATTCCAAAGCTCAACCATTGAAAAACAGATTTTCTTTTAAAGCATTACCGTAGGTATGGTCATAAACAGCTTATGATCCTCAGTAGTTAACCAGAATGCACATAGCAAGCCTGATACCACACATTATACTCAGACTAATTATTTCTGTAAATGCTCGCTTCATTGGCTTCACAAGAAAAAAAATATGAATATATTTGAGCAGGATTGTTATCCTTAATTTTGGGCACACTGAACTTAATTTAAACACATTCAAGAGTTAATTATACATGACTAGAAAAAAATGTGAAGTAGTCTGATTCTATTAAATTATAATCATCCAAATAAAATATATATTATATATATATATCCAGGACTACACAGGAATAATTCAATAACAATTATTATGCTTGAAGGTGAAAAAGGGAAGAAAACATCAGCTACTTTTGTTCAAAAGTAACCAGTTATTCAAAAATGGAAGCAGCTTATTACTTACCCCGTATGGGGCAAAGGTCTCTTTAGGAATTCACTTTATTCTATGCAATTATTTACTTCTGCAATCTTGAAGAGCACTATTCCACGGAATGGAACATATGGCACAAGAACACATATGTAATGGAACTGTGCACGATTTACAGCCATCTTATATTATGACCTAAAAGTGGAACCTGCCAACTTACCATCAACTCAAGAACTGAGAAGTACCAGACACACATCTTATGTTTATATATTATGCAAGACATATACTTTCACAATTTATAATATAACCTTGATGCCTGCATCTCCAAATTTTATTATAATTTCACAATTTTCCAGCTTTCACATACACAGGGACATGTTTATTTTATATATATATATATGTATGTATATGTGTATATCTATATATAAATTATGACTTTTTGATATTCTAATGAGCATTAGCAGAAAAATTACAAATATAGCCTGATTAGTATATATACATACAAAACAAGGATTGTGAAGGAGGCAGGGGAGGGGGGGGGGGAGGCAGGCCCTCCAGGAGCTTGCAACATAAATTAATTTTCTAGACTCACACCTTTTGAATAACCTTCAACAGCTAAGTGCACCAGTCATTACTCTATTCCTTGAGCCACATTTTCAACTCCTACACCACAGAATTCACAAACAACATTATCTGATGAACTGTCAACATGGCTACAATTTCAGCAATCCATATTAGGAATACCGAAGCTACAGAAAGCTTCCATGACATTAAATGTGGCAATCACATGGTTTATTATTATTATTGTTATTGCAAAAAACCATAACCTTTCTTTCAAACTGAATGAAATAACCCATTCGTCCACCAAATAAAAGCTTTAAACTTGTATTTTTTTCAATTTCTTTCTGGGGAGAAAAAAATGAACGACTACTTGAATTTGCAGTGTATGTGATGTACCACACAGAATGCACGATATGCAACAATTTTCAGGGGAACATTTTATTATTATTTTATTTTGCACAGCTCACGTATTTCCAATAGTTGACATCAATAGCGATACGTTAGCCTGTTTTCCTAAGCACACTATTTAGAATTCATAGCACGATCCCGTTGCTACATTCTTGGATACCCTTTTTTTTTCTTTTTTTTCCATCTGTATTAGAAGTTCAGGAGCACCATACTGCTTTAAATTAAAATTCTCAACAATATTTTCAACAACTTTTCTACCACTTGGTTCTCTTAGTTCTTACTTACGAAGAACAGAGATTCTCGCAAATGATCGACAACAATCCGCTTACCGTCAGTCATACAAGTTACAACCATGCGTGTACTAAAACAGCACTATCCCCTCCCCCAACAAACACACACACATACACACGCGTTCTTATGTTCACTCTAGCATTCAATCCACTTCCCTTCCAAACGGCCAACCTCCACGCATCACCTTCCAGCAACAATAATGACTTAAACCATTCAACAACAAACTCAGAGGAACTTGCAACAAATTCAGTCTCTCTTCACTGTCCGCCGTAGTACTGGACTCGACCTGGCCTTTGGTTCACGTCCATTTCTTTCATGGTTTCATCCCAAGCTGTAACGAGAAAAATATATCAGTGAGCATTCCAACACCACTACATACATTAGATGGACAAGTGAAAATTTTGGCTCAAAATTATGTCATTGGCAGGGAACGGATTTATATGTAAATACACATTTATGTATGAAGCTGAAATCAATTATATTTGCACATCATGACACGTAGACTCTAAAAATTCAGTTTTAATTTTCCATATTTCTACATATATTATGTTTTGGCTCATATTTCACATATTTAAGTTATTTTTACATATTGTTTCCATATTTCAGAACATTTCTCAACATATACTCCATATTCGCACAATAACTTCATGTCCCGATGTGACCGAAAGACTTGAGCAAATTTCTTGTGAATAACCGACAAAGTTCAAAGTGACAAACACACGAAAGTTTAAGACCTTTTTCTATACCCTCCAATTGGGTTAATTACAAGTTCTCTGTTTTCTGTCATCCGAACAATATCCCTCCCCCCCACCTCTCAACTGTTTACTCTTGCTATTGTAACACACTTGAAATTCCTGTTAATTTACAATTGTTGTCAGCAATAGAGAATGAGGGCTCAAGCATCGGCTCCTGCTTGTTACAAACGCTATTTTGGCAATGTTGGAAGAGTCCCCAACCTCGCTACTAGTACAGGATTCACTTCTGGTTTCTCTTCAAGACAGTCACGGTAATAGTTACAATGCCAAGACTGTATTTTATGTAGGTCGTGTAGTGTCTCATATTATTAAAAAGGTACATTTTTACTACATATAAATCCGTTCTGATCACTGGTATTCTGTCCTGGGACGTAGCTAGGTTATTATTATTATTATTATTATTATTTTTAAGTGTTGGAAAATTAATAGGGGCACAAAATACTGAAATAACAACTTGCAAGTACCAGGCACTCTCCAGAAATTGTGAATACAAAATTCATAAATCCACACTTTGGCCAGAATATTATTGAAAAACTCGCATAGCAGAGAATTTATGATTTTTGCAATGCTCTGTAAGGAATGCAAGTCAAATCTGCTAAAATTTGCAAGGAACACTAAAAAACAATGCTATAGTTGCATCATTTTGCAAAATAATATGCAAGAAAATGTGACTAGCATGCAATTTTATCTATTTATAAGGAATTTTATGCATTAAGAATGTTAAATGCAACTGAAAAAAAATCACGGGAGTGAACAATACAGGAGTGTTTGTTGTTTGTTACATTTTCCCACACATGTCAAAACAATGAACAAAAAATGTCATTTTTGGAATTAGCCCACCCAAAATTTATAAAGAACGGCTACTTTTCTTTTCTGTAGGTATTTCATAGTAGAGCAGTACCATTTGCCAAATTATCAATAGATGCCTGTGTTCGGTGAATGCACGACTAGCTATTCTGGTGACTTGTCAAATGTTACTTATTAAAAATAGCAGCATTCTTTTGTGTGGGATTTTCTAATCCTGTCTCAACATGTACTAGCAGAAGGTAACATTATATATGTCAACACCATAAAAACAACCAAATCAAAGCTTCAGCGCATAGCTGTTATGGCGATAGTTCTAAATTTTGAATCACACATTATTCTTCACCACTGACATAATGATGAGATTATGTTTTTACATGTTTTAACCTAGTTTATGTCATTTTTAAACATTTTATCATTTTTAATGCATGTTGTATATTTCCCCCATGCATGAAGATTAACAGAGGTAAATCTGAGTATAAAAACTATCTGCAAAACTACAGTATGTGCTGTGACCAACTTTGTTTTTATCTGTAGAAGGGAATATTTGATAAGAATGTGAAAGGCTTATGCAAAGTCCAGACATTTTTGTCCCCAAGGTCATCTCTGGGAAATGTATTTACACAGGCTATAATGGGCTGCCACACACTCAAGGTTGGCATTTTGCCTGGGCTTTTTCAGGTTTTTCCAGATAAAAAGAAAATGCAAAATATATTTATAACCAGTGCTCTTTTTGTCAGTACGCAACATTTTTTCTGGCAGTATACAACAGTAGTCCATACTGGAACCTTTATAAGTGAGGGCTAGTAACTTTATATTTTAACAAGAGAAATGCCTACAATGTCACAGGTCCCGGGCTCGAATCCCAGAATGGATACAGTGGAACCCCGATTTTACGTTCCTGGATTTTACATTTTCCTGCATTATACATTCAATTTTGATAGTCCCAACATAGTAAAACGTTAAGAAATTTTCCTCAATTTTATATTTTCCCGTATTTTAAGTATTTTCAGCTTGGTTCCCTGAAAAACATAAAATCGAGGTTTCACTGTATTCTTTGAATGTCCCTTCATCAATTTCATCATATCATCACTCATTCTCATCTTCGCAATTAGCCACAAGTGGCAGAAAAGCGTAGTAAAACAAACAAAATATGCCTATGTTGGAATGAATTATGGTACAGCTACAAACACATTATTTATCTAATTTTCTTATATGTAATAGACCATTAAATAATCCAGAAAAAATCTGCTTCAATATAATTTGTTCACAGTTGTGTCTTTCCATTCTTTTTTTGGACGTTTCAAGCATATCTCCTCTGTGAATTAACCATGTCAAATTATAAGTCTGCCATATTTAATTGTCTGGCTGCTATGAATGGCAATTCCCATGGTCAACAATAATGACCCCCAATTTCATTCCCAACACTCCTCAAACATGCACTATGTTTCAAAACATTTATTGTCAAACTATAGCTTAAGTGATGCCCTAAAATTGTAAAAAGTTTATTTTCTAAATCTCCAAAAATGTAGTTTAGGCAGAGATTTGAAAGTATCATCAGAATTTGGAATCTACCTCAGCATGTGAAAAATCCATTTTTCATTCAACATCTTGAAATGCTTTGAACAAATGCAAAACAAAATCAATCACTAGTTGTGATTAATATCAGCTAAAAGATTTTTTTTCCAGTTATCGTGGTCTCAAAATTGGTGACTTACCCCTGCCCTTCCTAAAATGCACACTATATTACCTGGTCGATAGCCCGAGAGAATCTTTTCATCATTTGTCGCCAGGAAAGCTTCAAGACTTACTATATTACATAGATTTTATTAAAAACTTAAAACTCAAGTAATGCCATAACATTCCTGAGACTTGAGTTTCTTAATCTATGAAAATATAACCTAGTGAAATACGAGTATAATGTGTTTTAACGTTACATCGGTCTTTCATCCACTATCTTTAAACATGGTGACCAATTTCTCTCAAATACAAAGTGAGATTAATCTTTAAAGTTACCTTGCAACTCAAAAGCTTTACATTTATGACAGTCATCATAAATACAACTTTTGTGATTTTACCACCAGTCCTCTTAAGCTACGAAATATTATTTTAAAGACTTTTACTGCAAAATTGCGGACCAATGAAATCTCTAAAATGACTGTTTCATTCATTATACTCCCAAAATGTATTCTAGACAGTTATGAAAAAAAAAATGTAGAGCATAGACTTCAACATGGTGAAAATCAGTTTCTCATCCACCATCTTGAAATGCATCCAATTTGGTCACTCAAGTTTTCTAGCTGCAGAAATAGTTTTACCTAAATGATTCTAAATTTACAGAAGTTATCATGGTCACTAAATAAATGACTTATCCCCCTGTGCCCATCCACCCTACCTCATGCACCATATTTTGATAATTTTATTGTCAAATTATAGTGCAAGTACATAATGCTCCTGTAATATCTCAAGTTCAAGTGTCATTTGGTCATGTGTGTCCAAGAAAAAGCATGCCGTTTTCAGGTTGCACTAAGGGCGAAGGAATATTTTTTTTCTTTCTTTTTTAACAAATACGAACAGGTTCAAAAACATTGCCAGATGCACACCTGGACAACTGCATTTGATGTGACAACCTATTCAACAAATCTTACACAAATTGTGGGTGAAAGTGAGTCTCATCCTTCTCATTAAAAGACTTCGTAAGAAGCAAGGTGATAATGATCAGGTGGTAAATTTTTGATTTTACTGTGGTTTAAAAAAGCCCAGCGCATGTGGCCTACCGAGATCCAGAAATCACGAAGGAAAGGGGGGGGGGGGGCGACACCTTTCAAGTCTTCCTGAACTAAAACTGCAGAGGCAAGTTTCTGTCTCGCGGAAGTGAGCACAGAGTTTCGGTTCAATTTTGGTTGACTGAAATTGGCTCATACATAATTTTAGTTTCGGTGTACTGCCGAGGTACTATTCAGTTCCTTAACTGTAATTTTGAGAGGAAGATACTAGTTCGGGAGTGCCGAAATATTTATGTTCAGGTTATAGTTTCAGTCATTGAGGAATTAAACAGCACGTTTAGTATAGTTTTGATAGGTGTGGAACTAGAATGTGAACCAGTTCAAGAAATCAGTTTTTCCTGTGTGACAAGAGTTTTCCATTTACCTACCTCCCCCACACTTTCACTCTGTATTGTTTCATATTCTGTGTTGAGGTCACTGACATCAGTGTTATCCGCTAACGATCTTGAGCCCCTCTATAGAGGAAGGGGAGGAAACTGTGACGGAATGTCTTGTCAATCATAGTAGCAACAACCTGCCCAACAGATGAGTTGCGAGTCACGGCTTATTCTCGCATGACATACACATACATATCTCCAGACAGATACAGAGTTGCCATTTGTATTACAATTATGTTACACTAAATAAAATATTATTATTATAACATTATTATTATTATTGATTTGTTTTATTTTACTTTGCTTCTTGTGGCACCTTTGACTAATTTGTGAAGATGGGGATGAGTGATGATGAAATTGATGAATGGACGACGGTCACAAACATCCATGCCCAAGCCGGGATTCGAACCTGCCGGGACCAACCTTATTGTTGTTGTTGTTATTGTTGTAATAATAATAATAATAATAATTAGTAGTAGTAGTAGTATCAAAGACGTTATTATCCCCTTAACCTTTTGCCGCCCAAGGTCTTTTTCACAAGTAAGCCTCTGGGTACCGAGCCGATTTTGAGCAAAATGCAGAGTTTCAATTAAATGAGTGTAGATCGGAAGCTAATTGCCCTAGAGAGATGAGTGATATACCGTTGTACGCGGAATGAACAAGAGATTCAGACTATATGAAATTTTTGCAAATTTGGCATATATGTGGCAGGGGGAAGGGGGCTCTCTCAAAATTCCAAAATTTCGGAAAAAAAAATTTGGTTCCCCACCCTCCTCCCAAGAAAAAAGTACATGACAGTGTCGACATGCACATGGAAATGATCGCTGACATGTAAGGAACACAAAAATATTTGCATTATTATCATATGACCAATGTAACTTGAGTTGTACTCCCAAAAGGAATGGTCGGCACGCCACTGATTCAAGCTTCAAAATGCAGCGGTACCTTGAAATGACTATAGCTCAGAAACTAAATGGCCTAGAGATATGAAAGATATACCGTTGTACGCAGAATGAATCACAGATTTAGACGATATATAATTTATGCACATTCGGCGTATATATGGAGGGGGAAAGGGAGGAAACCCCCTGAAAATACTTTTTTTTTTAAAAAATGGGGTTTTGCCCTCCGCCCCCCGAAAAAAAGGATATGAAAAGGTCAAAATGCACATAGAAATTATCGCTGGCATGTAAGAAACAGAAAAATATTTGCATCATTGTCGTATGACCAATGTAACTTGAGTTGTACCCCCAAAAGGAATGGTCGGGATGCCACTGATTCAAGCTTCAAAATGCAATAGCTCAGAAACTAAATGCCCTAGAGATATGAAAGATATACCGTTGTTCGCAGAATGAATCACAGATTCAGACGATATATAATTTATGCACATTCGGCATACATATTGAGGGGGAAAGGGGGGAAATCCCCTCAAAAATACTTTTCTTAAAAAAAATGGTGTTTCCCCCTGCCCCGAAAAAAAATGTCAAAATGCACAAAATGCAAAATTAATACAAATTTGGTGTATATATGGAGGGGGAAGGGAGAAAACCCCCAAAAATTATTTTAAAAAATTGTCACTTCACCCAAAAAATGTCCTCGCACTTGGGCACAAAACCACACCTACGCACAACATTCACGGACGAAAAGCTAGAACGTAGTGACAAATGAGCGCCAATTCTTGCAGCTGCTTGAAATTCTATTATTAGACAACACTGGGTAACCCCTGTTGCCACTTGTGGACACTTGTGCTAAAAAAAAAAAGTTTCCTTCAGCGCGCTTCGAAATTCCATTCTCACAACGCAGATTCAACAACCAGTCTTCCCCCTCCCCCCTGCTTGCACCCTCACGGAAAACTTTCATTTTGACATCGGATACTGATAAACAAGCTTCCTTCGACTGCACTTAGCAGGAGGGAGTGAAAAGCATTGCTTTAGAACAACAAAGTCGGTCTTCCTTTGTCGGCAAAAAATTGACCTTGAAAAGAGACACAAAAGAGAAGTGCCTTTTCCCGCCTTTCCCCCTCCATTTTCATGAAGACAAAAAAAATATGCAAAAAATCATTTCTGTTAAATACATGTGTAAGAACAATATAAAAAAATAAAATCGAAATTCTAGCCAAAAATAGAAAAGTTATAACGTAAAAACTACGACCTTGACACAGCATCTCGATCGAGACGCTTGGTACCCCAAGGGTTACTTTTGGGTATCTCGTTCGAGATGCTTGGGCACCAAAAGGTTAAATTATGCAAAAAGGGGGTAGAAGTTGGTGCTAAAGCATTTGTGTTAGAACAAACGATTTCAATTATTTTTTCTCCACACGGCACAGTAGTTCGGATCCCACTTTAAACTGTAGGTCCAGTCCCGATTAGCCTTTCTGTGCATAAAGTGGGCTTAAAACCACAAATCAATCAATCATTCTTACAACATTTTTCATTTAGATAGTTCGGCACCCAGGGCCGACTCCCGCCGCCTCCTAGCTATGGTTATAAACTTGATAAGACTAAGAAAAGCAGGAATTGCGAGTGAAGAGAGCAAGAAAATTTTATGAAAATAATTTTTATTTGCATAAAATGTGAATAGGATTTGGTTTAAAAAAGTTGTAATTTTTCACGTCTACGGAGAAAAATTCAAGTAGAATTCACACATAATTTCCAGAGCCAATCAATCATTCACGCATAATTACCGGAATTCCTGGTGAGTAGTCACCCTGATACAGGCCTGCAACATGGGGAGGGGGGGGGGGCTGATGAGTATAAATTATTCTCATGTACAACATTTGCACACATTTTCATGATTAACTTGCTTGGATATTTTTACCCATCTGATCTTGTCTTGAACAAGTGCTTTTTTCTTGTGTCTTCCTTTTTCTCTATCTTCAACCAGAGATTTTAATCTGTTGACAAGAAAGTAAACACATTTCCTCCCCAACTCTAGATAATAGTAACATTTTTTATTTCTTCAGCCACAATGATTGCTTTTGCAACCAGTGCGAATTTGGCGATTAGGATTATGGTAAGTTGATTCAATTGGTTTATTTTACTTTGCTTTTCTGCCCCTTTTGGCTAATTCGAAATGTGAGATGAGTGATGATGTAATGTAACTGATGAAGTGATTCCAACCTGGGACCCCTGTCATTGTAGCATGCTACGCTAACCATTCCACCACAGAGGTAGGCATACATCTCATGCAGAAGTTTTGCCAGCCAAGTACACACAAAACCGAAAACAACTGCAAGTTAGGCAACTTACTTTATTTAGCTAGTCTTTTCTTCTCTGCTCTGAGGTGCTGAATAATTTACTACGTTTATTGTTTTACATACACATGAGTACAGCACCTTGAATAACGTAGTGTGAAAAACGGCACTGTTCTGGGTGCTCTGGCTGGTTCCACTCGAATATAATACCGCTAGAGGCACTGGTGTTGGTACAGCTGCATGGCATTTGTCTGCTTATAATGGAAGGAAATTGAGTTTTCGCTGCAACGTCTGGTTCTTTTACATGAAGCATTTCTATGAATGTGATAATTGCTATGATATTTGGTACAGTGGTCGCGAAGATATTAACGAACATTCTAGACAGTCGACCACGTCCTGTTATCGTTATACTTTCATTAATAATACGGGAGAAAAAATACACGTTGAATGCTCTGGGTAACTAAATTTTTGTGTATGAATTAGGTTCATTATCATCATCTTCATTTCTTTTAAAGATACACACGCGGAAGAATTTGTATTTTTGATATTTACTGTCTCTTTTCTTCCGCTTTAAACTAATCGCGGCGATTATTATGATGATTGCATGAAACGACAAGGGGAACCCCACAAAACTTCCTTAGTGCCAGACATGAGTGTAAATAAATTTTCAGACCAATGCGACAAGTGACACGGGATGTTCACACTGATGTGACTAGTAACACAGACACTTCCAGACTGTAAAATAGCATTCATTGCGCATGAGTATTTAAACAGCAAACGACACGTTCATATGCTGTATTCACGTGCTACTTGTTACTTCGGTCTGAAAGCTCCTTAAAGGAAGGGTGCTCAGACCGAAGCGACGTGCTACAGGGGGAGTTCCCAACTACGTGACAAGTGACACTGTCTATTAGCAAGCGTTTGCTGCTAATTTGAACCGCATGTTACAACAACAGATCTAGGCCACACGATAAGCCACACATGTCGCTCATAGTGGGCCCTTTTCCTCAACGTGTTGCAGTGGTTTGTTGTTCGTGCATGTGTGATGCAATGAGTGTCTTGCTTTAGGGAGATTGTGCACCAAAGCGGCATGCGACACTTCCCGCTTGAGGATTTCACCAACCGAACACTAGCCTGTGCTGCCAGTCATGCCGCTACGATGTGAAATATTGCTCTTGATTGGCTCGTTTCCAAGTGACATATGTCGCTTCGGTATGAAAGTTGCCTTGGATAGAAGGATCCGTGTCGCTTTGGTGTGAAATCCCCGTACCATTTGTCGCGTGTCGCTTTGATCTAACATCTCCTTGAGGAAACAGTTCAATCAGAGCTTGTGTCCCTATGGTTTGAACGGCTGCATTGAATATCAATTGCTTGCTTCCAAGCGACGTGGTTGTCGCCTCAGTATGAAATATCTCTCAGGATACTATTTATATTCTAACAACATACAAAAATAAACTCTAGTACACAATCCAACACCTGATGTCCGGAATCACATTGCGATGTTTCTTGTGTTACGCATGCTATTTATTTATTAATTTTATTTTACTTTTCTTTTCAAATTAATGCCATTTCGTGACTGCAAATCACTCCACAAATATAACTGTTTCCATCAATTCACGTACCGCCTTTCAAGATAAACAAATCTACACAATATATTCCAAACACTAACTAAGCTGCATTACTTTCATAACAAAATTAGCAGCTGTGCTGATCGCACTGCCATCTATGTTGTCATCTGTCTCGTGCACCAGTTTCTTGAAATGTTTTCCACACTACATTATTCAAGGCGCTGTAACATAAGTAAGTAAAAGGTATGGCAAGGGCCTCCTATAACTTTAAAAGTGAAAATTGCAACCATTATTTCACACCAATTAAAACTTAGTAACAATTTTTCATTTCTATTTATAGACTTTTTTTGTTTTGACTGATTTTAAGTCCACTTTATGCACAAAAAGACTAATCGAAATTGGATGTACAGTTTAAAGTTGGATCAGTGACACTATGTGCCTTAGCCCGGTATCGAGCCTGGGACCTCTTCATTACAAGGTAACTACGTTACCACTTCATCATCGGGGAAGCCCCCTCTATTGATTTATATATACACAGTAGCATAAATACTCAGGACACAGATTTTCAACTTTATAGCTTAAAAAATTAAAATTTTTAATATGGCAATCCTGCATTTGCAATTACCGGCATTAAGATTTCCTATTTGGAATTTCTATCTTCAAAGGTTAAACAATTAAATATGGTAACCCTGCATTCCTTGTTTTCTACTGTCTGACTGAACTGAAAACAACTCTAATAAGCACCATACAGATTTTCAACTTGATTCAAAAGTTAAAACGTTGAATATGGCAACCCTGCATTTTTTGTTTTCTAAAATTCATTACTTGGTTGTATTCAAAGTAGCTAAAAAAAACACCATATCGATTTTCAGCTTTCTACAATCAAATATTAAAAAGTCAAAATATGGAAACCATATATATCTCTAATTTTCTAAAACTTCCTTACTTGGTTATGTTCAAGTAGAATAAGTAACCAGTATACTGATTTTGTAATTTGTACCTTCAAAAACTGAAAATTTAAATGTGGAAAACCTGCATTTGTAATTCTCTAAAACTTTCTTATTTAGTTATATGCACAATAGCGTAAACTAACAACCGGTTTACATCGATTTTCAGCTTTCTTTCCTCAGAGGTAAAAACAGAGAGAGAGCAATCTTTTGTATGAAGAGACTTCTGCACACAATGATTGCTTGCACCAAACCATGCATTTCCAGCATTTCGAAGGTTGAACTGATTTTCAGCGGCAGTTTGGTCAATTTCTGTCCGCTCGAAACAAAATTAATCTCGCTTTCACCGTGGCACGAACTGTTATCCAAGACCGAAATGCCGACCTCCTTTCCAGGAAACTGGTTTCTGAAGTGGTGCGAATCAGAATCCTTTTGCATGAGGAACTTAGAGTTTTAGTTCATCTGAGCCAGAGTAGAAACTGCCAGCATCAATTCGAGTTCAACTCATTTCGGTCTGCAGCGCTGAACTAGAACTGATATTGTGAGGAGTGAAATCAGTCCGACCCGAACCAAAACTCGAACTGAAATGAATTTAAGTCGCGATCCCTGCGAGATCTCTTAGAACGATATACTTGTTTTTTTTTTCACTCTCATATGTTACAGTAATGGTGGTTGTTTTGGTGTGTACTAGACAGCAACATTGTCGCCCTGGGACCTTATGTTGTCAAAATTTAAGTGTACTGTATTGACAATTTTGAATTTGAATTAAAATTTTTGGGTGTGAGCTATTTTACACCCGTCACACTATAAGGGGTCCAGCCCCTTATCATAACAAAAACGTCCTTACCTTTGTTAAAAGTAGAGACTAAAAAGGGCGCTCAGCACAAATCAGGACAAACACAGGACAACACTGAATTATACTGGCCATGGGGCCAGTTGCCAGAGCCTCATTAGTCTGCAGTCCAGGGTGTACTACGTGGAAGTCAGGTTGACTGTATTGACATTTCCTTCAAGCATTATGTTGCCCATGTTTTATCTTGCAAGTATTGTTGATTGATTGATATTGCATATTTTACTTGACTTTTTTGCAATTTTCTGCTAATCACGAAGATTAGGATGAATGGCGATAAGATGTAATTGATGAATGGACAAACACATGGACAACACACTTCCACTGATAGTTAGGCAACATTTTTCTTAACAGTTCCTGTGCAATGAAATATGAAACTTAACTACCCTTAAAATACTTTCCCAGATTTATTATTATTTATATCTTATTATCTGTAAGTGAACAATTTTGTGTCATGGGTGGAACAGACAAAAAACACTTTAATAAAGAAATTTATTTTAATTTCTGTGAATTGTCAAATGATTAAAAATAAATTACACATGTCAACAAAGTTTTTTTGTACAAACAGAATGATGATTATTACCACGATTTTTACCCTGATGACGAATATGTAATCTGTCCATCACGTCTGGCTTCGGAGTACTTTAATGTTCTATTTTATTAATAGCTCTATTCATATAGATTGACTACAGTCAACACTCCTTAGGCTTACATGCATTATACCTACTGCCTCCTCACTTGTCTTATCTAATTTATTTATTAATAGAAGTTGAATCAAGCTACAAAGGTTTCAGTGTTTAGAAAGAGAAATAAAAATAAGGTTTTGTTGCCATATTTCAGTCACAGATTCTGGTGTTTGTGCATGCAGTGATATAAATGGACTGATGTCAAAATTAGGTATCACACAATACTGAAGAGTATCACATGTTTATTGATGCTTCTGAAATGAGTTTAAAGGCTGTTTTGGTACATAATGGTAATAAATTTCCCTCTATACCTGTAGCACATTCTGTAGCAATAAGAAAACTGTAGTTGGCATATTTGCAGAGACCTTGAAGTAATTGGGCTTCTACTTGGTATGCAGAGTGGATTCACTAAACATCCTTGTTTTCTGTGCCTATGGGACAGCCGTGATACTCGACAACACTATAACATGACAGAATGACCGGGAAGAAAAGAATTCACTCCAGGGCAATATAATTTAAAATTTAAGCCTTTAGTTGATACTCAAAATTTATTTATTTTTCCTTTGCACATTAAATTGGGACTTACAAAAAACTTTATGGAAGGTATGGACGAATCAGGTGATGGTTTCATATATCTATGAACAATTTTCCCTGGTTTGAGTGATGCTAAACTAAAAGAAGGAATATTCATTGGACCTCAGATTAGAAAAGTGATAAATAACCAGTGTTTTTTAGAAACATTAACTTCAAACAAACTTGCAGGATAGGAATCATTTAAAGATGATGTGAATGGATTTCTTGGTAACAAAAAAGAAGAAAATAGGACAATCTAGTACGTAACCTTCTTCAAAATTACAAGAAGTTGGGATATAGGATGTGTCTCAAAATTTGGTTCCTGCATTTCCATTTTCTTTTCTTTCCTGAAAACCTGGGTGAAGTGAGTGATGAACAAGAACACTTTCATCAATACATTTTGCAGATTGAACAGCATTATAGAGGGAACTGGGATCCATCCGAGCGAATACTGCTGGTTCCTTCAAAGAGAGGGGAAGATGGCACT
The DNA here is from genome assembly GCF_977018435.1 of Lepisma saccharinum. Lineage (NCBI taxonomy): Eukaryota > Metazoa > Arthropoda > Insecta > Zygentoma > Lepismatidae > Lepisma > Lepisma saccharinum. The sequence goes on from NC_139246.1 coordinate 39,243,321, forward strand.
CAAAAGAAAAGTGTCTTAAAGTGATTCTTGTCTTCTACTGCTTCTACTAAATAAATGTTAGTTGCCATTCAAATCATATGATATAAAGAATACTTAATTTCCAGTAAAATGTATTATTTAAAGCCATTATAATATGTTGTTTAAGCTTTTTACATTAAATATTAACTTTGTGAAAATGTTTAATTTGTATTGAATTGTATGTAAATATATAGTAATATTAATAACTGCGAATCTGAGGGCGCTGTTGAAAAATTGGTCATATTTTATGGATTCAGCATGGCAGATTTATAAAGAATCACAATGTTTCATTTCTGTACAATTTTCAAAGTTGAAATTTGTTGACATGTGTTATTTAATACAAAGAGAGAGAAGGAATTGGCCTTTGAATATTCTAGTGGAGTTGAGGGGGAAATGCAACAGTTAAATGAGAACTTAATTGTTTTTTGCTGTCACCATGGGACACAATAGAAAACAAAAGTAAATCAAAAAGTTGAAATAAACTAACAATATGTAAAATAACTTCTACCATCTAACAATTATATATAATACTTGAATTTTTATGCAATGACAATTTTAGACTGTTCTCTCAAGATAGGATAAAGTTACAGCATTGCATTTAATTTTTAAAAATTGAAATTCAGGGGAACTTTAACATGGAATGCCCCAATATTTTAAATACATTTATTATCAGTATCATTTTTTGTTATGTTCTAAAAAAAGAAGTGTAGGTTTCTTGTATTCATTATTTTGGCATCTGCATGTTGTGTAAGGTCTGGAACAAGTTCTGAATTTAAGTAAATGCCACCACCTTGTTTCCATGAAATGTGATAAAACACACATTTCTAGCAGGCAGAGAGAGAAAACGTCGTAATTGAAGAAAACTTATCATACTCAGGGGAAGGGGGGGGGGGGGGGTGAACAAAAACGTAAGTGAAATTGTAATTTATATTGTTAATCTTGTGAGTTATTCGCACATAGTAAATATGAACACTTTGTTAAGAGCAATTTAAGTCTAGATAGTTGTGAATACTCTCCTCTGCTTTTGAGCAATATTTTGAAGAGTTTCGCACAACATTGTCCTTTGTCTGGTGATTACGCAGATGATGGAGGGGTGGTCTCAACTCTTGATACAGTATGAGGTGGAAAGTTGGTGGATGCCAAAAACAAGCGTAGATGAAAAGAAAGCTTAATCTGAAATAGTAAATTATGCTTTATGGCATTTGGCCTGAAGAAATGTTGCAACAAGGGACTTAATTTAGTTTATTATTCTGGGAAAAAAAATACGAGAGTTTACTTCTCTGACATATCTAGTGACAAGGCTAGTAAAAATTGTAAAAACAGATTGCAGAGAAATCTGGATTTTCCGGTTTAACTATCCGGATACCAGATAGTAAAAAATCCAGATTTGGCCATCCCTAGTCTGTACCTATTAGGAATTGGGAAAAATACACAGTAAGACAAACAAATATGAGCACATTACTCACCCAAGCCAATGAAGGAAACTATCTTATCGTAGTTAAACGTCTTGGTATCTGGCATGGTAGGAGACTTGAACATTGCAGTAAAGTCCTTGCAGGGGGTCTCTTCGCTGGCTCCTGAACGTGGATTAAGAAGTTCACCTGCAGTTTTGCACACTGCACCTACACTATCACTCTTTGCTGGATTAACGCTCTTTGAAGATGCACTATCTTGACTCACATTATTAGAAGTTTTCGTATTTTCTACACTGCAATCACTATATTCACCCGAGGCCAACAATTGCTCATTAATTTCAAATCCAAATGTGAAGTCACTCAAATCACCACTATTACAACTACCCTGTGGATCTAGGATTATGACTGGAGGCAACAGCCTGACACCTGGTTTCTTCCCAATCCTTAATTTAGAGGAGTCTTTCACTTTTGGCAACAGCAACTCTTTTGATTTTTCGCATTTGGCTGATGCCATGGAGTCACTACTGGTTTCCGAACTACAATAATTTACATTGGAGGCACAAGTATCCGGCTCCGAGAGAACTTCGGTTGGCATAGATTTTTCACTTTCAATAATATCACATGAGTTACTTGGGGTATCGGTATTACCTACATTTTTGTCTGTTCCGTCAATATCTTTGGCCTTCGACTCTTCATTTGGGTTGGTTGCAGTTGCCTCGAGCGAAGAATTCAGTTTCACAACCTTCTTCCTGAGACTTTCTTCCAGGGAAGGGTAATTGTCCTCTAATATATTAAGTTCCTTGCTTTTGCCTTTGCCAGGAAGGCTTTGCTCGTCGCATGCCGAGGGAACCAGTTTGATGTCTAACGTAGTGGACGTCATGGCATCCCTTCTACAAGAGTCTCGCAACTGGGAAGCATGCACGTCATTGGTTTGCGAAGAAACACTAACAGTCCTGCAACTGGAGAGATCATGAGGACTCGCAGCTTCACATTCACTGTCACTTGGCGGAATGTTTGCACTCATTGAAGAAACAACCATCGCGACCTTCGAGCAACTATTGTAACTGCACGCTGATGATGAACCACTATCGGGGTTAGTCTGGGTGGATCCGTTCCTGCTGAGAACGGGACTCTTCCACTTTTGACCAACAGTGGACGCCATGCGAGCAATGTCTGCATACGATGCCTGCGGAGTGGAACCACTCGATGTCGATATCTTGTTTACTGTGAGTTTCGGTGTTGTCGACGACACAGGGAGTGAATGCACGCTGTCCAAATCACTGCTCTCGGAGTGATCTGATGGTGGCATGCTGGATGTCGACTTGCGCCGGTCTGCAGAACGCTGTTGGCGTTTACGCACTGGTAAGCCCTGCAGTAGCATCACCGTGCTTTCGCCGTCCGTTTCTTCCCTCTCTGAAAACTCAAAGTTCTTTTTGAAGGCACCGTGGTATCCTTCATGTCTGCTCCTTCCTCTATTTTCGTCCATGAATGCTGAACCTCTCTTCTTCTTCTTCCTCTGCTTTTTAGTTACGACATGGAATTCCTCGGTTTGAGGTACCGGGTCAACTTCTTCAAAATAGTCATCCCTATAATGAGGCTGGAGAACAGAGTCAAATTCGTCTTTCCTCATGAAATTCTCATTTTTGTAGTCATCACTAAAGCACCCTTCGAAAGATGAACTTTCTTTATCCTGGTTATCACTGCTGGCAGGGCTAAGGTTAAGATTGTGGCCGATTTGCCCAGCAGACGTGTTGGATGTCAAGTCCTCAATTGTCGTCTTGGAAAGTTCCTCCATGCTGTTTGACTTTCCCCGCTCCTTGTATCTAACTGTACTGTGAGAATGCCTGCTGGACTTACTTCTAGAACCTCCTTTCTCGCTATTACTTTCATACCTATCTTCATTATATTTATCTTTTGATTTCGGTCTTCCAGTTTCCTTCTCATCTCTTTTGAGAGTATTTTTCTTTCCATTTTTGTCAGTTGCACCATTGGGAGTTTTCTGCTTCTCTTTCTTCTTATCTGATTCAATATACTTGAGTAAATCTTCTATATCATTGTTGCCTCTGTGTCCCACAATATTTTCAGACATTATCACGTTCTTATCATTGTTGGCCTGAAAAAAAAAAAATATATCAAAATTCATCAACAATACGAGAAAATAAATTTGATCTCAAAATAATTTTAGTTCATGCTTACTGGTAGGTTAAATGCAACATTTTTTTATCACTTTTCCCTAAAACATATTAAGTTCATAAAATTATGAGGAGACTCGGGACATTTCATTTTTGACTGTAGCACAAAATATTCACATTTTGTAGTTTTCAAACAGCTGTGTGTACTTTTCTGTCATACTTTAAATGTGGAATAGCCTCAAAGACATTAAATTCATAGATACTTGGTGGTCTGTGGCATATCTAGCAGCCCTGCAGGCTACATGTCTAGTGTCACAGGTCTGCCAATACAATAAAAAATGAAAGGATAAATGAAACAAATTACAAATTTTTCCAGTATATAAATACAATTTTGTAAAAGTAGTGTTGATGTACGTTGAGTACATCAAATGTTTAACATAATTGCGAAAGTAAAAAAGTAAATTGCTCCCTTGTGCTTTGCACCATGCCATGAAGGCATATAGGGGGTGTGGAGTTACGGCCCTACACTTTCTTGATCACAGCCAAAGGTGAGGGTGATGTGATCAGCACCACAAACCTGGCTGCCTTTGCCCCCCAGTTTCCTCCAGGTACCCACTTTGTACAATGCTGGGTGGGCACCAGAGCAGCTTGAACATGTGAAAAAAATCCCGGTTCCCCCTGCTGGGGATCAAACCAGGGTCTCTCACATGGTAATCTGATGCATTAACGACTGAGCTACCACGTCACTTTTAACATAATTGCACATCTGCAAAATACTAGCAACATCATTTTACATGAGCTGGTGTTAGCTTCAACAAATAAGAGAGGGGGGAGTGTACTTTTAAGTGGCAGAGTTTTCACCAAAAAAGTGAAACTGCATTGGAAATAACTTCCACGGTAGTTTGCATTTTTCTCACTTAGTGTAATCTCAAAATTGAGAGTATTTGAGTGTTGCAAGAAAGTGCAAAGATGAGACTGAGTTCATATCAATATGTTGTGTCTCTGATTCAGTTCTCTTTTTTAAGTTAATGTTGCATTTTGTGTGTTCATCTTTATCACAGCTATACTTATAAATGAATCATTAACATGCAAGTATGGACGAATTTCAGTGAGGGGCCATTTACAGTTCTCTGCATTACTTGAACCACAGGCTATTCTGACATTATTGTCAAGAGTTATGAAAAATGCTGAAAACATTTGATCAATTTTGTGGCAAAATATGGGATATGCTTTGTAATTGCAATTTTCAAACCTTCTGCTGGAAAATATTTGCATATGGCACTGCTTGAAAACAGTAAAAATAATAATACTGTACATTCTTATCAGTTAGGCTTAAAAAATACAGTACTTTAATTTATTTTCCCCATTCTAAGAAGCAGTTTTTTTCTGACTCAGCACTTGTAATTTTTTGGCCACATTTTCATTTTCTCACACACCTACACAAATTTCACACACTCGGATTTTAGGTTTTTAAGCTATTTTTCCCTTTGCAGGTAAATATGAAAAAAAAAGTTACGTCAGCATTTCATTAAAAAATGCAAAAATTGATGGTTGTATAGTGCCTCAAATAACCTATTTTACTTGTTATACCTACTGTAGGTTTTTCGCACCTGAATCAAACCTTTTTGTTATGTCTTTATAAATATATATTTTTTAATGTTTTACAGGATATTTATAATATCACACAAGAGGTTCTAATTGGTGACAAAAAAAAATCAATGACTAAGGAACTGCCAGGCAGCTGGAGCATGGTGCTAATGACATCTCCAAAATGGCCGAGATCGAGAACGTGTGGGGCCCTTCCCCCACATTCCCTAAATGTGTCTTCATGGCACGATGCTTTATGTACTCTACCTTTTACCATCTTGCATAACAAGTATCTTTTGCTAACAGCACAAGTATTAGTATTACAATAATTTGTGGGTTATTTTGAAAATGATGCATACAAATGAAAATGTAGTTAGAAAATTAATATTTGGTGTTTATTCCTATTAAAATTTCTTACGGTTCCTTTGAAATTTTGTTTTTAACACTTGTACCTAATCGGTAATCTTCAGGAATTTTTAATCACTAAGCATTTTGGAACCTACTTCAAGAATTTTTCAGTCTATTTTATAACCTATTTTAGAATTTAAGAGCTGCAGTAGCTCAGTCATTAGGGCATCTTACCATATGAGACACCCGGGTTCGATCCCCCGCTGCGGAGAACCAGGATTTTTTCCACCTGTTCAAGTGGCTCCGGCACCCACGCAGCATCCTATAAAGTGGATACCTGAAGGACACACTCTTGGGGGGGGGGAAGGCAGCGAGGGTTGTGGTGCTGATCACATTAACCCCACCTTTGGCCATGATCAAGAAAGTGTGGGGGCCTAACTTCAAGCCCCCTATACGCCTTCATGGGATGGTGGAAAGCACAGGGGAGAACTTTACTTTTACTTTTATTTTAGAATTTTTAAAGCATATTTTGGGAACCTAAAAATCCAAGGGTCTACACATATAAAAATTGAAGGTTATGGATGTGGTTACTAAAGATGTTTATTTGTTTTTAACATCTACAGTTGTTATATACTCAGTATGGAAAAATGTTGTTCTCTCACCAGGCTTGTTGAAAACTGAGTTGTAAGGTGTGGTACGTGGGGACAATGTGAGAAAAGGTAGAGTTGGTGGAGATGAGGTTCATTCATGCTTACTCTAACCCACTGGTGTAGTTCACTCATGACTGATATGTAGCTCCTCTCCCTATCTTTTTGGTACTGAAGTGTTGGCATACTGGGGTAAGGGGTGGATGATTGTTACCAGTAAGCAGTCGAAAGAGATATTGTGATTGATGCATAGACATCAACAGTGAAGCGCAGGTTTAGGGTGAAGGGGTGGTGGTTGTTGATCCAGAGGCTGAGAGGTTCCTGTGGGGTAAGGGGTAGGTCTGGCACCTTGGGCAGTTTTTGGTGGAAGAGCATGAGGGAACTCAGGATATTTGTTCTGCGACCTGGGTCAAAGGATAACCATCGCTGACCAAAGTTTGGTGTAGGCTGCAGTTCTGTTTGGAGGTGGGTGATGTTGGAGGTATTGTCCTTTGAGGACCACTGAGAATGGGATTGCTTTCTTCATGTGGAGAGGGTGAGAACTGGAGGTTTACGTTGCATGTGGTGCTGGTGGTATGTGGATGGATGCCTTCAAATGACCTTTCCAAATGTGAACACCCACATCTAGGATGGTGATTTGATTAGTGGAATGGGTTCAGGTGATTTTTTTGTCAAGTGTTTTCTATTTCCTGCTCACTTAATACATATACATGCATGCATCTATCTGATGCCTATTATTGTACAGTCACGGACACTGCCGGCTTGTAACGATTCCATTGAAAGTCTATCTTGTAACAATTCCATTGAAAGTCTATGTATTCATTACAAGCCGGCAGTGTCAGTGACTGTACCATGGTCCCTTGTGGGGCAGGGATACCTGTCCTTGAGACAGCAAATCAAAAAGTGGGGAAGAGAAGGTGAGTCCTTGCCAGTAAAAATTTTAGTTTTTCTTGTATATACACATTGCTTGTACGTGTGTTCTCCTGAAATGTCACAAAGAAAAACTGTTTTCTTATGCTTGTAATAACCGTAAACTACAGGAAAATAATTCAGTAAAAATTTGTTTAAGTCCACTTTATGCAAAGATAGGCTAACAGGGACCCTTAGAATGCATGGTGAAGGCACTACCACTATACCATTGCCACAGTCTCTTTGCAATTACAATTGTTATTAGGGTAGGGGGTTCTAAACTTTTTCGTTTCACAGCACCCTTAGTGTTTCAAGATTTTTCCGTGATGCTCAAGACAGAATGTAGGCCTATCTAACACTTGCAACGCTCAGTTAGTGTGATTAGGTTGGTTGTCTTAAGTTAAAAAATACACACACATTTAAAATTCAGAAACATTTTAAAAGTAATAAATAAGTAAATATTTGGAACAATCCTATCATTGAATGAATTTACTCCTGTAATTGATGGGACAGGTGAGCCGATGTTCACTGAATATCTTCTCAAATCGTGGTATCAAAGAGGGCACAGCCACCCTCATTTCCTCTTCCAAATTGATTTTTGTATGATACTTGCTCTTTATCACAGCAACCGGCAAACATTGGAACATTTCGTGACACCCCTGTAAGCCAATCATGGCACCATGGCACACACTTTGGGCACCACTCTATTAGGGTGATTTTTTTTTATTGAGCTGGGTGAAACTTGGCGAATTAACTTCATGTAAAAAGGAAGTTGATCAACATTGAATCTCTCGAAGCAGTTGAAAATTAAAAACATGGCATTTGAATTGGTTTGTGAAATTCACATATCAGATAATTAATTTGGATATCCTTCTGCTTTAACTGAGTACAACATAATTAACAATTTCAAAAACAAGAGGGAGATCTATGTGGCCTAGTATTGGACAAAAGCTAGAATTTTTACATGGGTGCTTATGGAAGCATTACATTTTTATTTATTCTAGGAGCATGTTATATACAGGGTGTTCTGTTGAAACCTCCCACATTTCAATTCAACATTTCTAAAAGGTTATGAAACATAATGGAATGCAAGTGGTACTAGACAAAAATAAACTCGAATAATTTTATTGCATGAAGTACTAAACACGAATACACCTCTATGTGTGCACAGTTTGAAGCACGAATAATAATATCCAATCTGAAAACCTTTCGATTGTATATAACACTTCCAGTGGCCAAAAAATCCGCACACCATGCCTTAATGGTTTCCACATCAGGTGCTTCACCTCCATATTCTCTCCGGTTATTTCTTTGCACTGTAATGATTGATTTGGTCTCTGCATACCAGAATACAGATTGTGCGTACTGCTGCAGTCACACCATTGTGCTTTATGCCATTGTGGCGCTGCCTAGTGAGAGAACTGAACTTCGAGGTCATGGAAAAAAAATATTTGAGTTTCTCTTTCGTTAGCAATGATGAATTAAAATGTGGGAGGTTTGAAAGGAACACCCTGTACCATAATTGCTCAAAGAGTATGAACAGAAAGAATAGAAATAGAAAAACAAATCAAACCAGTCAAAATGTTGCTCTCAAGAGTGAAAACAATTAGTTAAAGAGGTAGCACATTTTATTCTTTATAATAAAACACATGAAGTGTTAACACGTTTGTTGATTTTATGGCTTAATAATAGGAAGAAATAATGAACGTGCACCTTATATGAAACTGCAGCCCCATGGCCTCAAGATTTTCATTCTGCATATTTTGGCAATTTCTAATTTGAATAATAACAGTGTGTATGAATTTTGCTTTCATGCATGTACATGAAGTGAAATAACAATATGGAAGAATGGTACATTTTAAAAATTACCATTTGTCTTTGCATCACGTCATAAGAATTAACACTTTCATCCTTTATTCTGTACATTTTTCATGCCTGCTAAATTAACTCTACATGTGTCTAAATACTTACTTTGTTTTTCCTAGGTTTATTCTTCCTTTCATTGTTGTTCAAGCCATCAACTTTATTGTGGGTTCCAAACAGACCTGCCACCGATTGGCTATGACTGACAGAGTTCCCATTTTCATCTATTCTCCCACCTCCCTGAAACATCAATATACGAAAATGTTGGTACAATGGTAGTTTTTAGTTTTTCACAAAAAAATGTACAAACAAAAGAAAAAGCAAGAAAAAAGGCCAAATACGAAGAATTGCCTGAATATATGAGAGAAAACATGCTTACACAATGTGGTCACTCAAGGACCATGATAAAATTCAAGTATTCAGTTTTCAAGGCGAACTTCCCAAAGATTCAAGGGTATAAACGTTACGTTTTAACTATTTCAACCTTATCTATTACCACCTCTCTCAATCCCACCCTCTACCACACCCCCACAAATATATTAACAATATGAAGAATCTGTGCGATTCCAATCCTATCCAAAACTCTAATTCATTTAAACATTATACATATTTAAAATATTTAATATCAGTTGAGGAGTTTACATTTGCCATTTCACATATTCAGACTCGAAATACATCTACAAACACAAGTCACAAATGTTACAGGATATACTAATCAATGAAAAATTGTTAATTCTATAAGGATTTCAAACTCAAATTTACCTAATCAACTTAAAGATATCATATCTTTCAATAATTTTGCATCTAATAGATTGTTTTGCAAAGGACACTAACAAAGTATACAAACTGAATTCTGTTTTAATATCCATACAGCTTTCTTTTCCTTCCTCAATACAAAAAAAAAAAAAAAAAAGCTGAACTGTGAAAAACTTGCATCAGGGCATTTAAAAATATGTACAAATTCAATGGGATTTGGATTAATGAAAGTTGGTTTTTCACGTCTATGGAAATAGAATTCCCGGAGCCAATAATTCATGTATAATTCCCAGCGAGTAAGTAGCCAGTCTAATATGACCACAATTTTTCCACAAGGGACTTAACACTTGAAAGTGGGATCAGACAGATTCTGCTTATTCACACAGTTGCACGTGCACGCACAAAATTTGTAATACATTAATTAGTTGGCACCTAGCTCTGAAGAAGATTTTTCAAGCACTGCCTATAGAGGTGATTCAGCTGGCATTGGAAAGGTATTGAAGGACTCTTCCACATCGAGATATTGCATTTTTATGTTGGGGTGGATTTGTAAAGGCAGCTTAATCAGAATTTGGGTAGCTAGTTTCTCAAAACAGGTCTTTTAATTACTTTCAAAAAATGATATGCCATACACACACTTTTACTCAATAACTGTACAACATTTCAAAATGGGAAGCCAATGGGATCCGGAGTTATATTAATTTAGGTTAGGTTAGGGTAAGGTTGGTTAGGTAATATTTTGATGAACAAATTCCTATAATTTCCCATCATATAGCCTACAGCTACAGCTGTCATGATCTTAGTTGACAAAATAAAATTACAAACTAAACCCGCAAGGTGTCATTAAAGAGCCATCATTAATCGTAAATTTCAATACAATGTAGGCGAGAGTTTCAACTTTTATATTATTATTTATGATGTTGTTATTGCAATAAGAATATGTTAAGTTCTTATCCCAAGAAACCAGGATAAAATGTCTTTCAAACTGAAATACAGTGATACACCACCAATAAGTGGTTTTCTCAGATTTCTGAAGAGAATTCCACATTGCCATGTTTCAAATGTTCTATTTTCTTATCAAATGTCGACAAAGGGAAAGACTATAGTTTTAATAGTTCTTCTACTCCCTGGTGAATGTGAATGGGGAAGTTCGGACCTTTAAAATCGTGAGGTGATAGCGAAACAGAGCAGGAGCGAATGTAAATCCTGTGCTGTTCTGTTTGTGTTCTACTGTTTCCTGTTAAGTATCGTCAAGTGCACCTGAATGCATGTGCAGACAGACAAAATTAAGAATGGCAATACTGACATATCAAATATCGATATTTTAAAAATTTAGACTTTACAATCGATATATCAAAATATCACACAACCCTATGTCCAGGATATAGTGAATAATAGTATTTTATTTTACTTACAAATATTCTGTTATATCAAATTAGGGTTCACAAGTTTGTGAAAAATCCATATTTCATTTAAAGTTCTCCAGTCATATTTAATATTAATTGACTTGGTAATGACCTGTTTTTTAAGCAAGTTGGATTCCTCATTATTGATACCAGTGAATCTAAATTAATTCCTCATAGTAACTAATCAAGCTGTCTGCCAACACCTTTAAGTGTTAAAAACTCCCAACACATTATGCTACCTCAGCAATATTACAGTCATGGTTTCGAGTTTTCGCTAGCCTCACCTTTCCCTCGCTGCTGTAGTCCTTGTTTCCTGGAAAGGAGAACTTGTTTATGGAATCTGAAAAGAAAGAATTTTGAATTATTAAAGTTTATTTTACTTAGAAAAGGGGGAGGGGACAGAATATGTGGTAGCCAATATATAAAATGGGTAGAAATTTGTTTAACTAAAGTACCACAGGCCAGAGAACAATCAAGAAAACCAGACTTTTTGCCTCTTTGCCAGTAGTACATGACACCTTTTGCTGCCAACATGCACCCTTCAGGGAGAGGCAGGGAATCTGAGACCCATTCGCTTGATAAGCGGCGGCAACAGCCAGGCTTCACTGTGCTTGATCTTGTGGCAGGTGCCACCAGTTTCAAAAACTACTCAATATGAAAAATTTGGCAACACAGAATACACCGAGAATTTCCCCTCACCATGGCAACTGGCTCAGCAGTTCACGTGACCATCCCTGCATTTCGACGGAAAAGACAAAAATAGAATTTTGAAGTTTGTTCTTTCACTGCCCAGGCTTTAGTTACAAAATTGTCCAAATTTTTGGCACTTGTGGATTTTTTTAAAGCAGTAACAGAACAATGCAGTTGCCAATGTTAAACTTTTTGAAGGGACAATATTAATTTTATTGTTGGAAAAACACAAGGGGATTTGAGAGAAGTTAGTCAGGTAAACTTGTAAGCAACACCTTGTAACATGTAAATTGTAATTACATAAAATGTTCACATAAACAAATAGGAATTTAACCGAATATTAACAAGTGGTTTATGAATAACAATCTACTGAAAAGAGCTAGCCAAGCATGGATTACGGCCGTAATGCAGACAACAAAACTAAAAATGAATAACATGCAATAAGTAAGTGAACTGGGTACATACTGGTGTAAACAAGGCAACAGTTCCTTAAAACAATGACGAAGTATAACAGTGGTACCATGAAAGTAACATCAATGAAGCAGGAAATTTAGATTCTGATACCAATAATTACAAATTCCCACATGCATGGTGACTTAACAGAAATACAGTTATTTTGGATATAGCCAAAATAGTGAAAACTTAAGAATGAACAATGTAACATTAGTTTCCACTTTTTTTTCTTTTTTTTTTTAAAAAAATGGTATATATTCCCACAGATGCATGTCAGAACCAATATTAAAAGGAACTACTTATAAGATTTGAAGTTACTACAAGAAAACACCTTCAAAACCACATTTGTTAAAAGTTCAGAACAGTAAAAACTGAAACACTCACAATGGACCATATTTGTGGTGACATCACTGCAGACGACAGAGCATAATTTGAGTCAAAGCAAAAGGGCAAAGTGGTTTCCTCCCATTCAAAACCATTGAATTTTCCATTACACGGGGTAACTTTAAGAATTGTGACTTGTTTTTTCTTTGGACTCAAGTCTTCAAGCATGACGTCACACTAATATGGTCCATACCAATATACCGGGTGTCTCATAAGTCTGTAACAATAGGTATTTTCTGTTATAGGTAAAGCATGGCACACAGGAACAAATCCAAGTTCTTTTGCTGGTGGGGACCCGAACTTGCACCACACAGTTTTTGGCAAGCTGGTAAACAAATTTAAAGAAACTGGGTCTCTACATGACAGGCCTCGTAGTGGCCCATCTAAGAAACCAGTACCAGTGTGTTGGCTAAGTTCGTTGTCGGTCCCAAAAATGTGTTGTACAATAATAATATACAACAATATTGTACAATAACACTGTCAACAGTTACAGTACAAGGTAGATTAGGTCAACAATTGAACAATGGCAAGAAGGAAACACCAAAGTTGGGCATTGCACAGCACCTCAGTACGACAGGTACAGGTTCTCTCAACGATCATAAAAAAAACCATGCCATCCTCCAGCAGATACTAGGCCTAAACTTCAAAGCCTTTTTTGGGGAGGTAGGAATACACAAATGGCGTAAAGCAACCGATTAGTGTCATTGCTTTGTATCGTTACAAAATTGCAGAAATTGAAATATTCCCGTAGTAACAAATGTTGACAGCGGCGGATCTGTGTTAAAACAATGCCTGTTTCTATTGAAATGTCATATTTATATTTACGAGGGTGGATCATTAAGTATCGTACAACATTTTTTTTAAAAAGAAGTTTAATAGGTAAGACAACATAAATTATACACAATGAAACCAGATCTTTTAGCTACTTTTCGACATAGGAGGCAAGTCTTTCAACACATTATTCCAATCATGGCACTAGTTTCAATATACCCTGTTCATAGAACTCAGTCATTTGGGAATATAGCCATCTACGAAAATTAGTTTGTCATGCAGGATATCGCATACCATACCGTAAGAAATGTTGAACCTCTCTGACAAGGTTCTCAGATGGATCCACCGGTTGTTAAGAATTGCCTGCTCAATGACTGTAACATTCCGTTCCGTTGCAGCTGTTACTGGTCGCCCGGAATGTGACGAGTCAACAAGGTTCACATGGCCTCTTTGAAAGAAAGTGCACAACCTGGAGATGTTGCTACCATCCAAACAATCTTCCCCATACACGCCCAACATTTTCCTGTGAATTTCACTAGGGTTTTGTCTTTTCGCCACAAAAAAAAAACTACAGCTCTTTGCTCTCCACATGTTGACGACAATAACATGTGTGCCATCTTCGCTAGTAGTTCACGCTTCTGCTGCAAGAATTATACATGATCGAACAAATGACATCTCTAGCATGAACTTCAAACTACACGTCTGTAAAATTTCAACGTCCCAGCCACAATAACATTGCGGGAAAATATTGTTGTGCGATACTTAATGATTCACCCTCGTATTACACCTAAATATTTAATGACCGCTATCACTGGACAAGTGCCTAGAATTGCAGCAACAAATGAAATACGAGATGCTCCGAGACTTTGCTGGGGTTCAACGTTGTGTAATTTCATCAACTGTGTTAAAAATCTACAGGTAAAGTGTAATTTCATCAACTGTGTTAAAAATCTACAGGTAAAGTTTATTCTTAAGTGACGGTCTTATTGTTAATTGCATACATTGGAACCTCAATTTTAAGTTTTTCAGGGGACCAAGCTGAAAAAACTCAAAATGTGAGAACATTTTAAAATATAAAAGATATCTTATAACATTTCATTATGTTGGGACCATCAACATTGTGAGTGATTGACATGACAGTTACAATGTACTTATGGCTAAGACACTGATGTATCATAATCTGAAAGTATCACTTCAAATTTAATCAACGATACTGGATATAGGAGTTACAAAAAAACTCATTGGGTTTGCGAAATGCTGCTCAACACCTTTGTCAGGTTGCATTGTCCTGGCAATTATTCCAACTGCATAACACATCATTTCCATGTTTTCTGCACCTCATGTTTAAATGAGAACTATCTTAATATTCAGATTATGTTACAAGTAAGAAGCACGCTACGAATATCTTAAACTCTAGTGAACATTACATTGTTACAAGGATCTAATTACAAAATGTAATAAGTATAAAAAATAATGATACAAAATGTGTAACGTATATTAATGGCAGGAAGCAACTACGTATTTAAAGTGTAAGTGCTAAATAAAATATAAGGGTAAGTCAAATGAAAGTGAACCAAGACTATGTTTAGATGGAAAACAAATTTGTCAGAAACATACTTGTGTATTTCAAGTTCAGGTGAGCCAAACTTTACATTGAAACAAAAGACAGAAAAATCTTTCTCGTATAGATTTATTTGTTCATTTTACTTCGTTTTTCTGCCACTTCTGGCTAATCACGAAGATTAGGATGTGTGTTGACATGATGAAAGGACACTCACAAAGAACACCCATGCCCAGGCTGGGATTCAAACCTGGGACACCTGGAATCGACGCATGCTGTGCTAATCACTCTGTCATGAAGGTCGGCTTTCCAATGTGGATGGCAGACTTGTCCTTTGGGGAGTGGCAACCCCAGATGCTTCCATTGCAGGCTTTAATGACGTCTCTCCTTCACTAGAGTAACAGAAGGTTTCGTCTGCGGCTTGTTGCAAAAAACACTTTCCCTTCCTCATGACAATAACAGATGAAATAATACAGCATCTAATCTCTAGTGCTTGTTATCCTCACTAAGAACCTTGGAAATCCAACATCGGTGAATAATCATGTATGCGGTGTTATGGAATGACAAGCTGACACATCTTTCCTTGTAATGCGTGCACCATTGTTTCACGCTGGCCAAGGAAATGCAATGCTTTCCATGCACTGTAGAAATGCCGCTGTACATTCCGTGTTGTGAAGCACCATCAGCATTCAAGAAACCACCCACACTACGCTGCTGTTCTACAGGAGTTTCCATACCAATGCAGATCTCTGCTTAACATGTAGCAACACAGGATCTGCAGTACATAGCGGCACAGCCATGTGCAGAATGAAACCTTATGGGTTAGTGCATTAATTCCACCGATTGCCACCATCACTGGACAGAACCACTTGACCTAGGGGAAAACTGGCAGATTTTCATTTGACTAGCCCTTATATATTACAAGTCCATCATGCATTAGGAAAAAAAACAGGAGTACCAACACTGAGACACATGCATGGAAAACTTATTCTGAGGAAACAGGAAACCAAGAATAAATAAAAATACCTGGGGGTGGTATCCATTCAGCTGGTGGAATTGACAATACACTCAGGTGCTGCATTGTTGGCATTTGTAACTGATACACTGCCTGGTGAAGGTTTGGTTTAGTGTGTACTTCCTGATTATGATACTTCTTTGCAACACTATCTGCTGGATGGGAAATACCACATTTGTTGGTTGCACAGGAAAAAGTAATCACACAATAATCAATGTATGCCAACACATACAACATGCCTTAAATTAGTAACTCACAATTCAATGGGTAAAATAATATTCAATCAGCTGTTATGGTGAGAACATTAGGAATGAATTGGTACACAGAATTGGGCAATAAATCAAACAATAATCATGCTAACAACAAGGAAAGTTCTTTCATTATACAACAAGAAAAAATTAAGACCAACAATAGTTCACCCTAACTGAAGTAAGTTTATAAATTTGACCCATTCTAGTCACTTTCTACATAAATTAAGGATAATTAGTGGAAAGTATCGGGTTCTTCATAAAACAGATTTGAAATCAGCAGAAATGGTAAATTCTATAATGCAGCTACGAAAAAGATAGGTGAAAATTTCAAAGCAACACTATTTCCAGTACCTTTTTTTTTCTTTTATCATCCCTAATGTAAATGACTGAATATTTGCTTTTGAACAAATAACAAATAAAAAAAATTAGCTTTTCTTTAGCATGGAAGGAATGTGATATCAGAGCTGTATTTCTTTTTTAAAGAAAAGATATACATCCATAGTTTTACCAGAAAACGTCTGAACTCATAGGTTCTCTCTTATTTCATAGCTATTAGAAAACACTTTGTTTTCATATTTTTCAAAAACTTAATCTCCAATATCTCTGGTGGAGGTCCTGTAAAAATTTGAGCTTTGATATCCCATGAATAGATAACAAGGTTAAAACAGGAGAGGGGGGGGGGGGTGAATTAAGACTAGGTAAATTCATGTTATAAGTTAAAGTAAATATTTATTACTTAATAAACCATCATTAGAGCCACATATTTATGGTAAATAAAACTTCAATATTTCGATGCAGAAACTGGGCACATTTCAGAATCAAAAGCAATATGTAAAATGGCATTTTGGTGTTATAATATAACAATGAATTTGATTTTAAAACCTACACTTACTGCACAAAAAAAAACTTTCCTACTGATACTACATTTACGTAATTATCCGAGTATTAGGTATCTTGTGGAAAGAAATCCACTTTCTGCTTCCATCAAATAGTAGAATTAATCAATTTGCCATGATTTGTATAACTCACGGGATAATTCAGACTTCAGAAAGTGTTGATAAATAAACTCTAAATTTCGTATTTAAGAGTGCATATATTTCGCATTCTGCAGTTCATTTCGCATCATTTCATGACAAAACACGGTATGAAAATATACCTCACACATTTCAAAAACATGAAAAATGAACATTCAAGTGTTCACAAAGTTTAGTGTTTCAGTCAAAATCGAAATATGCATGCCTCTAGCCATCATATAAATTATTATATTCATTATATAGTCTCCTTGTTTGATTTGAATGGTTTCATTTACAGTGATTTCCAATATAACATTTTTGATGAGCACAACATAAAGGTGCCAAAAAATATTGAAGATATGTAGTGAAAAGATAGAAAATGCTTACATTCTTGTCAAAAGATGATATATGTCAAGATGCAAAGTTTCAAAGAAAGATTTGATAATTGCCAGAGAATTCCAGGGACACAAAAGGGTGATGATGATAATATGACCAGATGTTCTTGTGAAGATCATCTTATTAACAAGATTGTATATTTCAGCTTCAATCTTGTATTAATTAATAAATTAAATGTTTTAAGGTCAAATTTCAAAATGTGTAGCTTTATCTTGGTTGGATTCATGGTTTAAGAAAACACACCATATTTGCCAAAAAATGCTCGAGAGAAATGAATTGGTTAGCTATTTCTAGCCCCTACGATGGTGGTGAATCACAGAAATAGAGGACGTCAGTTTAGAAAACAAGGATGCTTGTGTGTTGTTCTGTCACTCAGTAGGCCCAAGAAGCTCCTTCAAAACATCAGCTGCTGACAAACAGTTTGGGTGACAATAGTAACAGACATTTTCAACAAATTGACTGCAGAAAACTTCTCAATCAATGTTTATATTCAATCAATCAATTGTTAGTAAGTTAATCAACATTTGAAAACACATTTAATGTAACTGTAAATTTACCTATTTTGACCAAATTTCTTTCCTCCAAAAAATAACATAGCTCTGATATTACAATTCCTTCCCTGCTAAAGAAATAAATAAAAAAATAAACTTTGATTTTTGTTCAAGAGCGAATTAGTCTTGGCCCTAAATTCCAGTTTCATTAGAGAAGGTTCATGACATAAAATGTAACTTGAAATGTCCTGAAACCAATACTTTTCTTCTTTCATCTCTTCTTAGCCGAGTAATAAAATTTAACGCAACTGTCGGCTTCAGGCCAAAAAAAAAAAAAAAAAAAAAAAAATCTGCCATTTTTAAAGCAGTCAAATAAAAAAAATGCATTTTTAACTACCTTGCATGGTGGTTACACCAAAAGAATTAATTTTTTTTTTGGAAATGGTGAAGCAACTAGTGCTGGACCATTTGGCCTGTATTTGCTTAGATTCCAGTATCAACATCTTTTTGCAAATCCAGGGGAAATAATTCTACATTCTACCTAGGTATGTATTCCGCCACTCTCACAGAATACAAAAAACAGTACAACCACCTGATGAGAGTTACTTCAAAATCACCCTCAGACTGATTTGTAACAAATATGTTGCCATAATGATGGTGTATTGCCCATAGCAATCTGTGGCAGTGAATTTAAATGTGAACTACAGATCAACGTGATGAATTATGTATGTAAGTTTTGTATGCGTGAATAATTTTATCTCTAGACTTGATTTATTTCAACCACCAATCTGAGACTGATTTTGGAATAGTCATCAGAAGATTTACTTCTGCATATTTAGGAAAAAAAAACAATGCACATTATTTCACACATGTATATATAATTAATAATAGAATGTAACCCCAATTTTTAGATTCCCTTACTTGAAATTTTCCACATTATACAGGGTGGTACATTTGGAGATGTCAGAAATGTCAACTGTTATGTACAAGAGGTTAATGAACGTATCTCTGAGCAGTTTGTTGTAATATAAACAGAAAGGATGTAAGTTTTGAGTTAGTGGAGGTTTACAGACTTTAGTTGTGACCGCATATAAATAAATGTCTTCCACTCTGCATGGCAATCAAATCAAGTTCATTCCACATTCTTGGCATGGTGACTGTAGATAATAAAAGAACATTTTTTATTCTACACATTCCAAAATACAGAAATCTGATGGGAGGGAAACAATTTTGATAATTTTTTTTTATTTAAATTGGATTTGTTTATTCATTAAAAAAAAAAAACATGCTTAAAATTGTATGTATTGCAAAATTTCAGTTTAATGGTAATGACACTGTTTACAGTTTAACATGATTAGTATTTTGTATAATTTTCTACACAAAATGTTTGCTTGCCTGTAAAAATGATTCAATTTTAAATCAAGATAAATATAAGTGTGTTTAGTTTACATATTACAGTTCCTTTGTGTTTACAGTTTTCATATTACAGTTCCTTTGATATGAGCTTCACCCCATCAGTAAATATATTTTGTTTCCTTTCTTAGAGCCTAATAAACACCATTAAGTGATTACGAGATTAATGTACTCGTTCACCAAAAGTGATTTTGATATCTACAAAATCCTTATGTACATTATTCTATAAATTATTTATTTAAAGTTATTTAAATCAATCCACCCCACCCTAGTTGTATGGTATGCAGCAGATGCACACTACAGTGTAAAAGGCTTAACCTGGCACGGCTCCCGCCTAAACCTTCTATGTCGTCTGCAGGACATTGTTGCCACTGATTTCTGCACAAGCGAGCAAACTTAGGGACAGGCTGGGCTGCGAGAGGTAATTTGGGGTGCAAGGACAGATGTCTCCACCACCAGAACATTCACATACTTGACGTGGCACCAAAGGACACACGAAGGAAGCGGCGTTCTCTGGTAGGCAGAGGACAAAGCACGTGCTGTCTCCAAGCCAATGGTTGAAAACACTCACGTGGTGCACGGGAAAGTCTGCTAGCAGAAGGAAATCTATGGTTTGTCGCGAACTGTGCAGGTTAAACCTTCTGCCCTATAGCACCGCCATGAAGCTAAATTCTGCAAACTTCCACTCACTCAAAACTAACATCCTTTCTGCTTATAGTACAACAAACTGAGCAGAGATATGAACATTAACCTTTTGCATAAAACAGTTTACTTTTCTGATATTTCAAACAGATCACCTTGCACATTGAATTAATAGTTCTAATACAGGAATGTAACTGTTATAAAATTCTCCCAGATTTTACATTTTCTAGCTTTTTAAGATTTTTCACCATCCCCTGGAAACCATAAAATCAAGGTAACACTTTATCAATAACTAATAATATAGTATGAAAATGGAATATGTTCAGTATTGAACAAGAACCAAAGTATGTTAAAACAAATTGATAAAGACTGTAGAAAGACACTAGTGTCACAAAAGCATACAAGAACACACATGGAACAATACAGATCTTGTGGATGTCGCAGCAGCTACATATAAAGCAACACAAGAACGAACCTTACTTACCCCTATTTCCAGAGTCATTCTTATCATCCCTTAAATTATTGGGGTCAATAATAGACCTAACAGCATTACAATTGGCAGACATTTGCAGAGACATCGGATCTATTCCATTGATGATGGTTGGCACCTTTGAATCTTTATGAGGAAATCCTTTTTCTTTTTCCTGCAAGGAAGGTTTCAGAGTTCATCTCGTTATATCTGGTTTCCCAGTCATTTTACAAAATGAAATTCCCACTTTTCCCAGTGCTTGAAATGATTTAACATACTAATACGAGGTGGTATCAAAAAATTCTGAGACTTGTTCTGTAACACACCAACACATGCCAGCACAAGGCTGCATGCAGAGTAAGATGGAGCATCAACCTTCATAAGTAAGTGTGCCAAGAGACATTGCCCTGTGTACATCGGGAGCTGTGCAACTGGTGCTATTCTGACCATGTGCGTTCCCTCATCCGAGATTTCAACATGGACAGCACATTAAAACAAAGAGTGAATGTGAACTTCTGGGTGAAACTGAGCAAAACTGCCAGATATTATCGACATAATTTGACAAATTTATGGCGATGCTACAGTCAGTCATTCGAGGTGTTTTGAGTGGCACAGATCGACAGAAGTAACCAAGTGCATGCTCATGGTCTTTTTTGACATTCGTGGCATTGTGAAACGAGAACTCGTTTCCAGGGGCCAGACTATGAATAGTGAGTTCTACTGGCAGGTTTTAAGGCATCTAAGGGAGGACATTTGGTGAAAGTGACTGGATCTCTGCCACGTGAAAAACTGGATGCTCCACGACAATAATGCATCCTGTCACTGAGCTCTACTAGCATGCGAGTTTCTCACCAGAAACAACATGATATCACTTCTGCACCCACCTTAATTGCCAGATTTGTCTACTGCGGACTTCGCTCTCTTCCTGAAGATGAAGATCCAGCTGAAGCATCACCGTTTTGATACCACTGCAGAGATCCAGCGGGAATTGCAGAAAGTGCTCGACATGCTTCGAAAAGAAGACTTCCGTGACACATTCCTAAAGTGATAGGAACGCTGGGAGCACTGCATTGCTATACGATGGGACTATTTCGAAGATGATAGTGTATAAATGTAAACAAATTAAGAACTTTCTTGTAAACGGAGCTAGTCTCGAAACTTTTTGATACCACCTTGCATATAAATAAATGTCTTCAACTCTGCATGGCAATCAAATCAAGTTCATTCAA
This sequence comes from Lepisma saccharinum, assembly GCF_977018435.1. NCBI lineage: Eukaryota > Metazoa > Arthropoda > Insecta > Zygentoma > Lepismatidae > Lepisma > Lepisma saccharinum. Next base: position 39,265,180 of record NC_139246.1, read on the forward strand.
CATTGTTGGCATGGTGACTGTAGATAATAAAAGAACATTTTTTATTCTACACATTCCAAAATAGAGAAATTTGATGGGAGGGAAACTGAAATGTATGATGGTCTCCAATACCGTAAACTTCATTTTCCACTCCTAGCTTAATTTTTCTTGACTTTTCTAATATTTCTAGATCAGTAGAAGCCCAAAATAGAAATACAATAGTTTTCCCGCAGATTATGCAGACATACATCGAGAGTGGACCACAATAACTTTTGTATATTTTACAAATGTTTACTTTAGTACAGATACGTTTGATGACTTGAAGAAACAAATTCTATAATCAAAAGTAATTAACAATGAAGCTGAAAACAACAATTACATTAAAATGATAGTAATATTTTACCAACTCAAGAGCTACGTCTGACTACCATGCGAGAGACCCAGGTTTGATCCCCGGTGGGGGGAGAACCGGGATTTTTTTCCACCTATTCAAGCAGCTCCGGTGGCCACCCAGCATCTTATAAAATGGGTACCTGGAGGAAAAGGTGGCCAGGGGCATGGTGCTGATCTCATCACCCCCACCTTCAGCCGTGATCAAGAAAGTGTGGGGCCCTGCAAACCCCCACCCCCTACATGCCTTCATGGCATGGTATATATCACAGGAGAGACTTTACTTTTTTACTTTACCAACTCTCTCAATACGTTCTTGTCGCATCAATAAATTCCAATCATACATATTTTTGGACAGGCTCCAAACTAAAAGTTTTAGTAGTATTTTGCAAATAACACAGTTAATATCAAACTTAAAACTCTCTCGCTCTTTCAAGGCGACAACTCATTCTTGTCGCAAAAAGTCTCAGGGAAGGTTTTTGATGATAAAAAACAACACAATCTTGTAATTTTTTCCCTTATGGGCGGCCACACAGCTGATGAAACAGTTAACTCTAGTCACCATGACACTGTTTGCAACAAAGATCTGTGCATCCATTTAATTCAGCAAAAGACCTCTAACAACAGATCGGAAAAAGGAGCACCTTGAAGCCAGTAGTCATTCAATCTTACATTAAATGGTTGATAACATTTTTCTTACCAATTATTTGCTAGGAATAGATTAACGTACTAAGTGGTACATCAATTATGCATATCCATTGATATATTAATTCTGCTCTAAATTGTTACATTTATAATGCACCATTACCTGCTTCCAAAATTCTAAAAGCAGAGCTAGTCCTACTGCGTACATTGACAAAACTTGCTATCATATTTTAGCGAGCAAATTGACTTGTCTTGCCACATCACATCATGTTCCTCGTGTTGCATTTCGTCACATCATGCCAAATCCAGTGTGTGGCTGGCCTAAGAGGGAAATTTTCAAACAATAAAGCAAGAGGAAGAACAACAAAACAGAAGAGTGCGAAAATAGAAAAAGAAAATTGAGAAAACAAAGCATTAACATGAAGATCAAAGGAGAAATTATTGCATCCCACTGAAGCCTATTCAAAAAAGCTGATGATACCAATGCTCCCACGAGAATCACTAAATACTCAATTTAAATTAAGACATACCTGTAGATTAAATGTCACGCCATGGTCCACGTCAACTTCTCGCACCTTGGCCTCGTCCTTGGGTCCATTCTGCACCGGATTGATTATCTGCACCCTATCACCACTGGGTCCAACTTCCAGCGTGGCCCTGCTAGTATAGTTGGGGGTCATTTCACTCTTATGCATTATTTCATGACTAAAGATCTTTAGTTCGGTGGCATTGTCAGAAGAGTTATCTTTGCCATGGTCCGATTTGGTCTTTTTCTCTACAGCTCTCTCATTGTGGTGAGCTTTGGTTTCGTGTTCAGTTTTCAATTCCTCAGATTTGCACCTGTCGTTGAAACCAACCTCCACTTCAATTACAGACTGTTCGGCCTTGCAAGGCACGACGGGAGTCAATCCTGCTGCCACGTGGATGGGCATTGGATCTGCAGAGATGTCGTGAACCGTTCCACCGACAGCCAGACCATAATTCCAGAAACGTTCCAAACTGAAACCATCACCAAAACCGTGCACTGTCAAGATGCCACCACTGTTTACGTTGCTGGGAAGGGAGCCACCCTCCCGTTGTCTAGCACTAACATTAACACTTCCACTCTCCCTACGCTTCTTCTTCTTGCCTCCACTGCTTCCCAAGTACACACTGTCAAAATCACTGTATGCCTGCACTAAGTTCTGCAGAGAGCCACCGCGGGCCTGTCTCTCGGAGACAGCATCCTTCTTTCGGCGCTTTGTGTTCCGTCCTTGATCAGGAAGACCATAGGTTGGTTGTCTCTCCTCCCCACATTCACTCTCTGCTTCCACTTCCTCAAGCAACCCCTGCAAAGATTATTTGCTTTAGAAATATGGTTACAGGTATCACAAGTTTTAACTACGATGCAGATTAATGCAAACCGAAAAGTTGTAAAATATGCAGTGAACATGAACTTGTTATTAATTTTCCTAATCAGATGCACACCTCCTGATTTAGTTTTTTGTATTCCAAAAAATTTACCTTCGTTTGTGCTACTTTTGGCTAAGCATGGCGATGATGAATGGTGGTTGGGTGAAACTGATGAAGGGGCACTTATAAATAAAAGGTGGTTTTAAGTAAACTGACACAAACCCAAAACAGGCATTATAAAAATGATTTTTTTTCCAAAACTCGTTGACAATTGTAGAACCTCACAAGTATTTAAAGCAATAATTTACAACATTTTCTCCCACATCACCCTTAAACCGGCTGAAGATCTCCACACCTCTAGGTAGGATTGTGGGAGGGAGACTGGCAGTCTGCCTAGGCCCTCCAAGGGCTGTTGAGCCATGAGTTAGTTATTATTACTTATTCTATATAGGGTTTCCCACATATCCTGCAAAACCACATTCCCAAACTTTTCAAGGTTTTCTACGAGACCAAACCAGTCGACAATAATCAACATACTAATAAATAAGTATTGTCTCAGGTTTGAATGTGAAACAAACCCACTTTTCAAACCATTAGAAACCAAAATAAGTAGCTTTATACAAAATACAACAAGAAACCAGTGGGAGGAAAACTGGAATTTGGCAAATAAAGCAAATACGTACTTATTTTCAGCAAAATTTCCAGGTTTTTTGAGTTTTGATTACCTTTCGCTCTTAAGTTGCTTTCCCTGATTTTTCCAGGTAAGTGTGCACCTTGTATTGTGTGCACAGCCCAGATCTTACAATCAGTTAAACCTCGGCCATCTTTATTCCAAAGGAGGCTGGAGTCCTAAAATTTGGCAACGCTGTTAAGCCGGCTTCAAAATCGAACTACAAAACATGGTGTCAATAGCAAAAATTGATGTTTACTTTTAAAGAAACTAGGGAATCAATGTGAAATGTTTTTGTTTTATCAAATCTGAACAGAAGATTGACGTCACGAGGTAAGTGGATAACATGCAGTAACAATACAAATATAAATTTGCCGCTAAATAACTGGAAATAAGTAGAAAACACAAGACCAACACGTATCATATGCAGCATAGAACTTTCCAATACTGTGTAGTTTGCCCTTATTTTAATTGCTAGCATTTCGGAATGTCATTCGAATCTCTTGAACAACTAAATATGTAATCTTGCGTTGGTCCTGCATGGTCTCTAGTTCCGGGTGTGTGGATTTTCTAGTTCCGGGTGTGTGGATTTTCTAGTTCCGGGTGTGTGGATTTAATGTCGCCATTTATCAATTATTGTTTTGTCAACACCCTCCTACGGTCTAGTCGAGTTACTAACCTTCCAACGATTTTGTTTTCAGTGTTAGTCATCTCTTCTAGCCACTAGGGTGAATTCACTGAAGTCCCTTACTATCCGAGTCCCCGCGCAACTACAGGCATACCTTGTTTATACCAAAAATCTGGTCTGTTGTTCCATGACGAAGTAACGATGAGTGCCTCTTTACGAGGGCCACTATTTATATTTTGAGCCTTGGCAACACTGATTGTAGTTAGGTGCGATTTGACGTTTGCACGAATCGTCTGGCATTATTGACCATAACATACTTCAAATGTTTTGTCAATAGCTTCATTTGTGTTGTTTATGTTGCCTTGGAGATTGCGCGACAACAATAAAATGGAATTAACTCGTGAACATTTTCGTGCGATGATTTTTTACGATTTTCGACGTGGATTATCAAGACAAGAGTTCATTGATCAACTTACTTCCACATTTGGCGATGAAACCCCATCCTTTGCCACTGTGAAACGCTGGTATAACGAATTTAATCGTGGCCGCCATTCGCTCACCGACGAGATTCGCGAAGGTCGTCCAAAATCAGTTGTTCTTCAAGAAAACATTGATGCTGTGCAAAACCTAATACTGCAAGATCGTCATGTGACATACTGTGAGATTGAGGCAACCATAGGCATTAGTTCCACCAGCATATATAAAATATTACATGATCATTTAGCTGTGAGAAAGGTATGTTCTCGTTGGATCCCACACAATTTGACAAAAACTCAAAAAGACGCTCGCGTCAATTGGTGCAAACAAATGCTCAATAAATACAATTGTGGTGCTTCAAACGACGTATTTAAGATTGTAGCAGGTGACGAATCATGGATATATGCATACGAGCCGGAACGTAAACAGCAGTCGACTGTATGGGTGTTTCAAGATGAACCCAATCCAACAAAAGTTGTTCGCGCTCGAAGCACATCGAAACAAATGGTCGCCTGTTTTTTCGGGAAAACTGGTCATGTGGCAACTGTGCCTTTAGAGGAACGTAGAACGGTCAACTCTGAATGGTACACAACAATTTGTTTGCCAGAGGTCTTCGGTCAAATACGGAAAACAAACAAACGCCGTCGGATCATTCTTCATCAAGACAATGCCAGCTGTCACACATCTAGTCTAAAAACAGACTTTATGAACAGTCAAAAAATCGAATTGATGGGTCATCTGCCGTACAGTCCTGATTTGGCAACCAATGACTTCTTCTTGTTCCCGAATGTCAAGAATAAATTGCGTGGACAACGATTTTCGTCGGCGGAAGACCCCGTTGATGCGTTCAAAAACCATATTATGGAGGTGTCTCAAGAAGATTGGAAAAACTGCTTTGACAAATGGTTCGAACGAATGCAAAAGTGTATTGACCATAAAGGAGAATACTTCGAAAAACAATAAAGCAGTTTTTAATGCCAAATTCCTGTTTTTTCATTGTTAGGCTCAAAATATAAATAGTGACCCTCGTATAGTTTTATAGAATTTCCATCTTTATAGAATTTAAATTGTTGCAAGAAAACATCTAATCGTAATAACTGAGGGTTTGGAGTTTTAGACTATTAATTGAACATATTTTAAGAATACAGTCTCTGGCACTGTGCGTGACTAATGATGTCATTTTTTCACGCGACACACACTGGTTTTAAAGTTCTAAAAATAAGATGTAAAAGTAGTTTAGGATATGATAAACCACCATGGGCAAGTATTACAGAACAGTGTAAAATAAATCTTATGTACATAATAAATCTGTACATCATCTTCATTTTGGCAGTGACATAATTTGCTAAGATTTTGTTCAACAGACAATACATGGTATTACATGGTAATTATGATGTGCATATGTGCAATTATTTGTTTTGTGTGCAATATGCACAATGCTAAAATAATGCATTTAACAAAATTGATTACCTTAAAATAAATCCTTCACACAAGTTGCATTTCGGGTGCTGGTGACAAAGTACTTACTCCCTGCGAGAACGTGGATAATTTTGCATGGTTTAGAAATTAGAAGGTTTTACATTTCCATTGTTTTTCTCTTGCGGAGATATTTTACATTGAAGGAATGAGTGATTTTGTGTTCTATTTTTTGTTAGGTTAAGTTTTATGTTAAGTTTAGGGTTTGTTTGAGTGTTGTATTTTCACCCTTGTACTTAATACGAGTAACCTTTTTCTCAGCATGGAATTTGCCTTTTGATAAATGTGTTACATATGATGTGTAAAGTTGATCTTGTGTTTTCTACTCATTTCCAGTTAACAGCAAATTTATATTTCTATTGTTACTTTGTACATATGCTACAATTCCTATTTTAAACATGTTTTAAAGTAGTCTGATTCCATGTCGTAGTTATAGCTCTTCAATGTCTTTGCTTTATTTTGCACAGGTTATTAAAAACCTTGGTAAAAATGTCATAGCCGGGAAATGGATTTCTTCAAATTTACAGGAGAAAGTACTTACGGAATTGAGTTTCTGTGTAATTTTGGAAGGTCGTGGAAGTCTTTTCTCGCATTTTTTCAATGTATTTGGCTGCTAATTCATGTACTTTTCTATCATAATGTCTGTCCGATGCACGAAAGTTGTTGCTTGCATTTCCATCCATGTACTTGAAACGGATGTTGCGAGCATCTGATCACGTAATCCCGGTCAAGTGTTTCCAAACGCACAGTTTCTTCACTATATTGCCAACCTAAAGCAACCTAACCTTACAGTGATGGTGCGTGAGGCTATTCATGGATGGTTATGCGATCCAGAATGGTTTTTGGGGCTATTGGTGGATGGTCATACTATCCCAAATGGTTTTTGGGGCTGTGTGAATGGTTTTTGGGGCTATGCAGGAAATTTTCTGTTAAGAAGGATGAAACTGCTTTGCAGTTTCAAACAACACTAGTCAAAATTTGCCCGCCATTTTGCATGTTCAGGAAGTTAGAAAGGAACGAACAATAATTACTCAATGTGTCAACAATAGATGCTAATTTCTTTTTTCTTGTATGTACGCATTGCTTGCATTATAGAATTATTTTCCTTAGTTTACGGTTATTACAAGCATAAGAAAACAGTTTTTCTTTGTGACGTTTCAGGAGAACACACGCTCCTTTCATCAGACATTTATTTTCATTTTGATTAAAGATACAGTTATTAAAGATATAACTGTATCTTTAATCAAAATGAAAATAAATGTCTGATGAAAGGAGCGTGTGTTCTCCTGAAACGTCACAAAGAAAAACTGTTTTCTTATGCTTGTAATAACCGTAAACTAAGGAAAATGATGCTAATTTCGTTAAAAAAAGCAAAATCCCTTGTTAAACAATGTTTCGCAATGCAGAATAGGTAAGTACGAACGTACAAAAGTAGAGAATGAGCGATTTCCCGCATATGATAACCATAACCCTACAGCTCTACAGCACCATGGCGGGCCTTGGCTTACCTACCGACTGCTGGTCTCCCTCCCACACTGTTCCGCCGTCACCTGTTATAGCGTGGAGGTCTCAGACCAGTGTTGGGGTGACGGGTGATCAGCCCGACGAACCCCCAGCCGTTATTGTAGGTCTTCTTGACCGGGTTACGCTCACTCACTCGGAGCTTCCCAATTTCCTCACGATGGTGGGTTGCCACCGGCCCTATACGTAGGCCGAATAAATTCCGACCAGAGCCGGATTCGAACCTACGCCGTCCCGCAGCGAACGATCTCAAGACGAGTGAACGCCTTAACCCGCTCGACTACGGAGGAGGACTTCCCGCATATGATAGTTTTACCAAAACCTTAATGACATCAACATTGGATGTTTATTAAATTTGATGATCGCCACATGTGAAAAGTACAGAAAGCTTCATGAAATGGAGGTATGCAGCTCAGAAAATCCAATGTACATATAACATACTGCTTTGCTTATGAAAAATAACACCGAATATACTAGCAAATACAATTTGGGCAAAAGAAGTGATTACAGGATGCAAAGGTTACAAAAAATAAATATTTTTCTAGGTCTGTACTTTCATTCTCAAATGTTTCTTCCGAGGAACATCGGACAGCTGATGTGACATTTACCGGATTGCCAAAATGAAGCCTCCAGCCTCCCTCGGAATAAAGATGGCTGTGGTTAAACTCAAGTGCCTTAATATTGCTCACGAGTTTGTGGTAAAAAGAAAGTTGGCCCCTTATGAAAAAGGAGACAGCCTGGCATGTTGGCAAAATACTTCCGATGAGGCCCTCCCTTACGAAACACACACACTTTCAATTTCAAAGAAATACTTATTTTAATACAAATAATTTAGTGCAGCTACATGCCTTTGGATGTGTTCCCTATTCTAGGTTTTTGACAATAAATGGTGCATAGTGATATCACTACAGAGAGAAGGGGGGGGGGCACCTACAGTCTGATAATCTAGCCCCAACGGGAATTGGGAATTAACGAAAAATCAAATAATTAGCCACTCACACATTTTCTAAGTGGAATGTTCTGCATGTTATCACACACTCGGTTTATTCATGTTGGGGAAATAAGACACACTGTAGTATAATAAATACACATGGTGCCCAACCCTCTCAAAATGCACAAATAGTAAACACCATAAGCATGTGGAAGTAAAATGTCAGTGCTAAGAGCATGAAATCAGGACTACTAAAAATCGCATCAGTATGCGAGAGCATTATTTACACAGAACTTGGGACTAATAGGGTACAAGAGCAGTCCTGGCACAAGTTCCAATTGTGTAATTATGCTATTGTCATTATGTGTGTTTTCTGCATGAAGAATCAAATTCTACAATGCCTATAAGCACCCATGGAACATGTTTGCAGATGACTTGCTGCATTCTTTTGTGCACAATGATTCTTCCCATCTTCCTCCTGTGTGTTTATGCGAGTTGATTAGGTGGGACAAGTTTGGTAATTCTGCACAATTGTGGTTCAAATCATTAGGTATTTTTGCCTCAACTCTTTGGCTGTAGGATTTTGGCATGCTGCATAGTTTTTTGGGGGGAAATTTTCAGAATTACACACATTTGTAAAAAAATACATTCGAAAGTACTGATATGAATTCTACCACTATTCTTTAAACAAAGGGGCATATGGCTGGTAGTCCCCCTTGGTGTTACATTTTCATTGTTAATGAAATGAATACAGTGGCGTGCCCATGGTGTTGATAGGAGTCCTAACCAGTCCATTGCTCCAGTATTCCTTAACAAAAAAAAAAAAAAAAAAAGATGAATACAGTGGCGTGCCCAGGGGGTGTTGGTACGAGTCATAACCAGTCCTTTGCTCCAGTATTTCTTAAAAAAAAAAAAAGAGATTGTCAAAAGCAGGAAAACAGCAAAATGAAGTCTGAGTATATGTACCCCCAACCCCTATTGAAAATGCATGCCACTGAGTGGATAAAAGATCCTTGGTGGCATTGTTGTGTACATCACACAGCAGTACATTCTTTTCATTTGTTCAGAACCAAAGCGAGTTATTTCTTTGGAAAATGTCAGTTCAAATTGATGCCCATTATTTCTGCTTTGCATGAATGGTGCAAAAGAAGTGGCTTTCATGGATTCTGGACATGCAACCAGGGTGGATAAAAATCACGATTCTTTAAATTTAAATTGATTATTTATAAATTTATTTTAAAACCAAAATTGCTTGTATGGTTTTTGGCACCATACATGTGTGTCTTTTTAGAGACTCTTTCTGGTCATTTTTAGAGACACTTTCTGGTAAATGATCCTATAAAATATTTGAACAGTTTGATTAAAAAAAGTATGTATCTAACATTTTTCTAGTTTCTGATGAACCTACTATGGAAATGTTTGATGAGTGTGATGATGAACTATAAAAATTTCAGTAACATTTCTTTCAATGAAAAAAAAACATTCTGGATGTACTACATAATTGTAACAAACTATTTTTATAGTCTTTGTAGCTGAACGACAATTTTTTTAATGATAGTTTGCAAAATATCATCTGCCATGTTTATTTTCAGTTTAATGCTAATTGCACTATTTACAGTTTAACATGATTAGTAATTTACGAGGGGTGCTGGAAAAGTTTCTACAAACTTCCACCAACAGTGGCGCTAGTGTTCCACTATTATAAAAATCGGAAGACTAGACCTTTTTTATGTTTAAATTATCTTTGATTGTTTAAGCCTATTCATTTATTTTTCACAGCCGTTTGAAGAAGAAGATATGTGTGAGAGATTGAAATTTCTCGTGAACACTTTCTGGCAATGATTTTTTACGATTTCGAATGTGGTTAACACCGAAACAATGCATCGAGCGACTTCATTTGGCTTTTGGGGATGAAGCACCATCCAATAGGACTGCCTGTAAATTGGTGTAAAGAAATGCTCAAACAATTCAAGGGAAGCAAGACAAATTTGGTGTACTACATCGTTACAGGGGACGAAACTTGGATCTATTCATACGAACCCGAAACTAAACAGAAATCCACTGTTAGGGGTGTTTCAAAGTGAACTGAAACCAACAAACAATAGCTTTAGAAGATCAAAGGACTGTAAATGCTGAGTGGTATAAAACAATTTGTAACAGACCCAAATCGTCGTATTATTCTTCATCACGACAACGCCAGTTCCCACTCAGCACACCAAACTGTTGATTTCATGTCCAGTAAAAATGTCGAATTAATGACTCATTGGCCGTACTCACCTGATTTATCACCTAATGACTTCTATTTGTTCCCACACATGAAAAATAAGATGAGTGGTCAGCGATTTGTGTCACCTGAAGCAGCTGTTGACTCATTCCGAACAGCAGTTTCTGAGGTATCAGCTTCCGAGTGCAAAATATGTTTTCAAAATTGGTTTGAGTGTATGCAAAAGTGTATTGATCTTAAGGGTGAATACTTTGAAAAACAAAGCTATTCCCAGAATTTCACGTCTTTTTTCATATTGATTGCAGAAACGTTTCCAGCAGCCCTCGTATATATTATCCTACACAAAATGTTCTCTACTGTTGCCTATAAAAATTATTGAATTTTAGATCAAGAAATACAGGGTGCTCGGAAATTCCCCTTACAGACTCATACGGTAAGTAGAGGGGACTGAGTAGACAATATTTGGAATAGGAACCCATGTCCGGAACAACCATGACAATGTGTCGGATGTGCCTGTGTTGGTATGCAACCGGGTAGGCAGTACATGACGTCAGAAGATCACCTGATGGCACGTGACGTCTACAAATTGTCGCGTTCCACTGTTGACACAGTGAATGAATAGTAAGTTTCTTTTTTGTTCCCTTGGCATTGTTACCACATAAATTTGTTTGTATTATGGACTGAGTCACACGTCATTCACTTCTGTACCTTACGTAACACCTCATTTGACATGGTTGTAATAAATGATTACACTTTAGGTCATCAGGTGATCTTCTGACGTCATGTACTGCCTACCCGGTTGCATACCAACACAGGCACATCCGACACATTGTCATGGTTGTAGCATGGAAACGGTACGTTTCCGGACATGGGTTCCTATTCCAAATATTGTCTACTCAGTCCTCTCTACTTACCCTAGGAGTTTGTAAGGGGAATTTCCGAGCACCCTGTATAAGGTGTTTACAGTTTACATATCCTTTCATATGAGCTTCACCCCGTCAGAGCCTAATAAACACCATTAAATGATTACTAGATTAATGTACTTTCACCAAAAGTGATTCTGATACCTACAAAATCCTTATGTACATTATTCTATAATTATATATTTTAAGGGATCAATCCACCTTGCCTGCAACTCTCCAAGTGCACACACTAAACCACTAAGCTAACTCATCCGCTGACAGTTACGGGAAAGAGGATCTTAGAAGTAATCACAATTTGTGAAGCATTGACATTTTCTTCCCCAGCAACAATATGAGCGAGGTGATGACAGTGGTGTCCACTCATGTCCCCCTTATGCCATCTTACCAGTTTTGACACCCAGAGACCTGCAGCTTTTAAAGTTTGGCAGGAGGGGGTGGGTGGTGGTTCTGGTTAGGAAAGATAGTAGCAACTGCCAGGCATGCCAGTAGTACATGTCCTATTTTGAATGATTTGCAAGAATAACTTTCCCATCAACTTGAGAAGTAGTTAAGTGGCATTCTGGACCTATCTATCAACAGTTCAAAAGACTTATCCTCCATTGTGAAAAAAATCTCCAAACACATACCATTTGTGAGGTTATTCTAGGATAGAGGACTGCGAGTAATTGATTGAAATTTAATTTGAGGTTGGTTTACTGTAAAAATGTGTTAAACAGCAATACACTGAAGGAAAAAACAGTTTTTCATATGTCTTATCTATTCTGTCAGTCCATTCCTATCATTGCAATAAATTTCAATTAAAAACATGCAAGAGAAGTTAGTATGTATTTTAACAAAAGGTTGTCTACTCACCCTAAACAAATTGGACTTTCCCTCTCTATCTTTCGGACACTTGTATGAGATAGCCTCATCAAGAAGTGCTTTCAACTGCCCATCGTCAAGTTCTGATACATCGGTGTTTTTTTCCTCCTAAAAGACACAAAGATTAAATTTTAATTACACAGGGGGAGTGAGAAAATAGATAGTTATAAAGTATAAGCATAAACATTTCATCACATTTAATGTAGACTATATTGTTGAGACTTTGTAGTTAATTGGTTAATATTGTGTCCTGTGCAACCAGTGTTGCCTCACTGGTAAGATGTGTATTTTTCATGAATTCATCCTTCATCTTTATCAATGCAAATGCAGTACATAAGGAAACAAATAGGAACTGTGTGAAAACAGTTTTTAGGATCCAGAAAAAAACTAATAACACTTGAAATAATGTCTGTAATTATAACTATAACACCACAGTTAAACACGTATTCACTATTCATAATCACCTTTGTGTATGTTACTGTCTACATGTGCAGAGAAAATACCACACTATGCTCATACATGAAAATTCACTCTCAGTACATCTTTTCTATATCCATCATGTGACCTGTATCATTCTTCTTGTAATATTGAAGCAGTTATGGAATTACTTATTACACATAATGTATGGTAAAAACAAAAGTGTCCAACTTCCCTTAGTGTCAAGTGTATGCTGATCCTCAATTAAGAACCCAAAAGTAACAAACTTTAACTATAGGTGAGCTTCACCTACCTCACAAACTGTTGCATTATGAGATCAAGCAGCCATGATTGTGGTGGGTTATTTTAAACATTCGGAATTCAAGCAGGCAGGCAGGAAATTTGAACCTTGTTTACGATGGTATACTTTGTGCAATATTAGGTTGTTCAGGTCTAACAGGCAAAAAAAAAAAAGGTAAAGTGTTCCCCTGTGCATAGCACCACGCCATAAAGGCGTATAGGAGGTGTGGGGGTAACGCCCCACACTTTCTTGATCTGGTCGTGAGTGGGGGTGATGTGATCAACATCACACCCCAGTCTGCCATTACCCCCCAGGGTTTCCCCCAGGTACCCATGATATTCGACCCTGGGTGGGCGCCGGGGCTGCACTCATGTTTATCCAAGAATTTTCCGAGAAAAACAGAAGGTGCAATTCATGGCACAGAATTTTCCGATTGTTGATTAGAATAGGCCATCATGGCGAGAAAAAATCATGCCAACATTAATGAACAAAACAAACAGTACAGAGCGATTTTTTTCTTCTTAAATTCATATTTCTGACATTTAGTACAAATTGAACTGGTGGTTTTTTTTTATCATACTTGCAAGTAGCATTTCCTTGTTATTGTTTTATTTGGCAGAAAGGTGTTGATAAGTTTGAAGATACAAATGATAACATTCAAAGTTAAATTCATCTTCATAATTGCATGCTCGTACTTGATTATTCATTCATTAACACAAACTGTTATTAATTGTTATCCTATTCATGAGAAAAGGTGTCAGTAGTAGGTTTTGCGTACTGTCAGAAAAAAAAAAAAAATTTAGTATCCGCCAAACGTCTGAAATTCCTTTATTTTTTAATTTTTCACATTGGTATTAACGTATTCTGCATTGCTAAGGATTCTTGAAGGTTGGATTTTGGTTTTTATCAAAATAATAACAATTTTAATTTTCCACAGAGTAATTATTTTTCGTTGGTTTTTTGGTTATGTTACACACAATATGGCGAGCAAATCTTGACTAGCTTTGTCTATGATCAGTGGGTGCAGTGTTTCCAACCTTCTTGACCGAAAAAGGTTGGAAAGTTTCATGTTACTGATTTTGAATTTTCTTCCAGGTTCGAAACCTCACGATGGCAAGGTAAGGCAAGGCAAAAATAGTTAAAATTGTTATTTAACATTAGAAAAATTCAGTTGCAAAACCACATGGTTGGAAACACTGACCATTTGTTACATCATTAAACGCACAAAACATTCGGTTCACGTAGTAGAAGGACATCAAGGGAGCAGCTTTCGTGCATCGGAGAGTCATTAATATTGAAAAATACATGATTTACCGGCAAAATAAGTTAAGCAAGGGGAAAAAACACTTCCAACACCTTTGTAAAGTCTACAGAAACTCATTTCAGTAAGTATTTTCTCCTGTAAAATTGAAGAAATATGTTTTGCAGATAACAAAATTTTACCTTGTGGTAATGTTACAGGAGAAAGTACTTACAGAACTAACTTTCCATTCACTTTTGAAAGGTCATGGAAGTGTTTTTTTCCCATCGCTCAATTTATTTCGTCGGTAAATCATGTATTTTTGAAGATTAATGTGTCTCCAATGCACGAAAGCTCTTGCCTCTATGTCCTTCCATTACGTGAACCAAATATTACGTGCGTTCGATGATGTAACCCCGAAAAAAATACATAATCAGTAACACAAAAGTAGGTATTTTTTGGTCAAGACGGTTGGAAACACTGCACACTCACTGATCATAGACAATGCTAGTCAAGATTTGCCCGCCATATTGTGTGTAATGCAACCGAAAAGCCAACGAACAATAATTACTCGATATGTGGAAAATTGAAATTATTGTCGTGAAAAAAACTAAATCCCACCTTCAAGAATCCTTAGCAATGGGTAACACTTTCGTATAGCGGAAACAGATTTCTTACTTTTTACATAAGAAAGTACTTACGCAAAATAATTTTCTTTACCATTTTAATGTGAAATCATGTGTTTATCTGCAAAAATATCTCTCGGACACGTTATTGCTGCTGCCGCCATTCGCTTTCTGCACATGTGCACAATGTTCTGTGTGTTACATGACAATCTCCAGCAAGTGTTTCAAACGTGGCCGTGTTTTCACTATAACATGACGTGTTGAGTATTTTTAATTTTTTTAAATCTTTTTAAACTATGCTTGCCTAACATAACCTTACGGGAAATGGTTTGTTGGGCTAACGTCAATGGTTTGCGAGGTATTAGCATAATTTCAAATCCGGGCACGAAAGTAGGAATTTTTCGGCGAACAAGGTTGCAAAACTGTACAAAACGACAAAACACTCTCACAACGTGCGATGAACCAGTATGCTTTTGCCATAATGTGTGTTACAGAATTGAAATAATGAACAACAGTAAGTACTCGAAAATGTAAGAAATAAGACATTATTTTAGTTAAAAATTCATTATTACACCTAAAGAAATGTTCTGCAATGCAGAATAGTAAGTTAGCAATGTAAAAAAGTGTGAAATAAATTATTTATAGATGTTTTATCTATACGAAAGTAGTACCTAGTACCCTAGATTAAATTATACACACGCTGAGGAATTATGACCAAACTTTCGTTACATCAAAATATGTAGAAAAGTAGGAGTCCAGATAGTCAAGTTTAAAATGTCGGAAGGGGGGGGGGACTCATGACATCAGGTTAACTATCAATGCTGTTCTTGAATTTTTTTTCTTCCTATGTACATAATTAATGAAAAAGCAATTTCAAGCTGAGAAGTGAAACTGATCTATTTATGGAAACACTGACATTAATCTGGAGTGATGTAAACATGTTTAGTCTACATGACAAGACCTTTCCCATGGTTCACACCTATATTGTCATGAATCCTTTGAATATGCTAATGCAATGAACTGTTAAATGTGATAAGTTGTACTGTAGATGGTGATCACTATACCTGTCATTTCAAAATACGCCAAGAGCAAGTATTTCGCATCGCCAAAACACCATGCATATGTCTTCATAGACGTCGAGCTTATGCTCCGTAAAGATGAACTCATTCTCGAGGTGACTCACCCTACCTCGTGACTAGGTCAGACCAGAACTTTCTACACGTGCAAAAGTTTCATAAATTTACTTAAAAATGTTACTCTAACAAATAATTTAACAACATTTCGTATCATTTTGGATTTCCATTTCAATTTTTTTAATCATTAGCTACTTTTATATCACAAGTAGGCGATGATTCAGCGATCTAGAAAGTGAATACATGATCAAGCAGTCGAATCAAATTAACGTAAATACTGCCTATTCAAATTTTACAACGACTTGTGGTTCTCCTCATATTATTCCGGAGGGCATGATAATCTCTTTTGACTTTGAAGACACGTAAATTTACACCGACACGTCACCCAATTCACGGGGGTAACCATGATCTTCGACCATTTCGAGCGCAAGCACACTATTCGTCACTTACTCTCAGTTTTACGTAGCCACAATAACTTCATTAATACGTACCTGAGGATATGTTGTACAAGTGCCACTACCATTAAACATACACACACATTATTTTGAATTTGATATTTTACACTAAGTTTATTCCCAACAGAACTATATAGCAACACATTTCACCGCCTTCTCAGATCGCCATACCGATCGAAGCTTTTGTTGATAACCGCACGGTGGCGCACAGTACGTTCCTCACCTTCAAATGTTTTTTTACAAACATGTTGCCAGGTCATCGTAAAAAATGTACAAACTTTATGAATTCCTACTATTAAAAATAATCATTTTATACATGTTCCGATAACAAGGTGGGAAGAACTGTACGTAAATAAGGGTATAACAATTAAATATAGTGTCTCCCCGTAAAATGTACACACACTTTTAATGATTATAACGTAGGGCGGGAGGGGGGAGAATTCCCCCCCTAAAAAGTCTGGAAGCAATGTAATCGCAAACATGAAGAATTATTTGATTAGGTATTTGGGTGCATTCTCGTTCAATGGCTGCCTTCAATTGCTGCGGCTCTTGCAGGTTTTATACCATAAAATTTGTACAGAGCATTCCCCGACATTCGCTACAAGACTCGGCTCCAAGCGGACCAGTATCAGTATTTGTCTTTCCCGGTGAACGCGTCCGCGACAGTCACTATAATCTGATATTAACATTACAGTTTTCATATTGTGTACTAACCTTGACTACAGAAGGTGTTGAAAATGATGTCCCTCTGCTGCAAGACATTCCTGACATCTCCGAAGGAAATTGGCATTTACACGTGCAAGTTTGTCTACTGTAATTCTCCCGATTTCTCGTACAAATACTCTCTTTTAACTCACGGATGGTGTGCGGATTGTCTTTGTATACTTTATTTTTAAGATTTCCCCATTTTTTTTTCCACTTCTATTCAGAACTGACCCTGTTACTCTAAACTTTTTTACAACGTTTAATATAGTGGTCCTATGTGGAACGAGAATACCAGGAACTTCGTAACATACACCCAGTCCTAAAAAACACCACCACAATAAAAGTCAAGCACAGCAGGGTGGCTATTCTAGGACCATGATAAAATTCAAGTATAATTCCCGGTTTTCAAGGTGAACTTTCCAAAAATTCAAGCAGATGTATTCTCTATTTCAACCTTACGTATTACCGCCTCTCAGCATCCACACACAAATATCTTAATAATATAAAGGGTCTATGTGATTCCATAATCCAAAAATTATAATTCAATTAAACGGTATACGTAATATAATTAAAATATTTAATTTAAGGTGCTGAGTTTCTATTTACAATCAGAGGTGCAACCACGAATTTTTGTCTGAACAGGCGGGGAGAAAGTGCCAGGATAAACGTACTAATAATAATAGTGTTAATATTATTATTATAACATTATTTTTATTGATTTGTTTTATTTTACTTCACTTCTTGTGCCACGTTTGGCTAATTTGTGAACATGGGGATGAGTGATATGATGAAATTGATGAATGGACAGTCACAAACATCCATGCCCAAGCCAGGATTCGAACCCGCCGGGACCAACATTGTTGTTGTTGTTATTATTATTAGTAGTAGTAGTAGTAGTATCAAAGACGTTATTATACTCGTAAATTATGCAAAAAGGGGGTAGAAGGTGGTGCTAAAGCAAGCCATGCCATGAACCATGATCTTCTCCTAATCCATCAACAAAAATATCCGAATATGTCAAGACTCTAGCAATTTGATCATGCTAGCAATTCTTACTGTGTAACATTTTTATATATACAGTATGGTGATGAACGTATCTTGCGGGTGAAAAGTTCAATCGTAAAAGCATAAGCCAAGCCCAATTCGGCATACTGTCAGATAATAACTTGAGAACTATGCAGTTTGGCCAAGTAGGTTTCTGTAATAGTAGGAAGCTTGAGCGTATGATTTAACACACATTAATGTACTATTAAGATTGGATTGTGTCACCACAATCAATCGAAGCCGAGACTTTTTCCAGTAGAGCAAACAAACATCCTATCAGTAAGAATTTCGAAACAGGAAAGAGAAGTCAAGTGCAATATGAAACCAAGTTCATGGGCATCGATACGATCATGTGCTGTGTAATACCAGTGAGTTAGCAACTGTGCCTCTTGACCTAACATTGGACGAAAGTAGTAATATGAATGGTGATCCGGTAGAATCTCATTCCAAAATTATCTGTTCCTCCACTTCGATCTTGCAATAGAATGGGGAAAAAATCTGTAACACTTTCCCTTGCAGAGAAACTTATTTTTTTCGAATGACCAACTTTCGCTCTGATTGGTTGTTACGACAGCATCAAGCAGAGAAGCAAGTTGCATTTAGAATATATTCTAGTTAATAAATGAGCCTGCTTGTTAGTCCAGCGCTTCAAAGACATTCTAGTAGGAAATCGAGCTGCAAGTGATTCATAATACACGTTAAATGTTTATTTCTAAATTTCAAAGTCCTGTGTAGTTAGGAGTATATCTGATCTTGTACATTTCTGGCAGAACTCCCAGCATTCCACTTTAGTTTCTCCTCTCATCTGCAGGGAAGATTGAACGAAAAAACTGTCATGATGCGAAACACACACATCTCCCTTTGTGAAGTTATGGAGACTGTGACCTTTACAGTGTACACACGGTGGCTGCTAGTGATTCAGATATATCTTTGAAGAGATCTAAAGTAGTTTCCAATTTGGAGTAATTTATATTTGGGTCATTCCATGTAAAACTACCATCCCATGCCACCCACTGACACAGAACTCACCATGATTTTTTTTGGTCATCATCAAGGAAGGTGCGCAGATTGAAATTTAAAAAATGCTCCAAGGCTTCTGTGTTTTTCTCCCTCTTGCAAAAAATGATTTAACATAAAAAAGCATGTTTCTTACTGCAAAAACATCAAGTTACAGATACTGATACTTAGCCAAGGCAGTATATTGAACCTCGGTGCATTTATTTCCCATTAATGCTTAACTATCTTCTTACATTCATCGTTGACGTCTTTTATTTCTAGGAAAAATGGAACATCCTGCAAGCACCAATCTACGCCAGTTTCTCAAAGTATTCTCCTCGTGCATCTAGCCACTGCTGCCTTTGTTGTGTAAATTCACTGAATTCTTTGGTGTAAGAGGAAGTTGACTGCTGTCATAGCCACTTAAGAACATATTTTTTTGCCAGTGTTTCATCTTCCTTCAATTTCTTCCCTCTCATATGCTCTTTAAGGAAATCTGGTAATCACTGAGGGCTAAGTCCAGATTGTAATGACATGGAGCAAAAACCTTCCAGTGCAAGAAGATTGGTAGGTTAGGTTTTTGTACGATCAATTTCATCTTGGCAATCATTGAATAACATAGCCAGATGTTGGGCACACCTGGTACTGTCCTGACACGATCAATCATGCCAGTACACCTTCTACTATAAAAAACAACACTTTTTTTATAAATATGTCATAATTAACCCAATAAATTGACTGATTGAATAAAATGCATAAAAATGCATTTTGCATTTCGATAAATACCAACCAAGACCATCGACACACATCAAAAATTATTGCAAGCAACTCCCTATGGACTCCCTGTCTTTTATTCGTGTTTCTTTTTACTTCATACAAAATCTTTTTTTACACCTTAGTAACTTTTCCCCCATACTGAACGTTCATGTAATGGATCATTTTTTCTTTGTTGTATGATTTAACTTACCCAGCAAACAAAATTGATGTTGTTTCATTACTTATGAAAATATGACAAACTTATCTCTGGAATTTTCATAAATGGCTTCTGGACTTTATATTTTTCAAATTAACTCAAAATCTAAGAATCTAGCTTCAAAATATCATTGAGTGAAATTTTTAGAGATTTTTTTGGATCTACGTATCTGAAAAGATTGAAAAACTAGTTGCACATTCTTCGGGTAGACAAGTCACAGTCTCCATTCCTTAAGAGGGAGAGGGACAATTTCCCCTACGTCTTTCTTGCTGCGGCAGCTACCGATCAATGTTGCCAACTTCGCTCTTTTGGAGCCAAATCTGAGATCTGACTCTTTCATGCACTCGTTTGACTGTGAACTGTGGCACCCGCCCCTGTCCCACTATGATGCCACCACTGGCTCCGGCCCACAAAGATCAACTTTTGCCATGAGTGTACATTTTGCACATAACTTGATATTGCTATATTGACTGCGTCAACCACCCCCTCTTACTTCCCCCAGCTACTTTTATATAGCGCCTTGGCTAAGGTGAAGATAACAATGTTGTTATCCCGGAATCCTTTATTTTCGATTTCATATGAGCCTCAGTAGATTATTGAGATTGGTGATGCCGCCAAATCTAGGCGGTGTAAATTAAGAATAAATTGCCATCACTTTAAAGCTAACGGTAATAGCAACGCCCCCACCCCTCTGACACCTAAAATTAACCTAGGAGGCACTTTATGCAGCCTTCGTTAATCTAGCTCCTTGAAAGTCATCAACTAGGCTTATGGGACCATTATTTTATTCGTTCTCTCGGGAATATCAAAAATCCGATGACGTAGAAAAGTACATGGACGGAAAAAGGACCTGTTGAACTATGTCATAGTAGTAGGAAAAGTCGAAACTCTCATTTGATTAGCTGTAACTTGAAGTTGAAGTCGATTTCCCATAAGGAATACATGGAATTCTCTAAATACTTATTAATCATAATTTTCAAACATCGTTTCTAGCTTACTAATCAACTTGAGAAACAGTTTCCACTTGCAACATGGAGATAAATTCACTCTCTCTTGCGTACTAAACCCTTTTTTAAATAGCAGTGCCTAATCCGACGATATTGAAATAAATGCACAACTGGTGCGTAATTGTCCCTCCTCGCCTTAAGGGTCTAAAAGAAAGAGCACCAGCAGGCGTAGCACTAGGTTTGATCGACCTCAATAAGAACTACTCATTTACAATCCAGGATGAGACTCAAGGCTACCATTGGACATCCAAGTCATGCCCCTTACATACAGTTGTAATCCACTGTACTATATATGATTGCCTCAAACATGATGTAAACATGGTTTATAGAGTTCAGGAAACAATTGTGAATTTTTAAAAATATATTTGTCACGTATCAAGAAAGGGCACTACCTTACTGAGGGAAGTGTTGAACAATATCAAAGCATGTAAAACTTCATCAACTTGCATTTGCATGAGGACCAGTTGGTGGTTCTGAATTTGGTGAACGGCTAGCAGGAAGAAAATGGGGTAATAGAGAAAATTAGATCAATTTTAGGGTGTTTTGTTAGAAAACCCATTTGCTAAAAGTATTTGTAACTATTGATCTAATTTTCTCTATTATCCCATATCTTTCCTACTTCACCTAATTCAGAGCCAGCAGCTCCCGCTGATGAAGAAAACTTCCAGCTGTGGGCACAATAGTAATTTCTTGTAACAAGCCACGAAAAATTAGAATGTGATGGGATTGGTGGAACAGCAAAATGTTTTTCTCAAAAAAAGAGTCTCTAGAGACCATTTGAAAGGCACATCACAACAGCAGCAGAATTTTATAACACTGTTGTACCAGCAGATTAATTCTACCATGAATGTTACAGTGCTTGCAAATATGATCACTTCCGGTATTTTGGAATAGTTTCTACAGTGAACAAAGACTAAGGAAATGATGTGGACTTCCTTCGTCCTCATGGACTTTTATCATGAAAATTCATGTGCATTGTCAATTTCTCATGTGACTGTTGTAGTTTATCCTGCACATGTACAATATGTGGAAGGACATATGGTACCCTTGACTCTCATACCACTGATTTTCCAGGCGGGCACATACCCCCTTAGCCCTCCTTTAGGACATCCATGAAAACATTATGTAAAATTGTGTTTCAATGATATTTTGAAGATATATTCTTAGATTGAGTTAATTTAAGAAAAAATACATAAAATCCAGTACGGATTTTTGAAAATTTAAAATATAAGTTTGCCATATTTTCAGAACAATCAATTTTATTGCTGGGAAAGTTAGATCATATATCAAAGTTTACAATACCTGCGATCGTGTTCCACCTTTCCCTTATAACGACAATTCAAATTTTAGTAGACCAAAAATATGAATTTTATTAATTTATTGTTGTACTAAAATACGAATAAAACCAGGCAGGGGAGAGGGGATGTACAATGCAGAATTAAATTTGCCATGCTTCATCAAAATCAAACGGTATTTGGGAGCAACCCTGGGAGATAAAGGCAGCCAGAGCATGGTGCTCATCACATCATCTCCAAAGTGTCCGATCGAGATCGTGTGGGGTCATAGCCCCACATCCCCTAAATGTGCCTTACTGACATGGTGCTATATGCACGGGAACTTTTCTTAGTAAAATATGAATGTTGTTCTATTTTTTTTCTTTCTGAAATCCTTATTGATTGGTTAACATTGTGAAATTTCAGGACTGAATATTTTGTAAGCGAGATATAATTTCTTTCTAAGGCACTGCACTGCAATTCACACTGGACGCTTTGGTAATTGAAAGTTTGAGGAGCTATACAAATGAAACCAGACAGGGACAAAAAGGTACGTGGTTTTTCACCACCATGAAGGATTAAATTTGTCACGTTTCATCAAAATCAGAGATCATGGGTGCCAACACCTTTCCCCTTTTGTCTGTTTGACGTCTGACATGGGCGATTTCAGACCGAGCGTTGGGCGACAGCAGTTCACGTTTTGCTGCATGAAACCGAAACCTCAGTAATCAGTGCAACCTTTCGAACTGAAGCGACATAAGCTGCGCGTGTCGCTTCGGTCTGAAGTTTCACTCACTATATAGGAAAGCGTTCACCACGCATGCACGAACAACAAACTGAGGATGCGGCACGGTTAACGCCATTGAGAAAATGGCCATCAGAGCGATACGTGCATTTTGTCGTCTTTCTTCACCTAAAGGTGCACAAAATTTCGTGAAGTTCCGTGTAGGTGGGTGTGGGTGAGATGGTCTAAGTGAATCGACTTGATTGAAAGAAATAACAATAGTTGATTGAGTTGGTGTTTTAAGTCCACTTTATGCACAGTAAGGCTAATCGGGACTGGACCTACAGT